>NC_064625.1:44690257-45290257 GCF_023898315.1 Schistocerca nitens
AGTACAAGGGGGTACTGAAAAGTTCTTGGCTTTGTTCCCTTACTGTACAAATATTAAGTGTTCTCTATTTGCAAAAATTTTTCTGCTGGAGATGATAGCCTAGATAGCAGCATCACAAGCAAGTTTCTCTCACTGGAGTTACGGCCCATCATGAAGTTTTATTTCTCCAGGGAAAATCAGCAAAAGACATTCACACTGAGATGTCACAAACACTGGGACAGAAGTGTGCTTCCTACAGAACTGTGAAAACTTGGATATCTTGTTTCTAGACTGGCCATTTAACTGTTGAGAACGAGCCTTGCCATGGTAACTCTTAAATTGAAACAGACACTGCAACATCTGATGCTGTACATGAGCTGCTTCTTCAGGGAGCTGATTCTTCAGGCCCAATGAATATCTACCAAAAAGATAGCCAAGATGCCGGACATATTCCAGGAGTATGTTTGTTTCTTAGCAACACTATCATGAACATGCACAAACGCTCAACAAAATGGGTGTTGAAATGTTTGAACTATGACCAGTGGAAGGAGTGCATTGAAGACACTGAAAGCCCTTTTGAAGCTCCAGAAACTTTCAGGTGAGGTGAGGTGAGTGACTGAGGATGAAACTTGGCTTCACATTTATGACCCTGGAACCAAGAAACAATCAAAAGAATGACGCCACAGTGAGTCTCCACGGCCTAAGAAGTTCCGCACCTCGAAATCGGCCAAAAAAGTTTTCTGGGACACAGATGGCATTCTGCTGGTGGACTATTTACTTCAGTGATCTACTATAACCGAACAACATTATGCTAGATGTGACTCTTCAGGCTTTCCCGGCAGATACGTTGTAAATAGTCTTCACGGGTGTGCCGCCAGATGATGTTGTGCAAATCCCACAACATTTCCTCAGAGCAACTGGGACCATTCCTATCAGAGATGTGATTAGTGGAATAGAACAGGTTGTTTTGAAACTTCCTAAGGAAGCTTCAGAAGAGATTAGGCGTGATTCATGCCGCATCCTGACTCGGGCGCCACCTAAGAAGACCAGCTTTAACTTTACCGCAGCTGAAAGAACTGCACTACAAGATCTGAGAAGAGACCAAGACATCGTCATCTTACCTGCTGACAAAGGAAATGCTACTGTTCTCCTCTCACGCACACAATATAACAGCAAGATGCACAAACTGCTCGACGATCCTGCATACAGTAAATTAAAAAGACGGGTAGGATCCAGAGGAAGACTTTGGAACTCATCAGGAAGAGCTCAATCCCAGCGCAAGTCGCTAAGGGTTTACGTCAACAAGCTGCAGTTCTTCCTAGACTCTATGGCCTACCCAAGATCCATAAGAATGGGGTGCCTCTGCACCCTATCGTGAGCAACATTGGAGCACCTACTTATTTTGTTGCCAAATATCTGATGTCACTATTGGGACCTCTCGTAGGCAAGTGCGACCATCATATTCGCAACTCTGAGGATTTCATAGGTCGCTTGAAAGCTCTTAGACTGCAATCATCGGATCTCTTAGTAAGTTTCGATGTTGTGTCTTTCTTTACAAAGGTGCCCTTGTAGAACTCTTTAGAGCTCATTAGTAACAAGTTTGAGGAGGACATAGTGGCACTAATTAAACATGTGCTTACTTCAACATACTTCTTATTTCAAGACCAATATTTTGAACAAATCAAACGGAGTACTACAGGGAGACCCACTGAGTCCTCTGTTATTCATCCTTGCAGCGGAAGAAACTGTAAGAAAACCCCACAGGGAGGGTGTAGTCTAATATGCATATGCAGACAATATTGTAATAGGTGCAAAGAATATTGCGAAGTTACAAGAAGCGATAAACGATATGGAAGATTGGTGTGTCGAACACGGCTTCGAAATAAATGTGACGAAAACAGAAATGATGGTACTCAGAAATGGAGGAAGAACACCTGCATCAGCTGAGATCTTCATACGAGAGAGAAAACTGAAGATTGTACCAGACTACAAGAACCTAGGGGTCACAATACAAACAACTGCAAAAAGTTTCACAGAACATGTAACAGAGAAAGCAATGCAAGCAATAATGGCAATACATGAAATACAATACATCAGATCCCTTAGCCTAGATAGCAATGGCACTATTCAGAGCCAAAATCTTCCCAATACTGACGTACGGCATAGAAATTATTGGACCACATCTTACAGTGAACAACCTAACACCACTAGAAAGAGTGAAGGCGGCCTATATAAAGAAAGCAATAGGAGTGTCCAAAACAACACGATTGAGACTTGTACACATGTTGGCGAGGGAACCCTTCCTCACTGAAGACCTACGGACCATCCTGATGCTACCCAATAGCAGCGCCTTGGAAAGTTTACTTAAAACATTGAAGGAAAAAAGGGAAGACAAAACTCCAGAATTTTACAGCACAGATACCATGATTGACCGAACATGGACAAAATAAAAAATTCGAAATGAGACACGTGATCACCAGATTGGCAATCCATGGTTTCCACCACCTTATTTGCAACAACACATCATATCATGAACCAAAAAAAAATGTGAGAGTGTAAACTGTGTCACCAAATGCGCAAACGGTACCATACAGTGCTCTGTACCAAAAGGACACGAACAATAAGTGACTATGCAAATCACAATATGTGAAATTTCTAATTTATCTTATTATTATCACTGTACATTGAATTTGTATGGCTATTTGGCTGCAATATACTTATTATTAAGAATAAATGCCAAGGAAGGCTGACCAATACTCAATGACAATGCACCTGCGACTGCCAAATTGATAACCCTAGGCTTCCAACTAGTAAACCATACTCCCTACTCACATGGTCTAGCCCACTCGGACTATTATCTGTTTCTGAACTTGAAGAAACACCTGAAGGGCAACCATTTTCAGGACAGTGAAGAAGCCAAAAAAGTTGGGGAAACTTGGTTTCACGCCCGACCACATGACTTATTTGCACGGAGTAGAAAATCTGCAACAGCAATGTAGGATTATATTGAATAAATGGGTAATATCAAAACTCTGGCTTTGTTTTTTCTAGGCAAAGCCAGAAATTTTTCAGCACCACCTCGTATTACGTGTTGACACCATCCAAGAAGGAACCATCAACCACTCAAGTATTAAATGCTTGCACTGCTAACTTCTATGCAACTACCAACAAAGGGCCTTTCATCTTACTTGTTGAAAATAGACACAGAAGCTTAGGAAGGCTCCACCTTATGGCATGAATGTGAGCCATTATTAAAGCACATAATCAATATTATGGCAGAAGTGGAAAACTGTGTGAAAATCGAGACTATATTAGAATTAACTGCAAGTAACCAACATGTATTCAGTGTGCTCATGGTGATAATGCCCTGTTTAGAATCTGCCCAATGTATCTCAATCACAAGGACATTAAGAGAATTATGCCTCTCAGTAACATTACCTTTTCACAAGCAGCAACTGTGTTTGAAAACAGGCCTTATGCAAATGCTGTTACCTCTTCCCCAAACATTCCCAGCAGAACACCGAAATGCAGTTACTTCTTCCCTAAACTTTCTGACACAGGAGACAATTCCTGGCCCTTCTGACCCAATAGCAGCTCAATGCAAGTATTAGCACTATCACTTATCATCTGCAGTAACCAACTCGAGTCATGATGACAGTGACACAGACATCAGTAACAATGGCTGCAGTGCATTCTTCAGCAATACCACTGCCCTCTCCTGTAGAGCATCATGCCCAGATGCACCACCAGCAACCCCAAAATTCTGCAGACCATAAAGGGCCACACCAAAGTGTGGTCAGCCAGGAACAAATGTATCAACCACAATTTTGCCTTCGTCTTGGATGAATGGGTCCAAACTCCTACATCACACACTCAACCAACTGAAATGTTAAGAACTATCTGGTTAACAACATTTTTAATACAATTACGGCTGGGATAAATGATATATTGCACTACCAGACTACTAATGGGGCCACTCCAGTATTACAAACAAATTCAATTAGGATGCCAATCCAAAATATGTTGACCCAGTATTTACACCTCAAAATGGCTTATAAAATAATCCAATGGAACACAAAATCACACAGAGCAAACAATGACAGCCTACGCTATTTTCTGTTTAAGACTCCACCGGGAGGAGAGTGTATAGAGTCACATCACTCCATAAGAAGAATAAATTAAACAGTGCATCTTGGAATAAATGTCAAAAACAAGTAGTCACAGGAATTCTGTGTATTAAAAGCAACTTCTGGTTGCATGAAAAGTGTGCCAAAATTTGTCTAAAATTTATCAGTGACAATTTTCAGTGGTCATGTTCTGACTATTTTAGAAGAAGAAAAAGTGTATTTAGCATTGGTAGTGCAGTTGAAAGGTGATGTTATAAAAATGTTGTTAAGCAATGCAAGCATTCTGGACACTGAATGGTATCATCCACCAAGCCAACTTCAAACTGCACCAACATGCCAGACTTCACCTCAAAAAGCTATCCCACCTTCTCCTAAACTACCTGAACAGTGGTATTTCCCTTCCTGTCCCTCTGCAGCTACCTAAACAGCCACACAATCAACCACCACTCCTCTCCTACAAATCGAGCTTGGCCAACCTCCTTAACATCCCACAGGCATCAACACTGCTTCCCAGACCAAGAATTGCCCATAATCCCAAGAACCAGTGATAACAGTACAGTATCCTTAACCTCTCATCTTAAGCACTCTCCTCTCCTGTATTATCTAAGGGCCTTATTTTCAGCCCTAAACTTGCATTTGATCATGCTGCTTTGATGGAGGACCTCCTTTCCTTCACACGTAATATTCATTGGAAATATCACTTTGCAACCCAATCCCAAAAACCTTTCAAACAGCAAACCTGACATTGGACCCTGCCTTGAACAGTTCAGACTAAGATCCCAACGTGATCCACCACACTACCTCAGAATCATCCCCTTCCAGGAATTCCTCACTTCCAGCATTGCCTCACAACCCTTCCTCAGGTCCCTTCAACATGACCCTAACCTGTCCTCTGCAGATCTCCAGGCTCTAAGTTCCCTAAAAGCTGATGACTCCCTCCTCCAGACAAAGGATCTACCACTGTAGCACTTGACCACAAGGAGTATGTTAGTGAAGGTCCACACCAGCTGTCTGACACCTATACATACAGTGTCTGCCATCAAGATTCCATCCCTGTGACTCAAACTGAGCAGCACCAGCAGTCCCTTCTTAAAACCTCAGGCCCTCACAAGGACTAACACCTCAATCCATAGAACTTCTCACCCCACCCAAACCACATACCCCCACATTTTACCTTTATTGTAAGATCCACATACCAAATCATCCTGGCCATCCTATAGTTGCTGGCTTCAACGCACCCACCAAACTTACATCTACCTTAGTTGGTCAACACCTGCAACTCAAGAGTACAAAAACTCCCCTCCTACAACAAAGACACCAACTATTTCCTATACTGCCTGAAATTCGTGCCTGTCCCACTCCCACCACATATCTTGCTTTTTACCATTGATGCCACCTACCTCTTTACCAACACCCCCTACATACATTGTCTGTCTACTGCTGAACATTTCCTCAGTCAGCACTCACCTGATTCCAAACATATAACTTCCTTCCTACTCACCTTAATGAGGTTACTAAAATAGATAATGTCACCTCCCTAAGTTGTGAAAATGACTTTGAGATGACAGTGATAAAAATTCCAAAATTAGGTTTGATAATAGCTACAGTGTACCACTCTCCAACGGGAAAGTTTGAGGTATTTTTAGAAAAAATGGAAATTTTCTTAAATAAGCTGCATAAAACAAGGTGTGATGTTGTAGTATGTGGTGACTTTAACATAGATTTTCTTAGTAAGTGTAAACAGAAAACCGCCCTTGGCAATCTCATTAAAACACATAACCTTACAGCCACAGTTAAAGTTGCAACAAGAATAACACCAACCAGTCAGACAGGTTTAGATCAAATCCTGATTGATAAAGAGAAATTGGAGTGGTCAGTAAAAGTGTTTAACACAGGATACAGAGACCACAAAGCTCAAATACTTACCACCACAAAGGAAGGAAGACTGGTTAAGAATAACTTACTAAAGGTCAAGAGAAGGATCTACAGGCAGAAAAGCATTGACCACTTTAACTCACTATTGCATACTGAAGACTGGTCTGATGTCTATGAAAAGAAAAATCTGAATTCGAAATTCAATATTTTTCTAGAAAAAATGGTAAAGCATTTTGATACAGCCTTCCCTCAAAAAATGGTAAATATAAGAGAGAAGACAAGAGGAAAGGGTTGGATTACTAAGGGAATCAGAACTTCTTGCCAGAAAAAAAGGGAGCTCCACAGAATCTGCAAAGAAAATAATGCCACTGAGGAAATGCATACTCACTACAAAACATACACTAAAATCTTACAAAAGGTCATTAAACAGGCAAAAAGAATGTACAATGATTACTACATAAATAATTCTACAAATAAAGTGAAAGCTATGTGGGACATCATTAAAAAAAGAAACTGGCAAAAATAAGAGAACCGAGGAGAACATTGTCTTGATACACAACAATAAAAAGATTTTACAGCCTAGAGAAACAGCAAACATATTCAACAAATACTTCACTGGGATAGCTGAAAATTTAATAAAAACTCATTTTAGTTCAACTCAGCATCAAGTGGTAAACGGGTGCAACAGTAATAAATTTTCAATGTTTGTGGACCAAGTAAGCAGGGAGGAGACATTGAAGGCTGTCAGAGAACTAAAGACAACATACTCAGCAGGAATTGATGGTATACCGAACAGAATCCTAAAACTCTGTATCCAAAATATAATTGACCCCCTTACTCACTTATGCAACTGTTCCCTAGAGTCAGGCAACTAAAAACATCAAAAGTCATCCCTATTTTCAAAGCTGGTGACAAAGATGAAGTAATAAACTATCGTCTCATTACATTAACATCCTGTTTCTCAAAAGTAATAGAAAAAATTATGTGTGCAGTAAGTTGTTAAAGTTTATAAACAAAAATAGTGTGCTATCTAATACTCAACATGGCTTTAGAAGCAAGAAATCAACAGAGACAGCAATCTATGAATGCATATCTACTGTATTAAAAGCAATAGATGAAAAACAACAAACAACAGGTATATTTTTGGACCTAACCAAAGCCTTTGATATGGTAAACCACAAAACCCTATTGAAGAAGCTAGAGCACTATGGAATTAGGGGGTTGGCAAATGACTGGATTCGTTCATTTCTCAGCGACCGTAAACAAAAAGTATCCATCAGACATATAGATGATAAAGCACGAATAATTACAGAATATGTACCATCAGAAAGCCCAATCACTTACGGGGTCGGTAATAGGACCCCTACTTTTCTTGTTATATATCAATGATTTGGATATACATTTTGATTCCCACAAAGTAATACTGTTTGCTGACGACACAACAATACTAGTAAAAGCAGCAAAAAATGAAGATATACAAGAAGAAGTAAACACAGTTACAAAACATCTAAGTAATTGGACAGCAGAAAATCAGTTGATAATTAACTACAACAAAACAGTAGCCTTAAATACCCATAACCACCAAAACACCGCACTGATATATCCAGAAATAAAAATCAATCAACACCCTATTGCAAATGATGAGGCTACAAAATTTCTCGGCATCTGGATACAAAGAGACTTAAAATGGGACAAACACATAGAACAAATTAATGCCAAGCTGAGCACGGGCTGTTATCTTCTTAGGGTTCTCAAACGATGCATAAATGGACAGGCACTATTGTGTGCCTATTATGCGTACTTCAATGCCCATCTCAAATATGGACTCATATTCTGGGGAAATTCCCCAGCAGCTCAAGGGACTTTCAGAATACAAAAAAGAACCATTAGGATTATGACAGGGAGTGGTGCTCAACAGTCCTGCAAACCAATATTTAAAGCACTGAATATACTACCTCTACCGTGTATGTTGATTGTTAACACACTAATGTACATAAAAAAGTATATGATTGGAAATGATGATAATACTCAAATAAAATAAAACTTGCATGTACCCCCCAGCCAGTACCAGTTTGTATCAGAAAAGTACATGCTATCTGGGTATTAAACTCTATAATAGACTATCAAATAGCATAAAATGTTTACAAAATATTAGTGCTTTTGAAAGATCTGTCAGAGAATATCTACAGTACCACTGTTTCTACTCAGTAAAGGAATACTTGGATCAGAATAACTGTTAAGAACTAAAGCTACTGTAATTTGTAACATTGTATCATTGTAAGAACTACAACTATTGAAATTGGTAGCATGTTGAAAAATAATTATTTAAATATGTATCATTTTGAACTTAGTAATATGTCCAATATCATCCTGTACACTGTACTACATGCGATCAAAGGACTCAATAAATAAATAAATAAACTTTATGCTTACCAACATTTACTTTAACTTTGAGAAGCAGACACAGAAACATGTTCAATTCGTATTTTCCTACAACTGCAAATGATTTATTGACCGAAAAATTGGGTAAATTGGATGTGTAGGACATTCAGTCACTTGGAAACCTCAGTATCAACAAAAGAACCATGTTCCTTGGTCTTGCTAGTTAAGATGAGCTAAGAAAAATCATACGTCCATTAAAAAATATCAATTCAGCAGGTGTTGATGAGATCCCTGATCATATAATAAAACTGCCAACAAAATTTATTTTCATGCCATTTTTAGATATTTGCAGTTCTTCAATGTCGTAGGGCATTTTTCCAGATCAGCTAAAAACTGATTAAGTTGTGCCTCTTTATAAGAGACATGTAGCACTGCTCTCTGGCTTTTCAAAGATTGTAGAACAACTCTTCCTAGCTGAGCTAACAAAAGCTTTCACACATAATGGTTTCAGGGCACAACATTCCACTGAGACTGCTACCTTTCATGACATCTTAAGTGCAATGTCAATCACTCCAAAATTTCAGGTATTTTCTTAGATTTAGCAAAAGTCTTTTGATGTTATAGGTAATTTAGTTCTCTTAAAAGGAATTAATTGTTATGGTGTGCAACATGTGCCAACTGAGTTGCTGAAATCCTACTTAAGAAATCAATCTCATGTCACAGAAGTCAAACAGAGACACACTAACATTACACAGAACTACCTGCAGTGCCATCCTCACTGTCAAATGGTGTATTGCAAGACTTTTTCATTTTTTAGTAAACATTTATAAACTGCTATCATCACATATTGATACCTCCCCTTGTGTTCAAAGAATGCAGGAGCAATACTATCTGCAGATGATACCAGCCAGGTTATTGAAGCGAAATATAATGAAGATCTTATCACTGCTGCAGATGTAATCATAGATGAAGTTTCACAGTGGCTTTGTGGGAAAAGACTTGTCTTAAAAGCAACAAAATATGGTCACTCTACCTTTTCAACACAAGAAAAATAAAAATACAGCAAAGCCAGCTACTCACATGAACAACAGAGAGATTCAGAATACCACTGCAACAAAGTTTCTAGGCCTTTGCCTGCAAGAAAATCTCAAATGGAACTCGCACATAACCTCCTGAAACAACCAACTCTCTAAACTAACATGTGTAATCAGAGTATGATCTAGCAATGCAACTCTGAAACTGTGTATTTTACTCGGATACACTTGCTGTTAACATACGGTGCTCTTTTTTGGGGAAATTGTCCTCTTGCTATAACAACATCCAGGAAGCAAAAGAGAATAATCCAAATAATACAAAAACAAACAAGTCTTTTTTCTTTTGGATATTTAAATATTCTCCTTCTCCCTATTCCCTGCATTTATATCCTATAAACGGTGCTTGGGGGGTGGGGGCACTGCTGTGAATGAGCACCAGACTAGGTTAAGGAAAAGTCGATGTAAATTATTCAAGCACAAGTCTATCTCAAAATGGTGTTCATCACTAAGCTGCCAAAAATTATTAAGAATACCAAACATATAAATGCATTCAAAAAAAGCTGCTAAAACTTGTTTATTAAGTAAAACTAGAATAGTTGCCCAATTTTACCGTAAAATATGCACAAGATTTACTGGACTAATAAATGAATAAACAAACCAACAGACAGCCGTGCCACAGCTGAAACATGATTAAAACCAAATGAACTGTTCACAATCCTGGGCTACTCTGTCATAAGAGATGATGGCTACGGTCTTGCGGCACTGCTGGTAAAACAAGATATCAACTTTCCTGTTATCAGTACTGGCACTCAAGTATGATACATTGCAAATGGTGAGTATCTGCCTACACATCAAGGATCCCTATCTGAATTTGGCTATCAACAGACTTTCCAAACAACAGTTAACAACTATAATAGACTCCACAGGAAAACTGCTTCAGCTACCAGGTGACTTTAATGGCCACAATGTACTGTGTGGGGCTGCAGAAATGCTAATGAAATGGGAAAAATATTGGTGGATGTATTAGATTCTGAAAAATGTATAGTGCTACATGATAGCTCACCGACATGAATAGTCTGACCAAATGAAGCCTGATGGCAAAGGACTTGAGGATAGCGTCCCCTGTATTGTCTACCAGAACAAAATCAGAGCGACACCAGATGCTTTAAGGTTCATTTAGGTGGGCATATTTTATAGAAATATTTGGCTGCAATAGCATTGCTGTGAAGGTAACTGCAATAGACAGCATTTTGTGGTGTAGATGGACATGTTGCTCATTTTGCAGTGAGATACTGCCAAGTTGTTGCTGTATTCTCCAAGGGTGAAAAATATTTCATACTGCAGAGAAATATCTCTCTCTGTCTGTGTCTGTAAATTCCTTTCTCTAGCTATTACCTATGTTTCCTATGCATCTCACTGGCACTGATGTAGTCAAGTGTTTTGAATGAAAATAATATTGTTACACTTTTGTTCAAAAGATTGCTCATACACAGTGTTTTGTTTTCAGATTCTTGCCACGACAATGTTGTGCGTAGCAATTAAGAAGGGGATAAACAACAAAACTATAATTTCTATAAATGCTATTCCTCTACGTCTGGAGCTAAGGGACATGGAAAGTAATGTCTACAAAGACAGCAATGCGAAACAGGATAGTTGCGAGGCTGTTGCTGGTGAGTTCAGAATCACAGTTGACAAAGCATACAAAAAATTTCAAAATCTTCGAACCAAATGTGAGGTAGAAAAGTTGCATAGTATGAGTGGAAGTGCAGGTGGCTGTTTAACCACATGATTTGCATTTGATGCCATTAGTTTCACACTATCTTGAGGTGTGCCTGAAGCAGGAACTGATAGTGTGAACCCAAGTTCCAAGGTAAGCAAAAACTTTATTTCATGTCAACATAAATAAATTACTCCAAGCAGAAAGGTCTACAGTCACAAAATTTGCAAAATGATATTTTGAGGGGAATCATATCTTTATGGGTGTTTCCATCATTCTGAGCAAAAAGGTATTCAGTTCAGTGGGTGGAAATACGGAAACTGGAGCCTCTTATTAAAAAAAAAAAAAGAGAGAGAGAGAGAGAGTTCTATGCAGAAAGGAATTCAATACAGGACTGAAGCTATTCGTGCTAAGAAACTTCATTGCAGCAAGAAAGCTGGAGATTTCACAGGGAAATTCTGTTAACTTGGCTAGTCTGCACCATTTATTCAGAATTGAAACAGCTGATATTGTACATTGCAGATCTACTCCTTTTGTAGATAATACTTCGTTTTATTTCTGAAAGAAATTGAAGGAGTCATTGTACGGACAAGAAGAAAGTACACAAAGGAAGAAATGAAAAAGTAATTACCATGTAAGAGGAATATTTCAAAAACAGTAAAGCTAAAACGTCAAGAATATACTGACTATAAAGGACAATGCGTACCAGTTAAAACTACAGGATCTGACTGCAGATATTTTTAACTACATTGAATGTTACGGACAGTTTCTTGAACACTCTAACTAGTGTTTGTACTACGCACTACACTGTATTATAATCGTGCTAATTGCTTAAATATATCATTTCAGGTACAAGAGGTTCAAGTGCTTTCAAGGTATTAGTGGAGATGAAAAGGAAGCTATTTTAGTATGATTTCATAGCCTCCCCTCTACGGATGAACAAGATATTTATATCCAGTCACTTATACATGACTTACAGTGAGTTTGACAAGAGGATTCAGCTCGACAAATTGACAAAGTTTTTATTTGCCATGTAATTGTTGGTAATAGGAGAAGGAACGTATGTTACAAAGCATTTCCGGCTTTTCTAGCTATGGCTGACAAAAGAGTGAAATGACTGAGAAATCTCTCTATATTAGACGGGAGTCCGCATAATAAACAGAGGGACAACTCCCAGTATAAACGCTTTGTCACCTAAAATCAGACAACTTATCAGAGAACACATTAATAGCTACCCAGTAAAAGAAAATCACTACTCTGTGAGGTCAACAGAAAGTGGATTCATAAAATGTTCTGGGAGAGACAACGTATGTTAAATGTAGCTACCAGACTTTTGCTTTGTTCTTCAATGAAACCTACTAATTGTCATTTGGGCGACCACATGTAGGTGTGTGCTGCTTGTGTGAAGAATTGAAAGTAAAGATTTGAAATCCCCTTATTAACGACGTGGCAAAAGAGTGTGCATCGGCTGAGATGTCAGTGCACAAGAAAATAGCCAAAAAAATTCTTTACCAAACATGAAGCTAAAACTTTGATGAAAGATCAACCCCACGTATTATCTCTGGGAATAGATTTTATGCAGAACATTCAATTACAAGTCACCCCTGTCCATGATGTGCCAGCTGACTACTAACTATTTTTGGATTCATGATATTGGGAAAGATAAAGCTAGAATACACATTAGAGCAGGGCTTCCCAACCTGTGGTCCACTCTTTCTAGGGGGTCCGCGGCCACCTTTCACCAAATCGTTAAAATAATGAGTAAAATTATTGAAGAAAAATGTGAAAAATCAAATTCATCAATATTATTATTTTTTTTCCCCCCCGTGTGAAAAACGTGCACTTTTACTTCAGGTTGTATCCCCAAGCAACCTTTGCTGTTCAAAAGTGAGAACGTATACACAATTTAGTGCCGGAGAATGCGGCTTCTCTGATCGACTGTTCAGCAACAATACGGGGGTCGTTTGTGCCCCGGCTCACGGCGCTAGATGCGCTGAAACCTTTTACGCATGCGCGGAGCGAGCTTTGTCGACCAATCACAGCGCTCGCTGGCACGTATGCGGCCCCAGGCGTCTTTAAATGTTAAACTTGCTTTGTCAGTGCACTACCTATTTCATAAGTCGATTTTTGACCAGTTTATTACTTCTAACATGGATTGGTGGCTGAAGTCAGTATCACTGAAGAAGGGTGCAGTTTCTCCATTGCCTTCACAACAAGGGAAGTTTCCAGTTGAAATGAATGAGGAGGGAGGACGACCAAAGGAAGACTTTACATACATTTGAACATTTTGCTTCAGATTTCACGAAAAACCACACACACACACACACACACACACACACACACACACACACACACACACGACTTTTACGAAATATGCAAGCTCCTTACACAGCAGTAGCCAAATAGTGGGAGTGAACAGACCATAAGCGGCAGCTTGTCAACAGCGAACAGTTTGAACGTGACGTTGATTGCTCTTGGAGGAAGACAGCTCCATCGTGTGAAAATTCAATTACCAAGTAATTTTAATCAGGTTATAGTGTTTTGAACAAAGTGAGTAAATCCATTAGCAAGTGTCTGGATACAGTGGGAATTCAAATTGAATCGTTAATTTCAAGTTGTTTTCATTCATCTCTAAACCAAAGACTATTGATACTTCGAGGGGGGGGGGGGGGGGGAGGGGGGTCATTGGGAACATGACACTTGCATTAAGAAGCTTTCAGTTCCCATGGGTTTCGCTCTGAAATTTAAAGTTGCTGTGCTCTTGACTGACTAGGGGTCCGCCATGTATTTTCAACTGAAGAAGGGGTCTGCCAGCTAAAAAGGTTGGGAAGCCCTGCATTAGAGTGACGGAACTGCGAGAAAAGGTGCAGTGAGGTGTGTGCTTTCAGGACATTTCTGCTGAAATTACAGAGCTACATTCATTTTCTGACAACTGTACAGAGCAAAATACAGGGTGTTTCAAAATGAAGATACCAGTTTTAAGGCTTTGTAGCATTTATTGCATTCAGCTTACATTATTATAAAAATACATCAAATGAAAGAGCAACTCAAACACATTTCCTTACAACTATTCAATGTGAGCATTATTCATCACACAGCACACATCGAGCTGACAGGCGAGTTCTTCCCAAACCTTGATCGGTGTGTCCGAGGTCATTGTTGCAACAACAGTTTCAGTCCTGTTTCTGAAGTCAGGAACACCAGCTTGTAGCACAGGTAGATACACATGATCCTTTATGAATCACAAAGGTAAAAATCCTTGGCATCACAGCTCAGGTGACTGTGGAGGCCATGTGAAACGAGCTCTGTCGTACCGCACCTTGCAGCCAACATCATTTAACCAACCGTGTAGTGTGTCTTGTCAGTGAGACAGCACACCATCTAGCTGCCAAATGAAGTCGTGTGGTTCAGTTTTGTCCGGTATAATGAAAGAGCCATAGTTCTAACATATCAAGATAAAAAGCACCAGCTGCAGTTGCTGCACAGAAAAAGAAAGGCTTTGAACCCATTAACTGCCACAATCCCCATTTGGGGACTGGGTAGTTTTTGTCCCATCAGTTGGCAGCAGTGTCTTTGTTTTAAAGCTGAGTAGCTTATAATGTTTGACAACAGTCTAACTGAAGCGAGGGACAGAACATAACCAAAATATTGCATTTGGTTTCTTGTGTAAAGTTGAATAAACCACAAATCATATGGTAAGTCATGTAATACGAATATCATAGATTTTCGATTGTGTTATTTCTGCATTATTTTTATTATTCTGTCAAATGATGCAATCATATTGTAAATTTGTAGGTTACAGTAGCTCACAAATGTTTCTTTGTTCATTTATTATTAGTAAATAATGTTTTATTACATGTTTTAAAGCAATACCCATTTGGGGATACGAAGTACTTTCATACAACCACAATCATTGTATCTTTTTTTTTTTTTTAATGATATGGGAACCAAAAAGTCCCTCACGCTAGCCAAAGTAGAAGATATGATAAATGATCCTAACTTTCTCACCGAAGATGATGATGTGATAGGTATTGTAGAACTTCCCCCTGACATTGTGGGTGGTGTTTCCGACACTGAAGAATTTGATGACAACAGTTTGGAAGACCCTTATACTAATGATGTTCATGGTAGGCTGGAAGTTCATTCAAGTGCAACTGCAGTTGCCGATACCAATACAGAAACTCTGGCCAAAAAAGATACTAGTACTTCACGGCCCAATTGGTCAAAGAAGTGAGACTTGAAAATGGTTAAAATAGTTTCCGATTGGCAAAAAGTTCAGCCTGATTACGAAAAGACATTTGGGTATAATGACGATATAAACAGAGCTATGGAACAAGTAGCCTCTCTCAAAGGAGATCGAAATGTTCGAAATGCTATTTGACCAAGACATAATGAAATTTCACTGTCAAAGGAAGTGTCAGATATGCTGCAGAGCATAACAGGCATGGATTTACATTTTCGGTAGACTGTTTTCAAACATTTACAGGATTTTTATGCCTTACAGGTTACCATTCTTTGCCTCAGGAGCAAATGTATTGGTGCGAGGATGAAGGCTTCGACATTAGAAATGTCAGAAAATGTTTCTCCAGAAACAGCTGAAGAAATCTGTATAGAAACAGTGAGAATAATAGCCAATGCAAAACCGCCAAAGGGTAATATAATTGTGGGTGAGAGAAGAGCTTTAAAACTCCTGAATGACGACGATAGTATTTCAATTCTCCGAGCTGACAAAGGAAGCGCAATGGTGGTTATGGATGTGGCCGACTATCAGAGTAAAATTACTGATCTACTGGATCCGCAAGCATATAGGAAGCTGAATAAGGACCCTACTAACTACATTCTTAGAACTGTGTCATGTTTAATAAAAAAGTCCTCCACTGAAGAGAGTGTACGAAAATGTCTCTGCAATTAGGTTGCGCAACCACCGAGGCTTTATTGATTGCCCAAAATTCATAAAGAAAATGTGACATTAAGACCGATACTAAGTGCCATTGGTTCGCCCCCTACTCATTAGCACAGTTTTTGACTACGCTGTTAAAACCACATGTGGGCCGTTCAGGCTCTTGTGTAAAGAATTCGACACTTTTCATAAGCAGATTGAATGGCATAGTGGTCCAGCCGGAGGACATATTGGTCAGCTTCGATGTGGTATTGCTGTTTACCATGGTTCCGCTTAATGATGTATTGGAACAGCTAGATCGAATTTTTCCTGCCGATATTTCAGAACTGTTTAAGTGTTGTTTGACGACCACATACTTCAAGTGGAATGAATAGTTTTATGAACAAATGGATGGCGTGGCTACGGGAAGCCCCTAAGTCCCATAATTGCAAACTTCTTTATGGAGAAATTCGAAGAACGGGCCTTAGGTACTGCCAGCAAGAAACCAAATGTATTGTTCCAATATGTGGATGACACGTTTGTGCTGTGGAGACATGGCAGGGAGGAACTAAGCCGGTTCCACGAACATCTGAATAGTATAAACTCGAGAATTCAGTTTACAATGGAGAAGGAGGTAGACGGCAAATTACATTTCCTCGATGTGCTTGTTTTTAGAAAACGAAAATGGTAGTTTGGGCCACTCGGTATATCGCAAACCCACGCACACAGACCGTTATTTGCACCGGGATTCAAACCACCACCCACAACAGAAGCGGGGTGTTATCAGGACGTTAGTGGACAGAGCTAGAAATATTTGTGAACCTGAGTTGGTCGACGCCGAGATGGAACATCTCCACAATGCACTAATGAAGAATGGATATTCGTCCCCCGAAATAAAACATGCGTTGAGACAGCCACGCAGAAACCATAGTGACGTACAGGCTACCGCAAAATCTAAGGTTTTCCTGCCGTTTGTTAAAAATGTAACGGAAAGAATAGGGAGGATCTTGACAAAGCGAAATATTACCGTAATTTACAAGCCCACCAGGAAGATACAGGAATACGTTAAGCCTGCCAAGGACACTCGCAAACCATTGGAAAAAGCTGTGGAGACGTGGGTACCACTAAAATAACTGTTTCAAAACGTTTGGAAGAGCACAAGGGCAATTGTAGGAGAGGAGAAACGGAACAATCAGCAGTTGCGGAGCATGCTTTCCAACCAGGTAACCACCATATTCGTTATGAGTAGACGCAAGTACTAGCGGCCACAAGCGGATATTACGAACACTCTACAGGGAAGCAATCGACATCACCAAACGCCCTAATAATTTCAATCGAAAGGAGGAGGGCGTGAAACTAAACGGTATATGGATGCCGGTGTTGAAGAAGATGTGTACCACCCGTACACCACTGGGTAATGGCAACAGCGATCGACGGCAGTGGACAGTGGCCAATTGCACTGACATTTTCAAAATACGTGACATCAAGCCTCGGTGTGGGAGCATGCGGACATGGAATTTAGCAGCAGTCAGTAGCGAGCCAGTGGGTGTGTTGGACCTTCCATCGAGCTACAGACCCCCTCGAAGACGTCCTCCGCAGACGGGGACGAAATGTTGGGAATTGACACAGAATTCATCAACCGACCACGAAATAACAGCCCGGATAATTATAATGGATATACCACGAAAGTAATCAAGGAGATTGCATCGATGTTAAAAGGTGATCTCAACACCTCATGTAGGAGCTCATCGGAGAAGTTTTAGGCATCCACAGCCCCAGACTGCAGAACACTAAAAGATTACTTTCAGAGACATAACATCCCCCACCACACATATCCAATGTAGGAAAGAGAGACATGCAAGGCGGTGATAAAACGTCTCCCCCATGACACACAGACCATGCAGAAATCAAGGTGGACCTCATCTTCTGCAAGTTCAAGGTGATAGAAGTCAAACAAGGAATACGCACCTCTGACCCGGCAAAACCAGGAGAAGGAAGCAAGAAATGCGCGTCTTTCACGGTCATTCTCCATCCCAACCAGAAAAACCGAGAACTGTACAACTGTACGCAATAAAGCTCATGCTGCATTGCGGAGTAACAACTGAAAAATATCGGCAGCCTGAAGGTCCTGTACAGTGCCACCAGCTCTTTCATAGTGCTGAAAACTGTAATCACCCGCCGATGTGCGTAAAATGCACTGGCCTCCATCTCAGTAACACGTGCACCAAAAAATGGGACAGGCCGGCTAAATGCACTATCTGCACCACCCTGAGTGTCATCGCCCCAGATGAGCCCATGCATATTCCTGGCAACACGGACAGAAATTCTGAAATATTAGATATTTTTGTCACGATAAACTTGGATCTCGATGCAGCGGCCACAGTGCACTAAGAGATGGACTCCGACCACAGTCCTGTAGTGCTGGATCTCGTCAGTGTCAAAGACGATGCCAGGAAGATAGCAAATACACAAGTAATCACAAACTGGGACAGGCATGTGCTCTCCCACTCACCTGGTGGGAGAGCACGTGGAGGAAACTCCCCCACTCCAGACAGAAGAAGACAAAGCCATTGAGAAATTCACTGGCATTCTCCACACCTGTGCTTGTGCACCTAGTGTCAGGATAACCACTGATCTTGTCACCAGGGACCTTCCCCCTGACATCTGGGACCTCATAGTTGCGAAACGCAGAAGGCGTAGGCTGTGGCAACGCTACCGCGACCCACCCGGTCGCCGTCTGCTGCGGGGTCTAGAGGACCAGGTGAGACAAAGACTACAAGAGCACAGGAGCCGCTGCAGGGAGGAGAAACTAAGATATGCCGAAGCAGACATATTCAGACGCAAAATCTGGAAAATAGCGAGGCAGCAGAAAGATCCCACCAGAGAAAGCAAGTCACTCCACGGTGAGAACGGTCTTGCATACGACCAACAAGAAAAGGCAGAAATAATGGCAAAATCACTGAAGTCACAATTCCAGATTCATGTCATCCACGATGAAGTGAGCAATAGGCAGGAGAGAAGAGTTACTGGATGAGTGACTCAGATAAAAAACACGTGCCCAATGACAGAATTCGAGCCCGTCAACGAGCCGACAATACGTGCACTCATCAAGTGGCAGGGCAACCACAAGGCTCCTGGCCCCGACCGCGTCCGCATCTCACTCCTAAAACATTTCCCCCCTTCCGCAGTATCCTACCAAGCAAGCATTTATAATGCCTGCTTTAAACTCACATACTTCCCCTCAGCATGGAAAACTGCTAAGGTCATCACCCTAACCAAACCCAATAAAATCCAGTTCCTTCCCGAAAGCTACAGGCCCATTTCTCTCCTAACTGGCCTGAGTAAAACCCTGGAATTAATAATCCTTTCAACCCTCCATCAATACTTGATTGCAAACAACATCCTTATGCCCAAACAGTTTGGTTTACGTGCTAAGCACTCCACTACTTAACAATCCCTTCGCCTGGTAGAACACATTTGTCTGGCCAGGGCACGGAGAAACCAACAGGACCAGTGCTCCCAGACATAGAAAAAGCATTTGACCGTGTCTGGCACAATGGCCTAATCTACAAACTTGATCAAATTGGGTGCCCAGGGCACATAAGTCAGGGTCATTGACTCCTCCCTTACAGGACGACAGTTCTTCAAAAGGAACGGAGACAAGTCCAGCCAGACATTACAGATTGCGGCAGGAGTCCCACAGGGCTCGGTTTTAGGTCCTGTCCTCTATACCATATACACAAATGACATCCCTGGGCAGATTGACAGAGAGATTGCTCTCTCTGCAGATGACACCGCCAATACAGAAGCAGTCGCAGCCGCCTCCTCCTCCTCCTCCTCCTCATACACCGCCACCTCCAGCAACATCTCGACAAAACAACCCAGTGGTACAACCGTTCAAAAATTAAAATTAATCCTGCAAAGTGCTAAGCGATCTATTTCACCCCTAAAATCAAACTCCTGGATCGCCAACTCACAACTGACGACCAAGAGCTAACTTGGAGAAAGTCAGTCATTTACCTGGGGGTCGCAACAGATCACCGCCTAACATGGAATAGGCACTTCACTACCACTGCAAACAAGGGCTGCGCCCTCTTCTGTAGGCTATATCCACTCCTGGAAGGTGATGGTATAACCATCCAGTGCAAACTCCTTCTCTGGCACCAGCTCATATTTCCAGTCATCCTGTGTGGCTCGGAAGTATGGTCTATGGCGTCAGACACAGCACTTTCCTGACTGCAACGTCTCCAGGACAAAGTTTTCCGTGTCATCTCTGGTGCGTGCAGAAACATCCCTGAGGCCGGCCGGAGTGGCCGAGCAGTTCTAGGCGCTACAGTCTGGAACCGCACGACCGCTGCGGTCGCAGGTTCAAATCCTGCCTCGGGCATGGATTTGTGTGACATCCTTAGGTTATTTAGGTTTAAGTAGTTCTGTTCTAGGGGACTGATGACCTCAGCAGTTAAGTCCCATAGTGCTCAGAGCCATTTGAACCATTTTGAACTACTGCTGTATCAATTATGTTTGTGAATATGGGAAAATACCATTTCTTTCCACACATTTTTTTCTATATTTATTTATACACCAGTCTAATTTGTCCACACCACCCATGAATTTATTATTGAGATTACAGAGAAGCTGGGGTATTTTTCATTCTTTTTTTCTCTAATCTGCACCATCTACTTACTTTTTTCTCTTGATATATTTCCTGATGGTTTGAAATGACTTCTACAGATTTATTATCTTTCCATACAGCACAGAATATTTTGTTTTTGACATAAAATCTGTAATCCATAGCTCCACGAGGCCCCTCTCAGAATTCATTACCTGACATGAAAGGGCATGTATTTATCCGGTTTGATCGAACTGTTCCTGTTGCTGCTACATTTCAGTCTGTTAATGTTTTCATTAGATCAAAACTAGTGAAAAACTTATCAAAAAAGATATTGTGCTTAGAGGGACTGTTCACCGTAGATATTTTGCTCATTATAACTGATGCACCCAAACCTTGCACTTCAGTGGCATCGTTCCTTTCCCCAGTGTACAATTCTATACGAGGCTATGGGTGTTCTGGTTGTACATGAAGTACCATTGGGCTGTGCCTGTCTGACTTCGGAATGCACTAGGGGTTTTCTTGAAACTGAGGGATTAGGGTTGTGTGCATGTTTTCTGTGTGTAAGCTTGTGTTTGGTGTTTTATGTATATGTTATTGGTCTCTAAAGAGGTGTGTAAGGGTTTAACTTTGGGCATTTGTGAGAAGCCTCTGGTGGTTCGTTTCCTAAATAATGCTTACGTATTATACTGCCATGCTAACAGCAATACATCCCTTTTAGTGTTTAAGAGGCAAATAACTAGAGGCTACCTACAAACACAGTCTATTTCTAATCCTAAGAGTCTTGGTAGACTATCACTGCAGAAAAAGACCCAGAAACGTGTTCCAGATACAGTGAGAAAAAATCCATTGGGATATTATCTAGAAAGAACCTGTGAAGCCAAACAAAGAAAATGTGTGATATGCAAGAGGAATGTAAGAAAACAATGTAGAAAATGTAATGTAGGCTTACATATGGAATGTATGGAACAGTGGCATCAATAAGTTTTTTACTTACACAAATGTAAAACATGAGTTCATACGAAATGTAATGTAATTTGTGTCCAAATAATTAAAAATAAACAGAACTGTAAAATATTATCACAAATAAAATTTTTTTCCAATTATTCCTTTTTTTCATGTCATCTGCCACGATCCTCATTTGGAGCTTTCTGAAAACAAACTGCTATACTTTTGAAAAACATATTCTGTAGATAAAAGTGGTATGTCAGGTTCAAATCTCTTACACTTCTCTTTATTAAGAGAATTTCTCAGGAAATTAAAATTAAAAAATTGGCAGTTAATGGGTTAAACTTTCTGCTTGAATGTGACACAAGGAACATTTAGTTCAGGGAAGTTTTGTTACAACTATACCATCTCATGAGGATTTGGTGACCATCCCCCCCCCCCCCCACACACACACACACACACACACACACACACATTATGTGTGTTCACATTTCTGCTTAGATGAAATGTCGACTCATCACTGAAGACAACATGATCTAGATAAACTTCGTTACACACCAACATTTTGTTTGCATAGTTCGTATGTAAACCATAGTCTGTAGGCTTTAGAGCTTGTAAAAGGTTTAAAAATAAAAATATCTGCACTGCTCTTTCATTTGATGTACTATTTATAATTGTAAGTTGAATATAATAAATGCTACAAAGTATTGAAGCAGTATATTCATTTTGAAACACCCTATGAGAACCAAACTTTCATAAGGTGGTTTCCATTTTTAACACGCACACGCGCACACAAATAAATAAAAAAATAAAAATTCGAGTAATTCTTCCCTGTCAGAGACCATTCTTTTCTGCCTTGTGACAGGGATTTTCTACAATCAAATACAGCCTTAGAAGATATTACCGATTGTACACCGTGCATGTAATAAGCAAACTGATCATTGAAAATACCACATCTATGGAATTTGAAGTATGTGATGTGAAAACGGAAGATATTTTTGATTCCAAGAATGGGTGGCCAATGGTTTATGCAATAAATTGATCATATGGCATTTATTGGCCGGGATATCCCCTTCGGGGTTCGGCCACCATAGTGCAAGTCTTTTTAGTTTATGTCACTTAGGCGACTTGCATGTCAATGATAATGAAAGTGATGACGATGGACACACAACACCCAGTCCCCTGCCGGGAATTGAACCCGGGCCCCCTTGCGTGATAGGTGGTAATGCAACTGCTGTGCTACGGAGGCAGACAACAAAGTCAGAACCGCGAGACAACAAAGTACATTCTGGCATCAGCACAATGATGATGATTTATGTACAGCAGGCAACTCGATGAATGTATAATAATGCCCCCCCAGCGAACTCTGTGGATGTATAATAATGTCCAAGTTTATTGAGGTTTCAAAAAACATACATTTCATCTTTTTCAACCTGTGCCTATTTAAAATTCTATTTTTCCACCAAACTGTGCATACTCCATGAGGAAAATTCCAGTAAAAGCAACAAAATAAAAGATATTACTTAAATCACTCTCCTATATACCTAATGAACATCAAGAATTCTACCATGAAATTACATGTTGGCCCACAAGTGACATTGTTAAACTACAATGGCAAGTTGTATGAAGAAACTCAAACTGGTGTATTGTATTTTATTTCTCCTCAGTTACTTTCTTAATAAAATTGATTGAAAACCAAATATTTTACTTTATCTGATGTTCGACATGCTTTCACTCTCCTAAACCATAAGCATATCACCAAAGAAATAAATGAATAATTATTTTTTCCCCGAGGAAATACTGAAAACACAAAAATACACTGGTCAAAACAATTAGGGGATCAGTTGAGATATCTAGGTACTGAAGTATTGTCATCGGCACAATAAACTAAAACAGTTCGACGTCTTGCTGTCGGTTCTACGGACTGGAGACGTCAACATTACGGTCACCAAGATAGTGTTCACAACGGAAAGTTGCTGCAGAGGGGGTTGGTATTGACTTGTGTTTATTCTACCAAACGAATAACACAAGAAGTTGAGTTCAGATAATGTAGTGAGCAGGTAGTGCAATGCAACAACGTGACTTACCGAAGCTATGGCATGGAGAGCCACAGGACGGTTTGAAGCAGGACTGACACAGAGGAAGGTGCCTGCAGCCATTGGAGTGTCCCAAAGTGTAATTTCCAGGACCTGGAGGCGATTTCAGACAACAGGAACCGTTAAAAGAAGGCAAGGCTAAGGTTGTCCACGGGTAGCATCAGCAAGAGATGACTGTTATCTCCAATTAACAGCCCTTCAAGACAGGGGGCCGAATGCAACTCAGCTGCAACGCACCCTCCAGGCAGCAACAGGAAGCGCAATATCAACACAAACAGTCCGAAATTGCTTTTGGGAATGTGGCCTCTATGCACGGAGGCTTATGGTGCGTATCCTGTTAAAACCACAACACCAGTTAGCCCACAGAAACTTGGCAGAGGAACATCAAGATTGGAGTCGTTACGCATGGTGCCGTGTGCTGTTCACAGATGAGTCAAGATTTTCTGTTCAGCCAATCATTGTTCCCTCATCTGGAGAGAACATGGAACTCAGAGCAATCATGCTTATGTACAGGAAACATCACCATATCAAACAATGGAAAACCCAGGATGGAATGTAACAATACGAGTGAGCAGTGTAGTTTCAGCTCTCTGAGACTGCAGACGTGTGTGCAAGTTGCTCTTGCGTTGAGTTTGTGCGCTCGTGCGTGTGTGTGTATGTGTGTCTACTGCTGACAAAGGCCATAATGGCCGAAAGCTATGATTGTGGGAATCTTTTTATTATGCCTATCGCGGCTAAACATCACCACATCATGGTGGTGGACGAATGGTGTGAGCAGGAGCCAGTATTGGTGGAAATGCAGACTTCTATGACATTCAGAATGGTGCTTTGACTGCCCAGAGGTATAGAGATAAGATCCTTTGACCTTTTGTTGCGCCCTACACTGGTGCCATAGGAGATGGGTTTATTCTGGTGGACAATAATGCTCGTCCCCACAGAGCTGCACTGGTGGACAACCTGCCTGAGGCTGAGGGAATTGAACGAATGGAGTGACCAGCTTGTTCAATGGACTTAGACGTAATTGAGTATGTCTTGGATGCACTTGGTAGATGCACTGTAGCCAGGCCAGCACATGTCACAATGGGCGCAGAGCTGGATATTGGCCAAATATCCCTCAAGAGCTGACTGATAACATCGTACTGTCCACGCTACACAGGTGTGCAACTGTACTGGCCATCCGAGGTGATCACACATCACAATAGAGGGCAATGAGAACGATTGTTTCAGTATTGTGGCTGCCCCATGGTGCCTCGCTCTACGTTAACACCATGTAAACCTCAAGTAAGGAGTTAAGATACCAAAATATCATACTGTATCACACAAATTGCAGTTGCAACCGATATCTGTATAAAATACGTTACCATATGTCGAAGCAGAAAGAACTTCAGTACAACACCAAAAAAACTATTTTTGTAGTTTAAGACACTTCAGATTCATTGAATCTCGATAGAACTTTTGTACTCTGTCAATATACAGCAGTGAATTTTTCCTTCACCTTTGCATTCCTATAGTACAGTGTCCAGATTTTTTTTCCCCCAGTTACCAAAACTACGAATAATGGACTCAAGCTCTTTCTGCATAGGGTAATTCAAATATGATTATACACTTTTCTAATATACCTGCTGAAGCTGACGACAGTATTGAGGGAGGTAACACCAATGGTGACAAGCAAGGTGTGTGGTAGAGTGGGATGGTGATACCAACATTATCCACGTACATAGTCTGCCCATTGCTGAACATTTCCTCAAACAGTGCCCACCCGATTCCAAACCTACGACTTCCTTCCTGCTCACTTTAATGAACTTTATGCTTACCAACATTTTCTTCACCTTTGACAAAGCAGACAGAGAAACAGCTCAGGAGCATGGCCATGTGAACCAAGATGGCTCCTCTTATGCCACCCTTTTCGTGGTTCGCTAGAAGAGGCTTTCCTGGGATCCATAAGCCTTCAGCCCGTGACATCTTCGGCTTATTGTCTCCTCATGAGGCTGGCCAGTTAAAATTCTTGGAATCTCTAAATACATTCTCCCAGTTTATCGCATGGTCCTATTCTGAATCCCATGCCACTTTCCTTGATGTTGATCCCATCCTCACTGAGCATCAGCTACACAGTTCAGTTTCTATTAAGTCTACTAACAAACAACTATACTTACATTTTGACAGTCACCATCCTTTCTGTGTCAGATATTCCTTTCCACAGAGCCTTTGAATCTGACGCAAATGTATTTGTTCAGGACTCTTTAGAGCAATGCGTGACCATTCTTACCACAGCCTTCACTGGACTTAATTACCCCACCAGCCCTAGTCCATTAGCACATTTCCCATAAATCATATCCAATACTGATACCTCCGAAAAACATCTTAGCCATACACCTCCTGTCTCTCAGTATTATCCAGGTCCGGAATGCATTAATCAGTTACTTCAACAAGGCTAGGACTTCCTAAGAACACCGCCTGAAATGAATTCCATTCTGTCTGACACTTTTTCCCACAACATTTAGAATAGCTTTTCATCACCTTCCCAATCTCCGCAATATCACTGTCAGACTCTCTGCTCCTTTTCCACCCATTTCCCTACCCTGTGACTCCTACCCTGTGACTGTAACAACTGTAAGATTTGCCCTATGCACCCTCCTACCACCACCTGTACCAGCTCTGTAATTGGCAAAACATATACTTTCAAAGGAAGAACCATCAGTGAAACAACCAACATGTCATGTACTAGCTGTTATGTAAACAATGTTTGGCCATTTACACTGGCATGACTACATCAAGTTATCGGCTGGGACGAACAGATGTAGGCAGAAGGTGTATACTGGCAATGAACAACTCTCTCATAGTTTTCTATATCCTATAGTTTCTGACCTGTCTATATTTTCTCCACCCCTACCACATACAGCACAGTTAGCTTTCCACTCTTATTAACTCATGCCCAATGTTTTACCAGTAATCTCAGTCTTGAGTATTACCATATCTTCTACCCTTAGAGTCTCAGATTTTAAAATCTCATCTGATGGAATTTGCAACAATCTCTCTCTCCTCCTCATTCCGTCTGATAAGTCTCCCTTGACCCGAGGCTACTGATTTTTCCAAACTTTCCAGTTCCCTAATCGCAGAGATATCCCCATATTTTGCTAAATGTACATACAAAATTATATCACTGATCACCACATGTTTCAAGAAACATGACATCATTAACACTAAGATGCATGAAAAAATGCTGTGTCGTGCATGACATTTTAATTTATTACATCCTTAATACTACAAATTTTGCAGAGAGTATCCAAAGGAGAAGGACCCAGATAGAGGGAGGAGGATAAGGAGAGTAGGAGAGTAGGAGAGTAGGAAATGGGCAAAGAAAGGAAAGAGGATGAGATGGACAGAGAGAGGGGAGAGGAGATGGACACAGAGAGGGGAGATGAGGAGATGGACAGAGAGGGAAGGAGGAAATGGACTTACAGGACTAGAATACATACCCGGGCAACAATGGGTACTCAGCCAGTTTATAGTAAAACTTGCAAGTTACTGCAGCTCCCATCATTTTCATTTTTCTCTATATTCAACTACATACTATGAATGTCAACATTTTAAAGATAATCCTTAGACAACAATATACTTTTCAAGGTAGCTCCTTGCGATATCACTGGAACCTGAACTGTGGTAAATTAAATACAAATTGAATGCCGCTTCTCTTTGAAGGTTCAATCGTTTTGGTGACTGCTCAATTAATGGCGAGACATTAGACTCCAGCGCATTACGGTAGTTAAATATAGCAGCAGGTAACAGGCCCAACTGGTGGAAAGCTCGACCTAAATTGTAGGACACTTCTTGGAAACCCTCCTGACCACGGTATTTCCTGTACAGACTCATAAATGACAGCCCCTGGACGACAAGTGCATGTTTTTTTGCAGAAAATTTTTGACACGCGACCTGAATAAGCGTCACTCCGACAAGGAACGCAGTCATTGCTGACGGTCTGGCACGGTAAGCCGTGGTGTACTCACTCAGGGCATACTTGTACGTCCCCGCCACGAGGCAGTTGTTGGCATGCAGGAGGGTGAGGGCCTCGTGGTTGGGTTGCCTCGCAAGAAGCCTCATGAGGAACCTATTGTGACGTACGTCATCAGCACGCTGGATGACCAAGTTGAACAAATTCCAAATCCTGTGTTTGGAGGAGTCTTTCAACACATTATCTCTCGCCAAATTGTAGCCGTAGTATGCGTCGGCATTGTAGAAGCAGGCCAACAGGCACATGAACTCCAGCTCCCGCAACATTTCTGTATTGGATGTCAACTTCTTTGAGCCCAGCGCCGAAAATGTCAGTCTCTGCAGGAGATTGAACCGCTCAAGTCGCATACACGTGTTGCACATTTCTTTGAAGAGTGCCCACTCTTCTTGTACCTGTAACAGAACAAGATGGGACTATCGTAATTTTCCTTAATACCACTCCCAACATTAATATTGTTAAAAGCATCAATAATTACACAAAATAGCTAATTTCTTTGTAAAGCTGTAGCTCATTGGACATTATTATTCCCTGCATAGTTTTTTCAATTACTGATGACAATATTATAGTTAATGCAGATGGAAATACTTTTTCGCAAGAAATATCCATGATTTATGATCCTTACTAAATGCAAGGAGGTGAAATTTTCATTGATCAAATAGCTGTTTATTTCTAAATTTGGTTACCTCACTTGAAAACTCTCGTTCTCCTCTTCTCAACAAACGGTTTATTCCAAAAACTTCCTATTTAAAAAGTTATACATACTCAAAATTTTGGTGTACCGCAAGGTTGAATCTTAAATAGTGATTATTACCAGAATTCAGTACCACACTTCTATAGTCTAAATTTTCCCAAATTAGAAAAATATCTGCTTCCACCAGAATAACTTTTTACTTTGTTAATTATTCAATTTGAAAATTGCACCTTTAAGATTTTTTTTTTTTTTACTTCAGGAATCCTCGCATAAGTATGTTGGTCATTTGAAACTATGCACGCACGACCATTACAGTGGTGCGATGAAGTTGAAATTCATGACAGTTGTGAATGAGACTTTAGGGGTGACGGTCGTATACGTGTCTGCTGGTTCACGTGGTTGTCTTGTGAGTAATTCAGGTTTAAAATGGAAGCAGAAACCTAATCAGGTCAGATTACGCGTAGTGACCAAACAAATTTACAACACTTTGAAAGAGGTGTGTGGAAATAGTGCAGTGGACCATAGCACAGTATCACAGTAGTCTGCTCATTTCTGTGAAGGTCGGGTAAGCCCTGAGGACAATCCAAGAAGGGAATGCCATCAACTGCAACACACTAAACCTCTCAGGTTATTGTCAATGACACATTGAGAGAGGGTCGTCAAAAAGTATGAGAGAAAATGAAATATGAGGCCAGAATATGTCATTTGAGTTTACAGAATCATAACTGTAATGTTGACGATAAGGTAAGTTGCTGCCGGATGGGTTGCACGTGATCTGAGTGAAGAGCGGACAGCAGGTCGCAGAAGAATTGCTTCAATGTTACTGAACAGAATGAGCACTGTTTCTGACATGGACTGTTGCATTTAATGAAACCTGGATACAAGATAATGCACCAGAACTGAAGTCTCAGTCATCACAATGGAAAAGATCTGACTCTCCACACCAGAAAAAAATTCTGCAACCAACAATCATCAAAGGTGAAACTCATGATTATCTTTGTGTATGATATGAATGGAGTCATAACTATAAATAAAACTGCCCCATGTGACATCTGCAGCAGGTGTGTACTACAAGCTGTTTCTGCAATATGTTTTATACTCAAAAATTCATCAAAGAATGCCTAACGTTCTTGCAGCTGGTCTCCTCATTTTGCACAAAAAAGGAAGCCACATATTGGCCTACCAGTGAGTGAAACAATCAACAAATGGATGGGAAATCCTTCCCCACCCACCACACAGTCCTGAAATTAGCCACCCCAGGCTATGACTTGTTTCCCAAATTGAAGGAACAATTCTGTGAAAATATTCTGATACAACTGAAGAAGCTTACAGTCAGGTGACCCCAGTAATCAGACAATTCAACAATGAAGGTGCTCCATCTGGAACAAAGAACTTGCCAAATTGTTGGGAAGCTGTCATAAGCAAGAATGGAGATTATATTGAATGCCTGTAAAATTATTCTCTAAAATAAATTATTTGCTTCAATTCTATCTCGCAGTGTGCACAACGTTTGAAACGATCTTCGTAGAAAACTTTTTTCATAAATTAGCGCCTGTAATTTTGGTTTTTTTTTCTTGTTATACAACTCTTGCTCTTTTACTAATGTAATTGTGTGTCCTTATTTTTGCTATGTTATTTGTTGATAATAACAATATAACACTAAGTTTTGATTTTTAATCTTATGCATATCTATAGGCAGGTGTGTAGGACAATGAAGTCAGAGGCTATCATTCATTTCATCAACATCGTGTACTCTGTGTTGATGTATGTCTATGGTCAGTTATTTGAAACGTAAACTTAATTGTGATCAAGTCTTTAGTCTACAGCCATCAAGTCAACAACGTACAATGCTTTTTAAAACAATTCCCATTTATTCTACCGTCTCAGTTGCACAATTTTAATTCATGACACATTTTGATCACTCTTGATCATCTACAGATCTAACAAGAAGAGGTCCCCAGCAGTGAGATCGACTTTTTTACTGCATTAATTACTTCTATTCCTCATTTTGCTTGAATTTTGTTTCACTTATAATCCCTTCTTTCATTTAAATCTTCATCTTCATTGTTTTGTCCATAGTGTTACAGAAATTTGTGTGTTCAATGTTTGTACGATGATTATCATCTAAAAAATGCACACCTGATAAACTAAAAACACATTTTTGACATCACTGCACAGTCAATATGAATACATTTATTTCGTCTTTTATTTCTTAACCAACAGACCAGCATTTTCAAATGTTTACATATTATAACACATAAATAAATATAAATAAATTTGGTACAGATATAGAAATTTACATTTAAGCCAAACTGAATAAAAGTAATGAAGAATGTCATTATGATTTCAAAAAAGTAAAACAAAATAAAGTACCTGACAAGATTCAGACCCACAACCTCCTGCAAGACGGGCCCTTACACTAGCCATTACGCTATGCAATCAGTATATACCATGATACTTTCATGACAAGCCACAATGCTGATGCAGCTACTTAGAGCTGAAGATGATCCAGAATGACTGAAACATATCATGTAATTACAAATGTACAAATGAGACTGAAGAATAAATGGGAACTGTTTTAAATATCAATACAGTTGCCAACTATCTCAGAATGAATATGTTGGCTGAAGTGAACAACCATCATTTCGGCAAATTTTACCGTTACTATGTGCAAATATCTGGGTATATCAGATTATTACACGATATAGGGTCAATGAACGTAACTGTTCACCTAGTTTATAAGCTTGGACTACGGCTTGTGACAAAACTGATCATCGGGCTGTGAACACTGATTAGAAATTGAAAGTGTATTACTCCAGTGTTATGTACGCCCGTTTCCCCCCCCCCCCCCCTTCAACCTCCGCTCGCTCAGTGTATAAGCTACACAAGTGGCAGAAAGTGGACATGCACTGTAGGCAACTTCGCAACTCTCGCATTACACACTCTGCCACTGACGACCTCAAGGCAAACATACATGTAGATGTAGAAGGCATCAGTCTGCATTGCACTACAGCCACGTAAACATGGCTGTCATCATTGTTGCTCCCGCCAAGTGTGAATAACGAAGTATAATTTGGTTTCTCCAAGCAGAAGGGAATAGTGCAGCAGAAATTAATTGGAGAATGAGCTGAGTGTAAGGTGATAACTTCACGGCTAACGGTGTTGTGCGTGAATGGTGCCGAAAGTTTAAAAAATGGCCGAAATGACGTGCATGATGAAGGGGGCCGAGGACACATGTCTGTCATTACAGCCGACCTTATTGAACAAGTTGACAGAATGGTTAGAGGAAATCGTAGGTTCGCCATAACTGCTTTGTCTACGGAAATTCCGGAAGTTTCAAGATCTGTCGTACATTCTATCGTGCCTGAACATTTAGGCTATAAAAAACTTTGTGCTCGTCGGGTTCCAAAAATGCTGACGGATGCCCACTAAAGTCACTGAATGGCGTCAGCTTTGAATTTCCTTGACGGTTATCATGATGAAGGCGAAAACTTTTTTAAATCAACTGTTACTGGAGAAGAAACTTGGATCCAATATGACACACAAGAAAAAAAAAACGACAATCACAACAATGGATGCATCCAAATTCACCACACAAACAAATAAATTCAAACGAACATTCAACAACAGAAAGGTTATGGCTACTGTGTTTTGGGATCAAACAGGTGTGTTGCTTGTAGTGTTTATGCAGCCCGGAACCACTATCAATGCAGCTACTTATTGTGAAACTTTACGACGTTTGTTGAGAGCCATTCAAGCAAACGAAGAGGAATGCTGACTTCAGGAATTGTGTTGATCCATGACACTGCTCATCCACACACTGCTGATACAACCCAACGGCTCACTGAACAATTGCAATGGAACATTTTCGATTATCCGCCATACGGTCCTGACCTGGCACCCAGCGACTTTAACCTTTCCCCTGAACTGAAGACTTGGCTAGGAGGGCATCACTTTCATACCAATGAAGATCTTCAAAACGATGTCAATGCTCATTTGAAATCAATGGTGGCAGCATTTTTTGAAGAGGGTATTGCAAAGCTTGTCCATTACGTTGAAAATTAACCGTTAAGTGTACAAAACTTTGGTAATAAAATAATTGTTTTCTATGAACTTGTCTTTCATTTATAGCCTATCAGAGGTTGAAAAAACGGCCCTCGTACATTACTGTGTACCTGTAAGAATTTTCACGACAGGAAGATCATGATCATTGTCGACAGTGAAGCTACTAGGAAAGGGAGGAAAACTAGATGAGCAAAGTTACATACCGATGGTTCTCCTTTGCCAGAATGGAAGTCCGGGGCATCAGGGTCATGGGATGGCTCTCCTCGGCTGGCACGTATTTCCCTGAGCGCGTCGCGTTTCTTTGTAAACCTCCTCATTCGGGTGAGTGCGTACATTTCCTCACGGTTCCTGATCCTCGTCCAGTGCCTGGACAGCAAAAGCTGGCCCACAGCCAGGAATTCTTCGGTTTTACCCTCAGCATCTTTCAGAAGCAAGCACCGCTCATACAGCAGTCCTGGTTCAAGTACTTCCGACTCTTCATCCTGTGTGAGGACCACGAGTGCCTCCTCCTCACGGCCCACGGCTTTCAGCAGGTCCGAAAGTGTCAGCCGCGCGTCCAGGTGCTGTGGCGCCTGCGTAACCACCTGCCTGTACGCAGCAATTGCCTCCTCGGTTCGGCCGCACTGCTTCAAGCACTCTGCGTGCCGCAGCCACACCGCGGGCAGGCTGTAGTTTTCTGTCTCTGTAAGAGGTTCTAGTAGACGCAGAGCTTCACGGTGCTCGCCTTCCGACATCAGGGCCTCCGCTACGTCAAGGTACAGGTCGCCCGACTGCTCCGGGCTTTGCCCGTTCAGGAGCAAGTTCAGCAACTCGTCAATCAGGTGAAAAGTTTTCATATGGATTAGCACGACTATAACTTTAACTTTGAGGTCAATGACCAGTGTCTCCGGGATATTGCACGATATTATCTTCAAAACTGGTTCTCGGCCGGAAGCCTGATTCTCAGATATTGCTTCCACTTCCACTCCACAATACTGAACGAGGATGTTGATGCATTCCTGGTAGTGCTGCAGGCTCAAGAGAAGTTCCAACATCAAATTGACATCTTCCGTAGTGACGGACTGAGGACTTTTGGAAAATGCGATGTCCATAACTTCCTTCGCACGGGCCAGTTCATTGCGCTCGTGGTACTTTGTAGCCACAATCTTCGCTATGTGGAACAGGACCAGACCCTGGTCGTGACGGAGGAGTGTCATCAGCCTGATGAGGCCCCTGAGGCCAGCCTTCGTTTCACCCACCTTGTCCAGGAGCTCCCAGCGTTTCATGTATATACTGACCATGTGCTCTTCCGTATTGGCCGAATCAGCTGCAATGGCCTTGGAGTAGCAGGTTGCCGCCTGCCTCAGGTTGCCCTGCTCTTCAGAGATTTCAGCTAGGCGTACCCATTGGTCCACATCGTTTGGGTTCAGGTGGGCCGCAATCAGTGCAAACTGTAAGGATTTCTCCGGGCAGCCCTTCTCCTCATACAACACCGCGAGTGTGTGGAAAGGCTCGGGGGCTGTCGGCACCTGCCTTATTATCTCAAGGCACATTTTAATGGCCATCTCGTGATCGCCTCGAGCGTACCTTAAGTTTGCCTCACCCATCAATCCCTTCAGGGCGGGAGGAAGGTGCCGTCTGACACGTTTGGTCTTTTCTGTAGTTGATTTCCTCTGCCTCTGTGAAGGCCCAGCTGCTAGTTCTTCAAATTCTTTAATTGCTGCACTTGAAGGTTTAGGCTGGATTGATTCATCTGGGCGGTCTTGTACAGTATTGTAACCATCAATAACATCGTCGTCGTCACCATCGTCGTCCTCATCGCCGCCCATCAAACTCGCGTACTGACTAAATGTCAATTCCCCATTCAGAAAACGATTTGTTAGCTCTGACTCTTTAGCATCTACCAGCAAGTCACGTTCCAACACATCTAATTCCATCGGTTCCATATCATTGCTAGAGGACGAACTTTCATCCATTGTGACCATAGGAACTAGGTTACTCGGTGGTGGGCTACTACCTTCGTCCCAGAAGCTGAAAGATTCAATGATCTCAGCATTGTTCAGGGCTTCACTCAAGTTTTCAACAGCGATAATGGTGGTGATGCCACTGTCCGATGCATCGTATTGTGCATTTACACTTCCAGAGCTGGTGTCCTCTTTAGCATCCATTGTCTGAAACAAGTATTTCAGTTCAAGGCACTGTTTCTATAATGACTAGGTAAACAGTACAGTATTAAGAACTTATGTGCAGTCTATAAAAAACAGAAATTAATAAAAAAATGTAGGTACTTTACCATCAACCTACTACACACTATTAATAAGTCATGAGGTGTATAGAACAGCATCTCCCCTTCTTATCAATAGTCTCCAACTGTATAGTGTAAAGTGACTACAAACATCTAATAGTACTGAAGAACATAATACACAAAACTAATACGTAGCCTAATACAAGGGTTGTAACTTAAATAGTGGCAACTATTTATTCACAACTGATACAAAAGAGTTATATGTTTGCACCTGTTACTGTCCTTCAAAGTAGTCAGCAGTGTTGTGTAGAACCTGTTGTCAGTGATGTGGAAGGCTTAGTATACCGTTAGCAGAGCCTGTTCTGCTGATGGTGTGAATGGAGCGGTCTAAAGTTATGTGATTCTTGTGTACGACTGTGATAGTGTTATCCTAATGCATTACATTCCTTCACGGCAGACCGTCAATGCACAGTATTACTGTTCCTTTTTGGAACATCACCTGCGACCAGCTTTACGAAGGAAGCAGCGACACTTTCTGCGTAACCCACCCATCATTTTGCATGTCGATGTGCGGGCGCATACAGTGCAAGCAGTGGCTGCTCTGTTCGGTCAGTGGGACTGGGAAGTACTGTACCATCCACCATACTCCCTGGACTTAAGTCCTTGTGACTTTGATTTGATTCTTAAGATGAAGGAACCACTTCATGGCATTCACTTCAGAACTGTTCCAGAGATTCGACAGGCAGTTGACCGCCCCATTTGCACTATCAACAGAACAGGCTCTGCTAATGGTATACTACGCCTTCCATATCACTGGCAACAGGTTCTGCGTAATGTTGGTGACTACTTTGAAGGACAGTAACAGGTGCAAAAATGTAACTCTTTTGCATCGGTTGTGAATAAATAGTTGCAACTATTTAAGTTCCAAACCACATATAAATTGCATTTTGTTCTCACTTACATAATTTTACTACCAAAAGATATTTTGTTTCACAACTGACTTGTAACTGAATGTTTTATATTTATTTTGTGTCAATTTCAGTTCTTATAACATTTTACATTTCATTAATAGTTACTTGGTATTAAATATGGAATGGATCTGTATGTACCATATATCAGCAACACAAAAAAATGGATCTCTAACTTTACCAACTTTTGTACTTCATCAGTTATTTTTGGATATTCACAAACAGCTGTACTTTCAAACAAGCAGATTGAAATTAAGTCACCCAAAAACACTACAACAATTTGTAACACTTTGTAAAATAACAGTTTTCATCTTATTTCTACATTTTAACAATGAGATATGTTTCTAAAAAATTAAAAAATTTATGATAGCTCCATGCACATGTAACTGTTGTTATTTTTGCCATGTAGATATGTGAGTTGGGGTCTGTGAAATGGTTGGCACTGTACCTATGGCTGCGACAATACTTTTTAACTATGTCTTGGACTGTGGTAAATAAATGAAATACTGCAAAAGAATTGTGATGGATTATTGCCAAATAAGAATCCAAGACCTGTTAATCCTTCCCCTTAGTTCATTTAAACCTTGATTACAATATGTCTCTCTCTTTATTGATCTAAGTATTTCCACTTCATTTAAAGTATATGCTGATGTTTTTTGTTTTATCTGACAAAGTAAATCACACACTCAATTTTTATGAAAATATAAAATATTTGTAATGTTTTGATGAGGTACCATACATTAGGAGAGGAAGTGGGAGAACTGTGGAGATATGATGTTCCAGATATCTGCATAGAAATTTCCTTTTCACAATAAATGTTATGGGGCAGGGGAGGGGGCGGGAGGGGCGGGCAAAGGAGACATACTTCAGTAAATAAAGCAGAGCCTTGCAAAGCAAACATGCATAAATTGAGGAATGTTCAAGTACTACACATACCAGTGTTTGACATATAGCAATATGGCAGACATAATGTATGCATGGCCTCTATCTTTATCATCTGCAAGTGGACTCAACATTTCCAAGAAGAAAGTGAAGGTTGTCGTTCGGATGCAGCTCTTCATGCCAGCTTCTTCATCTGCAAATAACTACTGCAACCCACATCCTTCTGAATCTGGTGACTGTATTCATCTCTCAGTCCCTCCACAAATTTTACCCCCACCCTTCATACTTCCCACCAATACTAAATTGGTGATTTCTTCATGTCTCAGAATGTGTCCTCTCAACCAATCCATTCTTTTGGGCAAACTATGCCACAAATTTCTTGTCTCCCCAATCCTATTCAGTACCTCGTCATTAATTATGTAATCTAACCACTTAATCTTCAGCATTCTTCTGTAGCGCCACATTTCAAAAGCCTCTACTCTCTTCTTGCCTAAACTGTTTATTGTCCCTGTTTCACTTCCATACATGACTACACTCCAGACAAAGACATCCCAACACTCTAGTCTCTTCTTCAGAAACACATTTTTTGCCATTTCCAGTCTACATTTTATACTCTTTAATCAAACAATGAAAACATACTCTTTCTATTTCAGTCACTATCAATTACTTTGTTGCCAAAATAGCAAGACCTATCTAGTGCTTTAAGCTACTCGTTTCCTAATCTAGTTTCCACAGCATTACCTGGTTTAATTCCAACTACTTTCCATTATCCTTGTATTGCTTTTGTTAATGTTCATCTTATATCCTCCACTCACGACACTGTCCATTCCGTTCTTCCAAGACTTTTGCTGTCTTGGACAGAATTGCGATGTCATTGGGAAACCTCAATGTTTTAATTTCTTCTCTCTTCACCAGAACTTTTTTTTTTTTTTTAGTTTCTTTCGCTGCTTGCTTGATGTACAGACTGAATAACATTACAACCCTGTCTCCTTCCCTTCTCAAACACTGCTTCCCCATGCTGTAGAGTTGGATGCCCTCGGCAAAATCAAAATCATAGTTGTAGTTCCCCTCGCTTTCAGCCATTTGCAGTACCAGCACAGCAAGGCTGTTTTAGTTGGTGTTACTAAATCAATCATCCAGACTGTTATCTCCGCAACTACTGAAAAGGCTGCTAACCCTCTTCAGGAACCGAACATTGTCTTACCTCTCAACAGATAGATACCCCTCCATTGATGTTGCATGTACTGTACAGCTATCTTTATCACTGAGGCATATTTGTAAGATGTATTTTTTAATTTTAGTACTGTTACTAATGATACCTTGAGTCATAGTAGCAGCTGGTTCACTATTGCCATTGTAAGAACTGGTAGTAGTGCCCCTGCTGCTGCTGCTGCTGCTGCTGGGTTGGAGAGTTTGAATTCTCATAATGTGATTGCTTATCTCACTTATCATATTGGTGAGGTAGCTATTAACAATTTTGGGAGGAAAAATGACGGTAGATAATTGTAACTGTAAATCACTGATTAGTCCAATTGATACTATTAACTGATGAAGCCACTTCATTCATGATGGTACCACTAACTTTTAACTCACATCATGGTCCAACAAAAACCCCCATGTCTTTGTGAAGACATTTCCAAGAAGTCTAATCAGTAAATGAGTAGTGTGGTATGGTGGAAAATAAGATGACTGGGTCTGTCGTGTTACTGAATCGCATTGAAGGGCTGTTATCTAATCTTCCTCAAAAACCAACTTCTAGCATTATTTGATGAATTTCCTTTGGCTACAAGGATGGGTATGTTCTTTCAGCATGATGAAGCTCCAGCACATTCTACTGACTTCATCCAAGCCTGACATTCTCCAGAAAATGAACTGGCAGAAATGGTCACTTGTTTGTCCAGCAAGGTCTCTAGACCCCACTCCTTTAGATTTTTACCTGTGGGAACGGCATAATCCACAAAGGAAAAGTAAACACAAGAGAGGAATTTATCATTCACATAATGAAGAGTGCTGTCCTCATAAAAAGAGTGCCGAGAGGACCTCAGAAGAGCTACTTGTACTGTTATCAAGAGAATTCAAAGCTGTATTAAAGTTGAAGATAGGTTTTACAAAAATCAACTCTGAACTTAATCATCTGCCTTTGCTTAATACCTTCTTTGAGTATTTGTTTGGGTTAGATTCTAACAGCTGTATCTCTGTAAACATACATTATATGGAACACTTTACTGAAATTAGTCTATACTAACACCTCCTAAAAAGTTACTATTCCTTCTGGAAGACCCTGTATGTATGCATGTATTGGGCACCAAAATACTTTGAGATTTTTCTGCTTTACAACACAGTGTTATTGAATTTACTTTGCAGTTTTAGTATTTATTAAGAAAAATGCATTTAATATGAAACGAATGTTGGGTAAGACAGCTCAGTACCAAAATCAGAAAAGGATGAACCAATCACGAAACAGGGCCCACATATTACAATGACGTACATTAAACATGGATAAAATATAACCAGTGACACATATATGCCTCTAGACTACAGTACAGGCCAATATGTCACCACAGGCAAGATTTCAGCAAGGGGGAGGTAAGAGGGGAGGAGGGTGGTTTGACGTTTATGGAGGATGGCCCTATCACACTTGTGCCACAACTGTGGGTTGTCTACAGACTAAATGAATAATGGTATGCCTGACGATACCACGGAGTATGAATTAGCTGGGAGTTTATGCAGAATTTAATACTCTTTTTACTGTGATTTAAAATCAGAAAAAGATACTTGAATCTTGAACCACACAATACACCCTCTAAATTATAGTGGCACAGGTGTTTCTACTTATCGACTAAAGACAAAGAAACTGCAAGAGTGCAGTGTTCCAAGTTTAACATTAAATGTCAGTTACCCAACTCTGTAAGCCACATACACGGCATATCAAAAAGAATTATCTGAATTTAAAAAAAGTCACAGCTATTCTGTTGTTTGAGATGTGTGTGCAAACAACGTACTGTTGGAAAGAGCAAATTCACAAATTTTACATGGTCCCCACTAGGTAGCAGCAGTGCACGCCCACCTCAGTTCTAGGAAAAATGGTGTCGGAACAACAGAGTTTTGCACAGTTCAGGTCAATAATACACTAGACTCTCATTAATCCAGCCCTCAGTACGCTAACCTCTCAGAAATCCAGCGCACATCAAAAAACACATGCACAATGAATTATGTGCAACAATGTTTAGTTAAACAATGCTTTATATACTGTATTTGAAATTGTAGCTTTCTTTAAGGTTTGGAATCAAGTCTTCTAGAAGGAAACACGTTACGCTAGACCTCAAGCAGAAACTCGAAATTTTAGATTAGTGAAATCGAGATTCTTCACAGAAAGCCATTACTGCTCAGTTCAGTGTTGGACAAGCAACTATTTATGACATCAAAAAGAAAGAAGATGTTATTCGACAGTACTCAACACAAATGGATAGTGAGTTGGGAAAACAGAAGGATATGCGAAAGAGTGAGAATGAAGAACTGGATGTAGCTGTTTATAGATGGTTCGTACAACAACGCAGTAAAGGAATTCCAGTCAGTGGCCCAATTGTAAAGGAAACAGCAGCTGCGTTTAACAAACAACTTGGCGGTAGTAACTTGTTTGCAGTGAGCGTAGGTTGGCTATCAAACTAGAAAAAACGACATGGCATTCGGCAGCTGACAGTCACCAGGGAAAGTCACTCAGCTAATGATAAGGATGCTGATGAGTTTGTAAGCAAGATATGGAAAATAATAGAGGAAGAAGATTTAGCTGCTGATGCTTTGTGTAATGCTGATGAAACAACTTTTACAAGATGCTTCCTTCAAAAACATTAGCTGCCAAGAACGAGAAGGAAGCTAATAGTTACAAGCAACAGAAACAGTGTGTAACATTAATGGCATAATGTAATGCAAATGGGAGTCTTAAACTACCGCTTATGGTAACTGGAAAATCTCAACATCCATGTTGTTTTCAACACATTGACATAAATACTCTACCAGTGCAGTACTGCACTCAGAAGAAAGCATGGATGGACAGAAAAATATTCTCTCTGAGGTTCCATGAAACGTTTGTACCAACAGTGAGAAAAGAGCTAAAGAAGAAAAATCTTCCACTGAAAGTTATCCTTATAACTGACAATGCTCCTAGTCATCCTTCAGATGTTTCTCTAAAGTCCAATGGTATACAAGCACTCTTTCTCCCACCCAAAGTGACAGCCATAATTCAGCCCATGGACTAGGAGATTTTTAAACCAATCAAACATCATTACCGACATTCACTTCTTGTCTCCTTGCTGAACGAAAGTGAAAATGACTCTATCGAGACTATGCTGAAGGCGTGGAAAGCAATTAACAAATGTGATGATGTTTTCCAAGCAGCTGAAGCATGAGGAAAGGGGAGAGCACTACCATAATGAAGAGCTGGAGAAAATTGTGGCCATCCATTGATGCCGAGTTGGGTCCAATAGTCAGTGAACGCGATGAGTCAGTCAATTCAGAATTATCAATAACTTTGTACACTTACATATTCCACAACCTTTCAGGAGGAGAAGAAACTGATGGTGAAGATGGTGAAGTGGCTGAACAAGGAAAACTGTGATACGGATCAAACTTTAACAAATGAAGAAATAATCAAAAGCGTGCAAGAAAGCAATGAAGAAGAGGACACAGGAGAAGAGAGCATGAAGATTTCTCACAATGCTGGTGCTGAAGATGCCGGGGTCTTCCTGGAGTACATTATGCAACAACCAGATACATGCATTACCGACGTAATGCTTGCAAAGCGGTTGTGTGATAAAGCATCCCAACATCATGTATCATCATTGCAACAGTTAAAAATTAGGGACATGTTTCACATTGAGTGATATGAGTGTATAATTATGTACAGTATACACTCAAGGACTGAGTTTTCTTTGAAAATTAATGTACTTTTGGATTTATTAAAGTATATCCTCTATGTTTTAAAATTGTATCCTTCAGTTTAATAAAGTACGGTACAATATATCCCCTATGTTTCCAAAATAAATAAATAAAAAAATAAATAAATTAATAAAATAAATTTAAGACACTCAATATTCAAACACTTCTGCTAATTCGGCAGCCATATGTGCTAGAAATGGCCAGATTAGCGTGAATCTAGTCTAAATGTTCAGCGTGACTTTTGTACTAGGTATGGTGTGGGTCCTCCTACGGCACAGAACATTAGACATTGGCCTGAACAACTCCGAGAAACACGTTCTTTGTGTCAAGGCAAATCATCAGGCCGTCCCCAAGTGTCTGACACAGACGTCAAAAGCATATGCCATAGTTTCACAAGGAGTCCAAAGAAATCCGTTCACCATGCAACTCGACAGCTCAACATGCCCCCGATGTCTGGCTGGTGTGTGTTGCATAGACATTTACACATGAAACCATACAAAATTCAGCTACTGTAAGCTCTTCATGAAGATGACATACAACAACGTGTGGAGTTCTGGAAGTTCATTCTTGCAAGATGGAGGATGACAGTTTTCTTCCACACTTACTGTTTAGTAACCAGGCAACATTCCATTTAAATAGAAAGGTGAACCATCATGATGTGAGAATATGGGGTACGGAATAACCACATGACCTTGTACAACATGAGCAGAACTGTCCAAAATTTAATGTGGTTTGTGAATTTTCACAGGAAAAGGTGTATGGTCCATTTTTCTTTGCCAAGAATACTGTTACAGGAAGCACATATCTCAATATACTCGAGACCTTTCTTTTCCACAATTGGAGACTTATTCGAATGACTTCACTTACCAACAGGATGGGACACCATCACACTGGCATCTGGAAGGGCGGGAATTTTTAAATCAAAGGCTTACTGATTGGTGGGGCGGTTACACTTCACCAAATGATTCAGCCTTACAGCATTGGCCTCAAAGGTCACCAGACCTGACTGTATGTGATTATTTCTTGTGGGGATTTATAAAAGACAATGAATCAACTGAGACATTGCATAACAGCAGCCGTGGAAACTGTAACTCAAAACATGCTCACTGCAGTGTAGAACAAACTTGAATACCCCACTGACATATGCAGTGCAACTCAAGGAGGGTTTATTGAACACTTATGAAAAAAAAATTCTTCAGCTTCCCATTCATCAAAAACAAAATTCGCTGTATATGTTTATTAGTTTCAGAAATATAGACATGCCAAACCAAATGATTCTTTTTTAATACACCCTGTATAATGGGGACTAGATTCCCCACCTTTCCACCCAAAAGTTCCAATCCTTCCATCCTATCAACTCCCTATTCTCATCTCCCACCCTCTTTGTGTGCTGCCCTCTGTCAACGCACCCGTTCATTTTTCCCTGATCCTCTCCTTTTTTGCCCTGTTTTCATCCCCTTTCCCCTCTCCCCCAACCCCATCTCACTGCCCCACAGCTTCCCGATGCTGCGCCTTTGGCAGTTTAGTCCCTGCACACTCTGCCAGACAGTGCTATTCTCTCTTCCCACCCACATACTGCTATCCCTTCCCCTTTCCCAGCTCGTCCGAATTGCTGCTCCCATTTTATGTGACAGTTGCATTCTTGTCTGAGCTGCCAGAGATGGAAGTCATGGGTGTGTGTGTGGGGGAGGGGGGGAGGCTGTGCTTACTTGTGTAAATGAATGTGTCTCCTTTCTTTAACAAAGGCTGTGGCCAAAAATCTTATGTGTAATTGTTTTTTAGTAGAGTCTGTCTGCAACTTAACGAGTCATCTTTAAAGAAAATAGCAATCTATCTTTTCCTTACATTTTTGATATTCCAACCTGCATCCTTCTGAATCTGCTTACTGTGTCCACTGTTTGAACTAGATTCAGAGGTGGCAGTCCCAAATCCTATAGGAGAAAGTTTCTTTCAGTATATGGTCAGGAAGGAAGGAAAGGCAGTCGCCTAAAATTTCTTATCATCTAACTTTGTGCCAATGTCCTGGGTTAAATTGTCAACCACAATGTAATGTCTCATGAACTGAGAGCAAATAAAATGGTTGATGACCAGTCCATCGGATGGCAAAAATAAACTTGGTGAATCCCTTGGTGATACCCAAGAGAATTGGGTTATGAACCTACACTGGATTTCAGTCGCTATTATCATCATCTCAAACACTGATAATCTTCCTTCACCACCCTCCCCTCCCCTTCTGTGTTTTTCATATTTAATTCATAACATGTACATAAAATGTTCGGTGGCAGGAGGAACAAGACGTTTGGTCAGGTGAATACAAGGTTATAAATACAAAATCAAATAGGGGTACATCTACATCTACATCTACATCTATACTCCGCGAGCCACCTTACGGTGTGTGGCGGAGGGTACTTATTGTACCACTATCTGATCCCCCCTTCCCTGTTCCATTCACGAATTGTGCGTGGGAAGAACGACTGCTTGTAAGTCTCCGTATTTGCTCTAATTTCTCGGATCTTTTCGTTGTGATCATTACGCGAGATATATGTGGGCGGTAGTAATATGTTGCCCATCTCTTCCCGGAATGTGCTCTCTCGTAATTTCGATAATAAACCTCTCCGTATTGCGTAACGCCTTTCTTGAAGTGTCCGCCACTGGAGCTTGTTCAGCATCTCCGTAACGCTCTCGCGCTGACTAAATGTCCCCATGACGAATCGCGCTGCTTTTCGCTGGATCATGTATATCTCTTCTATTAATCCAACCTGGTAAGGGTCCCATACAGATGAGCAATACTCAAGAATCGGACGAACAAGCGTTTTGTAAGCTACTTCTTTTGTCGATGAGTCACATTTTCTTAGAATTCTTCCTATGAATCTCAACCTGGCGCCTGCTTTTCCCACTATTTGTTTTATGTGATCATTCCACTTCAGATCGCTCCGGATAGTAACTCCTAAGTATTTTACGGTCGTTACCGCTTCCAATGATTTACCACCTATGGCATAATCGTACTGGAATGGATTTCTGCCCCTATGTATGCGCATTATATTACATTTATCTACGTTTAGGGAAAGCTGCCAGCTGTCGCACCATTCATTAATCCTCTGCAGGTCTTCCTGGAGTACGTACGAGTCTTCTGATGTTGCTACTTTCTTGTAGACAACCGTGTCATCTGCAAATAGCCTCACGGAGCTACCGATGTTGTCAACTAAGTCATTTATGTATATTGTAAACAATAAAGGTCCTATCACGCTTCCTTGCGGTACTCCCGAAATTACCTCTACATCTGCAGATTTTGAACCGTTAAGAATGACATGTTGTGTTCTTTCTTCTAGGAAATCCTGAATCCAATCACAAACCTGGTCCGATATTCCGTAAGCTCGTATTTTTTTCACTAAACGTAAGTGCGGAACCGTATCAAATGCCTTCCTGAAGTCCAGGAATACGGCATCAATCTGCTCGCCAGTGTCTACGGCACTGTGAATTTCTTGGACAAATAGGGCGAGCTGAGTTTCACATGATCTCTGTTTGCGGAATCCATGTTGGTTATGATGAAGGAGATTTGTATTATCTAAGAACGTCATAATACGAGAACATAAAACATGTTCCATTATTCTACAACAGATTGACGTAAGCGAAATAGGCCTATAATTATTCGCATCTGATTTATGACCCTTCTTGAAAATGGGAACGACCTGCGCTTTCTTCCAGTCGCTAGGTACTTTACGTTCTTCCAGAGATCTACGATAAATTGCTGATAGAAAGGGGGCAAGTTCTTTAGCATAATCACTGTAGAATCTTACGGGTATCTCGTCTGGTCCGGATGCTTTTCCGCTACTAAGTGATAGCAGTTGTTTTTCAATTCCGATATCGTTTATTTCAATATTTTCCATTTTGGCGTCCGTGCGACGGCTGAAGTCAGGGACCGTGTTACGATTTTCCGCAGTGAAACAGTTTCGGAACACTGAATTCAGTATTTCTGCCTTTCTTCGGTCGTCCTCTGTTTCGGTGCCATCGTGGTCAACGAGTGACTGAATAGGGGATTTAGATCCGCTTACCGATTTTACATATGACCAAAACTTTTTAGGGTTCTTGTTTAGATTGTTTGCCAATGTTTTATGTTCGAATTCGTTGAATGCTTCTCTCATTGCTCTCTTTACGCTCTTTTTCGCTTCGTTCAGCTTTTCCTTATCAGCTATGATTCGACTACTCTTAAACCTATGATGAAGCTTTCTTTGTTTCCGTAGTACCTTTCGTACATGATTGTTATACCACGGTGGATCTTTCCCCTCGCTTTGGACCTTAGTCGGTACGAACTTATCTAAGGCGTACTGGACGATGTTTCTGAATTTTTTCCATTTTTGTTCCACATCCTCTTTCTCAGAAATGAACGTTTGATGGTGGTCACTCAGATATTCTGCGATTTGTGCCCTATCACTCTTGTTAAGCAAATATATTTTCCTTCCTTTCTTGGCATTTCTTATTACACTTGTAGTCATTGATGCAACCACTGACTTATGATCGCTGATACCCTCTTCTACATTCACGGAGTCGAAAAGTTCCGGTCTATTTGTTGCTATGAGGTCTAAAACGTTAGCTTCACGAGTTGGTTCTCTAACTATCTGCTCGAAGTAATTCTCGGACAAGGCAGTCAGGATAATGTCACAAGAGTCTCTGTCCCTGGCTCCAGTTCTGATTGTGTGACTATCCCATTCTATACCTGGTAGATTGAAGTCTCCCCCTATTACAATAGTATGATCACGAAACTTCTTCACGACGTTCTGCAGGTTCTCTCTGAGGCGCTCAACTACTACGGTTGCTGATGCAGGTGGTCTATAGAAGCATCCGACTATCATATCTGACCCACCTTTGATACTTAACTTAACCCAGATTATTTCACATTCGCATTCGCTAATAACTTCACTGGATATTATTGAATTCTTTACTGCTATAAATACTCCTCCACCATTGGCGTTTATCCTATCCTTGCGGTATATATTCCATTCTGTGTCTAGGATTTCGTTACTGTTCACTTCCGGTTTTAACCAACTTTCCGTTCCTAATACTATATGCGCACTATTTCCTTCAATAAGCGATACTAATTCAGGAACCTTGCCCTGGATACTCCTGCAGTTTACCAATATTACGTTAACTTTTCCTGTTTTTGGTCTCTGAGGACGGACGTTCTTTATCAACGATGCTGATGTTCTCTCTGGTAAGCCGTCAGGTATTTTATCGTTTCGCCCAAGGGGGGGTCCCTCTAACCTAAAAAACCCCCGTGTGCACGCCAAACGTACTCTGCTACCCTAGTAGCTGCTTCCGGTGTGTAGTGCACGCCTGACCTGTCTAGGGGGGCCCTACAGTTCTCCACCCAATAACGGAGGTCGATGAATTTGCAACCATTATAGTCGCAGAGTCGTCTGAGCCTCTGGTTTAGACCCTCCACACGGCTCCAAACCAGAGGACCGCGATCGACTCTGGGCACTATGCTGCAGATATTAAGCTCAGCTTGCACTCCGCGTGCGATGCTGGTTGTCTTCACCAAATCAGCCAGCCGCCGGAAGGAACCAAGGATGGCCTCAGAACCCAAGCGGCAGGCGTCATTCGTTCCGACATGTGCTACTATCTGCAGCCGGTCACACCCAGTGCGTTCAATAGCTGCCGGAAGGGCCTCCTCCACATTACGGACGAGACCCCCCGGCAAGCACACCGAGTGCACACTAGCATTCTTCCCCGACCTACCCGCTATTTTCCTGAGGGGCTCCATAACCCGCCTAACGTTGGAGCTCCCTATAACTAATAGGCCCACCCTCTGTGACTGTCGGGACCTTGCCGGAGAATCAGCCACTGGCCCAACAGGCGAGGCACCCTGTGGTGGCTCGGAAACGATGTCATCACCACTAGGAAGCACCCCGTAGCTGTTGGAAAGGGGTAAGGCAGCTGCCACGCGGCCAGATCCCACCTTCGCCTTTCGGCCAGGCACGCGCGAGCCCACCACTGTCCGCCATTCACCCTGGAGTGATGGCTGACCGGTAAGATGCTCACTGCCAGAAGACGCAGCGACATCAGGGGTTCCATGTGATTCCAAGGCCACCGAAGTAGGCATAGGTCTCACCACAGTTGCCCCAACGCCACTACGAGCCGACGCCTGCGCCTCGAGCTCGATGAGCCTAACAGACAAAGCCTCCACCTGCCCCCGAAGAGTGGCCAATTCTCCTTGCGTCCGCTCACAACAACCACAGTCCCTACACATGTCTATGTTTACCCTACTCTATACGGTGACAAATTCCCAAGATGATCTTCTGATGAGCTACTCTGATAATCAAGAAACACTCACTGAAATACGAGACGCGAAAACTACGCTAGGTTTTCCCAGAAAAACTATTTAAAAGCTAAGCGCAGCAAATAAGTACAAAATAAATTTCTCTCCTAACGATCAAGAACTGTTAGTTTCTATGCAGAGCAGATAAACACAAATAGAATCCCTTCCTTAGTGGAAGGTCGTAAACAAAATGCAAAATAAACGCTTTATACAAACAGTACTCGCTGCTGCTGGTGCTCTCGCTCTGGCTGTCACAAGACAACTGCAGGAGTAGGTTTAATAATGAATAATAAAATAGGGGTGCGGGTAAGCTACTACAAACAGCATAGTGAACGCATTACTGTGGCCAAGATAGACACGAAGCCTACGCCTACTACAGTCGTACAAGTATATATGCCACCTAGCTCTGCGGATGATGAAGAAATTGATGAAATGTATGATGAGATAAAAGAAATTATTCAGGTAGTGAAGGGAGACGAAAATGTAATAGTTACGGGTGACTGGAATTCGACAGTAGGAAAAGGAAGAGAAGGAAACATAGTAAGTGAATATGGATTGGGGCTAAGAAATGAAAGAGGAAGCCGCCTGGTAGAATTTTGCACAGAGCATAACTTAATCATAGCTAACACTTGGTTTAAGAATCATGAAAGAAGGTTGTATACATGGGAGAACCCTGGAGATACTGAAAGGTATCAGATAGATCATATAATCGTAAGACAGAGGTTTAGGAACCAGGTTTTAAATTGTAAGACATTTCCAGAGACAGATGTGGACTCTGACCACACTCTATTGGTTATGAACTGTAGATTAAAACTGAAGAAATTGCAAAAAGGTGGGAATTTAAGGAGATGGGACCTGGATAAACTGAAAGAACCAGAGGTAGTACAGAGTTTCAGGGAGAGCATAAGGGAGCAATTGACAGGAATGGGGGGAAAGAAATACAGTAGAAGAAGAATGGGTAGCTTTGAGGGATGAAATAGTGAAGGCAGCAGAGGATCAAATAGGTAAAAAGACGAGGGCTAGTAGAAATCCTTGGGTAACAGAAGAAATATTGAATTTAATTGATGAAAGGAGAAAATATAAAAATGCAGTAAATGAAGCAGGCAAAAAGGAATACAAACGTCTCAAAAATGAGATCGACAGGAAGTGCAAAATGGCTAAGCAGAGATGGCTAGAGGACAAATGTAAGGATGTAGAGGCTTATCTCACTAGGGGTAAAATAGATACTGCCTACAGGAAAATTAAAGAGACCTTTGGAGATAAGAGAACCACTTGTATGAACATCAAGAGCTCAGATGGAAACCCAGTTCTAAGCAAAGAAGGGAAAGCAGAAAGGTGGAAGGAGTATATAGAAGGTCTATACAAGGGCGATGTACTTGAGGACAATATTATGGAAATGGAAGAGGATGTAGATGAAGATGAAATGGGAGATACAATACTGCGTGAAGAGCACTGAACGACCTCAGTCGAAACAAGGCCCCCAGAGTAGACAACATTCCATTAGAACTACTGACAGCCTTGGGAGAGCCCGTCCTGACAAAACTCTACCATCAGGTGAGCAAGATGTATGAGACAGGCGAAATTCCCTCAGACTTCAAGAAGAATATAATAATTCCAATCCCAAAGAAAGCAGGTGTTTGACAGATGTGAAAATTACCGAACTATCAGTTTAATAAGTCACAGCTGCAAAATACTAACGCGAATTCTTTACAGACGAATGGAAAAACTGATAGAAGCCAACCCTGGGGAAGATCAGTTTGGATTCCGTAGAAATGTTGGAACACGTGAGGCAATACTGACCCTACGACTTATCTTAGAAGAAAGATTAAGGAAATGCAAACCTACGTTTCTAGCATTTGTAGATTTAGAGAAAGCTTTTGACAATGTTGATTGGAATACACTCTTTCAAATTCTGATGGTGGCAGGGGTAAAATACAGGGAGCGAAAGGCTATTTACAATTTGTACAGAAACTAGATGGCAGTTATAAGAGTCGAGGGAAATGAAAGGGAAGCAGTGTTTGGGAAGGGAGTGAGACAGGGTTGTAGCCTATCCCCGATGTTGTTCAATCTGTATATTGAGCAAGCAATAAAGGAAACAAAAGAAAAGTTCGGATTAGGTATTAAAATCTATGGAGAAGAAATAATAACTTTGAGGTTCGCCGATGACATTGTAATTCTGTCAGAGACAGCAAAGGACTTGGAAGAGCAGTTTAACGGAATGGCCAGTGTCTTGAAAGGTGGGTATAAGATGAACATCAACAAAAGCAAAACAAGGATAATGGAATGTAGTCGAATTAAGTCGGGTGATGCTGAGGGAATTAGATTAGGAAATGCGACACTTTTAAGTAGTAAAGGGGTTTTGCTATTTGGGGAGCAAAATAACTGATGATGGTCAAAGTAGAGGGGATATAAAATGTAGACTGGAAATTGCAAGGAAAGCGTTTCTGAAGAAGAAAAATTTGTTAACATTGAATATAGATTTAAATGTCAGGAAGTCGTTTCTGAAAGTATTTGTATGGAGTGTAGCCATCTATGGAAGTGAAACGTGGACGATAAATAGTTTAGACAAGAAGAGAATAGAAGCTTTCGAAATGTGGTGCTACAGAAGAATGCTGAAGATTAGATGGGTAGATCACATAACTAATGAGGAGGTATTGAATAGAATTGGGAAGAAGAGGAGCTTGTGGCACAACTTGACTAGAAGAAGGGATCAGTTGGTAGCATATATTATTAGGCATCAAGGGATCACCAATTTAGTATTGTAGGGCAGTGTGGAGGGTAAAAATTGTGGAGGGAGACCAAGAGATGAATACACCAAGCAGATCCAGAAGGATGTAGGCTGCAGTAGGTACTGGGAGATGAAGCTTTCACAGGATAGAGTAGCATGGAGAGCTGCATCAAACCAGTCTCAGGACTGAAGACAACAACAACAACATAAAAAGCACTAATAAATTCATATTTGTTTGCTATATAAAACAGCTTTTCTGACTTTACATTTCAGTTGTAGTTAGTTATAATGGAAAAATGAAATTAGCACTAAGACTATGCTACAAATCAATATGTTACCACAGCCTTTATTTCTGATATATATTCACTGACTCTGCCAATGCTCAACCAAATTGTCCTCTTACACCCTAACCTAAACGAACTGATGTATCACAGATTACCACAAGAAATACGCTGAGAGGTATACTATCACACTTAAAGACACAAACACACAACACTGTACAAATACTCACCACTCACCTTCTCAAAAAAGCTAAATTTACTACAATAATGTGTAGACTACACACTACGCGTGTTGTTCACAATATCAAGTACACCCAAAGAAGCAATTAAATATAGTAATCAGTCTATTATTAGAGTGTGTGAAATGCATTACAGCCTATATGCACCAAAATATTGCCTTTGAAATTATGCAGAAGACAAATGCACAACTTCCAAACAATGACATTTGGACAATAAATTAAAGTCATAGCAATGGCAAACAGACCTACTCACCAACAAATAACAATGAGAGAACTTATTTTTGTCAGGAACAAATTTCTCAATGAAATGTAAGTACCTAAAGCTGCCAAGCTGTACAATCAGACTACAGAAGGCACTAACACCAGCCCGGAGGGGATAATTTATGCGTGGCCAGGAGGCACACATATTAAATTACTTTAGTCTTATCCCGTGGATCGCAAAGAGAGAGATCTCCAGGATTAGTAAACAAGTCAAGGATGTTCATTTAAGTGCAATACAATGGAACAACTTCATGTTATTGTATCTGACCTTACAATTTATCATAAGAGATACACATATTTATACCAGTTGTAAATGCTTTTCGCAATGGTACAAGACTACACTCTTTGAAATTCTGAAGGCAGCAGGGTAAAATGCAACAGCGAATGGTTATGTATGCAGCTTGTACAAAAACCAGGCTGAAGTTATAAGAGATGAGGAACACGAAAGGGAAGGACTGGTTGAGAATGGAGTAAAACACGGTTGTAGACTATCCCCAATATTATTCAATTTTCACACTGATCAAGCAGCACAAGAAACCACAGAAAAATTCGCAGAAAGAATTAAAACTCTATGCTATAATCTTGTCAGGGACAGAGAAAGTCTTGAAAGAAAAGTTGAGCAGAATGGATGGAGTCTTGAAAGGACGTTATAAGACGAACATACAAAAAGTAAATTAAAGGTGGAGGAATGTACTCGAATTAAATCAGGCAATGCTGAGGGGATTAGATTACAAATTGAAACACTAAAAGTTGTAGATATGTTTTAGTACTGTATTTAAGCAGAAAAGTAATTGATGATGGCTGAGGTAGGGAAGACGTAAAATGCAGACCGACACCGGCAAGAAAAGTACTTCTGAAAGAGAAATTTGTTAATACTAAATGTAAATGTTACAAAGTCTTTTCTAAAAGTATTTGTCTCAAATGTAATCTTTCACAGAAATGAAATGTGCTGACAAAAAGTTCAGACATGAAGAGAACACAGGCTATAAATCATGAGTCACAAGTAGCAAACATACTTAATAATCATTTCTTAAACAAAGTAGAAAGCATAGGGACAAACAGTTCAGGAGAAAAATCACAGCAGTATATTGAAAATGTAACTCACACAAAACTGAATCATCTGAATGCATCACCAACTTATCCTTCTGGAATTAAGAAAATTATACATTCTCTCAAAAATAAAAGTGCATGTGGTTTTGACGGCGTTTCCAATTGAGTACTAAAGATTTGATACTACATAATAAACCCGGTCTTATCCGAAATGTGTAATGTCTCACTAACTCCAGGCATTTTTTATGAGATAGAAATATGCTGTTGTTAAAAACATCTTTAAGAAAGATGTCAATAACTACCTACATGTTTCACTTTCAATCTCATTTTCCAAAATTTTTGAGAAGGTAATGTATTCTAGAATAATATCTCACCTTAGAAACGACAATATCCTCAGCAAATCACGGTTTGGTTCTCAGAAGGGTTGTGCTACTGAGAATGCCGTTAATATGTTCCCTCACCAGATATTACATCCATTAAATAATAAAATATCACCAGCTGGTATTTTCTGTGACCTATATACGGCATTTGACAGTGCAAATTGATGATATAGCCAACCAATGGATAATGTCAAATATAACCAAAAGAATGCAGAAATTAGTCATTTAATCAAAATAGTGACGAGTCTTAATTCTGATTAGGGAAAAGTCATGTATGGGAGTTTCCCAATCTTAGGTTCACTGTTGTTCCTCATATACGTAAATGATCTTTAGTCTAATACACAACAAGCATAATAGCATAATTAGTTCTTTTTGCAGATGACACTAGTATTGTAATCAATCCAGGAGCACATACAGAAATGGAAAAAATGGTAAACAATGTCTTAAAAGTAACACTGATAGGTCTCGTCCTCAATTTTAAAAAGATGCAACATACTCATATCTGCACATCTAGAGGTACATCAATGATATGTGAGACACATGGTGAGGAAATAATAAATAGTGTGGCAACTTCAAAATTCTTAGATCTCCATATCACTGAATATTTAAATTGGAAAATTTTTGAATACTTTTAACAATTTAGTTTGGCTACATTTGCACTTAGAATCATTGCAAATCCTGGGAGACAAATCATTAAGCAGACATATTTTCATTCAGTAATGTCGTATTGAATAATGGTCTGGGGTAACTCATCTATAAGAAAGAAGTATTCAGCGCAAAAATGTGCCGTAAGAATAAAATGTAGTGCTTGCCCACGATCATCCTGTAGAAATCTGTTTAAGGAGTTGGACATTCTGACTTCTGCTTCATAGTATATTTATTCCCTCATGACGTTCAGGATAAATAATCCACTACAGTTTAAAATGAACAGTGATATACATAATTACAATACCAGAAGGAAAAATTGCATTCATTACTCCAAATTAAGGTTGTCTTCAGCAGAATGCTGCAACAAAAATTTTTGAACCCAGTGATATAAAATGTCTGGAAATACGGAAGCGTCCGATCCCGCCCGTCTGCTGTAACCCATGACATCACAAATATGGCGGAAACGACCATAAACCACGATTCCAATATGGCGCATATAAAGTCGTTACGTACACATTATGAGGACAAAAATACATCAAAAAACAAACACACAAATGTTCCACAAAAATCCTAATGACACTAACGGAACAAGCTCGGGACAAACTAAATACAAACAAATTTAGACACCCACCCCCATACAAAACCACGAAAAAAACTGACATCATAAAACTCCCCAAATACCGCTAAACACAATATCATCTGGAATCGGACACTTCCCTTGACCTATATAGCTAAACAGCAGCTCCCGATCTCATAAACTGGGATCAAACACTTCCCTTGTCCTATATAGCTCAAAAACATCTCCCGATACCAATACCAACATTCACAGCCACACATTGGGATCAAACACTTCCCTTGACCTGTTATCCTTACGACATCTCCACATACAGCCGTCCCTGGTCCATGACGCCGGAACTTTAAGTAAGCCTCATTTCTTCACGACATACTGAAAACTTCACGACTTCATCCAAAAATCAGAATAGTTGAAGAAATTTTATTAGAGACAACGCACTGTCCCCCATCATAGCCGACAACCGAAAACTGTTGACCCCGTCAGTCATATCCATACCTACCAAAGACATAAAAAAAGCAATTTACCAAAATTCACACACAACGCCACACTCGCAAACTAAACCAAAAACATCACCTAACACACCACCAGAGAGCACCACAGATCGCATCAAAACGACACGTACAAACACGCCACTCTCACAAACTAAATTCCGCGCCGTCGTGACGTCACACACCACAACAGCCTTACATCACGGGTCAAAGCCGACGGGTGGGATCGGACGCTTTGGTCGGCCCAAATGTCTGACAGACAGCAAAGAAAAATTTAGAAAATTCCCCTTGACAATTCCCATTCCATATAAGAATTCCTTTCTATTAACATAATGTGTAAAAAGTGATGGATGGAAATTACTAACTCACACCTGTGTACCTTTTCTTTATGTAATATAAACAAAAGCCTTAGAGCTTTTCAGACTATAAACATACGCAAAATGTTCCTCGGAAGGTGTAACCAATTACCTATTTTGTGGAGGTATATGTTGGTCCTATACGTGCAAGTTGCAAGTGTACATCAAATTGCAGATAGTGGAGACTACTTTTGTTTCTGGTGTTATATGTACAAACACTACCATTTTCAAATTGTGCCTGATTACTCACAACAAATTCCATATGAGAGTACAAATAACTTCTTTTTTTAACAAGACAACTACTGTGAGACTACCTGTGGACAAAGCAGAGGTTCATGCCCAATGCCATGTGTCTGACAACACATACATTCCACTCTACTACAGTCTAACTTCAAATGACGAGTAAAACTGTGAGAAACAAAGTTCAAAACACTAAACACCACTGTACCTGATTTCCTGTACACCAGAACCAAACAAAAATTACAGATTAATGCAAAGTACTGAACTATATGACAAAAACACCACTCAGGGATTAGGCCTGTTCCAAATGGTGGACTGGTGCCTACAAGGCAGTATGAGGTGCGATCTATGATTGTCAGACACGTCATCAGCATGTTGACAGATTCTAGAGCAGTCACTGTCGGTAGATGAATCCTCATGATGTTGCAGCTTCTTGATTCAAGTAGCCCCTCATCTGCCTAATATGGGCTAAGACCACCCTGCCTCAAAAAATCTGGGGTGGAACTGAGAGCCAAACCCGGATTCTTCTGCACCGAAGGCTACAGAGCTGTCTACAGAACTGTTGCCAGTAGGCGTTTAAAGGTGGACACCAGGTACTAACTTTACTGCATGTCTTTTGTGTTATAAATACCATGTGTCTAAATATGGAATTGCAAACAAAATTATTCAAAGTTACATCAGTAAATGAAAGTATGCAAAGTAAGTTAATTTTCTAATTGTTTCAAACCCAGCAACTTATGTAGAGCAATTGTTGTGAACTGAAGCATTTGACACTAACTTGGGCCTCACATTATGTCGGAATTTGATATGCAGAAGCCAACAATTAGCTCTTAATGTACAATACTTAGGATGTTACATTCATTTGTGTGAGGATTATCAATGAGTATGCAGCATACTGAATTTTATCATCTTTGACAAATGATTACGTAGTACCAATACCTAAGAGTGATCTCCCTGTGACAGTTGCTGCATCACTTCACTGCAAACTGTGCTAACAAACTTAAAAACTGCAGAATTCAAGATTGAACAGTCTCGTTATCAATGCCACTTTAAAATTGAGAAATAATTAGCCAGGTCAAATACCTTATCATGTATCGTCAATATTTTTTTCTAAACTGAAAAACCTTAGGAAGGCCTCTGTTGTAAAATAATAAAGATCCTTACAACTAGCTAAGTTACCAAGTCCTATGAATTACAATTACTTAGTTTAAGAATATTTTGTAGTAAAGATGGTCCAACAGATTTTGAATATTTTTTTCTTTTTTTTGAAGCCCTGTATGTCATAAAAGGGACATCTCAACTCTTAGCTTAATCTATAATTTGAAAGAGCTCATTGTTTTGTACAAGAATATGTAATATTTTAAAAATGTAATTTGTTTCATGGAGACACTTTGGGACTAGTCTTCAAGCAACAAACGATAGTGGCTACATAAATGCTTATGATAGTTCAAGATTCAACTGATACTTTAAAAGAAAATTTCATGTAATGTTTAAAACATGATTCTTTGGTAGACTGGTATTTCATTTTGTATCCAGCAGAGAAGTTAAAAATCACCTGGAATTTTTAGTTAAGATTTTCATGAATTAAGGTGCAAAAACTTCTTCATTCTAGGATATTCAAAAATTAGCATTATATAATGCAAGTATTACACACATTTATGAGCATTTTGTATCAAAGATATTGTGGAGAATAGAAAGTGTTAACACTGTTTCAAGATCTCCAAGGCATTGTTAAACATAATTTTGTTGCTGAACTGCTCACTTTGGCTGTAAGACAAAGATTTCATCATGGAGCCAGCTAACAATGAAGACCTATCGAAGAGTATTACTGGAATTCATAACAATTCTGTTTATCTGTTGACATATAATTGAGGAACGAAACTGAAATTCCTGGAAAAGAGAAGCATCGGATTCCACCTGTCTGCTTTGACCTTTGGCATAAGTGTGTCATGTTGTGTTTTTGAGTCGGGTCGTGTTTTTTGATGTTGTGTTGTTGTATTTGGTTGTGTGTTCCTGTAGTGGATGTTCAGTTCTGATGATGTTTGTGTCGTGTGATATTCCGTCATTTAACTTTGTGTAATCATTCTGTGGAGTAGTAGTTGGAAGTGTGTGCTGTTTCGTGAGTGAGTTGTGTTGATTTATTGTAATGGGCGTTTATGCACCAGTGTTCGTGTAAGATATGATTACTGTTGTGTGTTTTTATGGACTGAAATGTAATAGTGTTTTTCTTCGTTTTTGCCTAAGACAGATACGACAGAAAAATTTAATAGTTATTCACTTCGAATTGGTTTGTTGACAATATAATGATAACATTTTTGCAACAGTTCGTTTTGATTGATGCCAACATGAGCTTTCATGCATGTAATGAAAGTACAAAGCTGACAGAATCTGGCTTCTTGGATCAGGGACCTTTGTATGAGGCGGTGTCACCATGACAATATTTGACGATTGATCCGATGGGGAACCTTGTTCAAGAGATCTAGGTCAGCCATCAGGGAGATTGTGCGTGTGTGTGTTAATCAAACCCAAGTCCTCTGCATAGCAGTTGGAAATGCTGATCACTTACTTATGGAGGTGGACTGGAGAAATTTTACAACTTTTCAATTTTGAAGACAAATACAAACTGAGCAGACTTTATTATTATTATTATTATTATTGTTATTACTATTACTACTGCTACTACTACTATTTTTTTGCAGTGATGTCACTGGCACAGCAAAGCAATTAGGTGCTAGAGCAAGGTTGCAATGTACAAATGAGAATCCCATTCTCACACAATTTGGCCTCCACAAATTTTGTGATAACTTGTGAAATGTCAAATACATTTTTGTTGAAAAATCAAACTGAACGTGATCAACCTGCTCCAGTGCAGTTTGCATCCATTTCCGTTGTTGTTGAAATAATGGAAAACCATCAGTTTATTCCTGTTGGTTTACACAGGATCTGGAAACGACCCGGTCAGTACATTTCTCATGTTTAGGATGGCAATTGGTGGGTTAGAAATGTATGCAAAATTGGTGGCTTTGCTACTCATACAGTACTTTACATTATTACAAAGCTTTTTGACTAGGAAAAATTTTGCAACAATTTCACAAATATCTGACCTGGTGAATTTTTCCTTAACTTTAAGTGGCCATGGTACCCTGTCAACATAACATTGAACCCTGCAATTTGTAAGCTGGTTACTACTCTTAGCAGTGGGTTGATGTAGTACTCAAGAACACCCATAACTACAAAGTAATCCTCTGTCCAAAGCTCTGAATGCCACATTCATTTTGACCGCCCTCATATGAATGTGTGCAAAACCTCAAGAATTGCACATCAAGAGCTAAAAATCTGTAGTTTAAGTTTTGGCAAATATTGGAAACTACATATCAAAATCTGAAATACAAAACTGGGGATGGTAGATTAGTCGCAATTTCTATTTAAAATCCACTTTATGAACGCCTACAAATTTTTAGCAATAAGTTTAATGTATTTTCATGCACTACATTACCCATAAGACAACTCACTTTGTAAAGTTGTTAAATACATGTGTTCTCAAGTATTTGGCTTCTTTCCATACTACTGTTGAACCCTGTAAGTCTTTTGCGAGTATTTTTTTTTTTTTTAATCCTAACACTATATTTACAATTTGCACTACTTCTTAAGAGAAGAGAAACATCTGCAACAGTTAATAACATTTGTGAACATGCTTGCTCTTAATCCGTTGTTTAAAATTGGAAGATGTTTATGCAGGATGTTTCTAACACCAGGTACTGATACAACTGATCTGCAGCATATCCCTAGCCTATTTATGTTGGGCATGAGATACTTATAGACTGATCTGCAGCACAGCCCTAGTCTCTTTATGTTGGGAGATGTGTATTTGATACTTCACAGAGCCCACAAATGTCATGTTTGTGCAATATTTCATGCCTTTTATCATGTTTAACACACTTTTCATCATGAGCACTAAAACTGCATTGTAGATTCTGGAAATCTATGTATATTGGGGCAGACGAGGCTCTGAAGAGTATTTTGGTGAATTAAGGCGAGAGGGGTTTGGGCGGGGGGGGGGGGGGGGGGGGGGGGTCGCACCACCGTTGGTGGGTAGGCTTGCGTGCCTCAGCGATACAGATGGCCGTACCGTAGGTGCAACCACAACGGAGGGGTATCTGTTGAGAGGCCACGCACCCCATAACTTTTCCTTCTATGTTCTAAGAATAATATCCATGTAAGTCCAGTTCCCATAAAATATCACTCCGTAACTCAATAATGGGTTTATTTGTTATAGTTTCTTCTGAATGCATAGAAAAAGGCAAGCATCGTCAAATTACTTTGTAACAAAAACTACCAGTACTATCTGAAGGTCTGCATTAAGGACTATGAAGCCAAATAGCTCCTAGTACGAAACTCTTGCGGAAAGTTTTCAGATACAAGGGCACTACTGAACTCTTAGGGCAGTGCAGAAATTTAAACACAAGTTCAAGAATGTTTTGAGCACTGTATTCTGAGGAAACTATCTGGCACGAAGGACCTTCAGTAAAGGAGAACAGAAAAATTTTGTTCGTGTTTAACAAAGAATGAGGTGTATTGTTAATATTTAAGTTCTAAAATAACACAGAAATATATACAATAGTGAGATTTGATATCAAACAAATATCACTAACACAAGACGTAAATACGATTAAGTTAACGTAACCTCAAGTAATATCAAGAAGTTAATTTAGTACTCTTCGGAATGTTCTTGGCTGTTTCATTCTCATTACAAATTTGAGCAAATGAAAACAAGTTATAGCAATATGTGGGCAACTGTGGAGATGTAAGGATGGGCGGGCAACACACTACAAAAGCCCGATGACAGTTGCATATCAGAGCCATTACCAAGACTGCTGCTCACAACAAATGAATTCATTAAAGCATTTTTCACTCTTGGAAATTCATTGCATTATCATTTGTTGGTTTCAGACATTTTAGTTTGAAGGACTTAATACACGGCACGCGACTTTCACAAGCTTCTGCACTTTTCAGCATTACATCACGACTGCTGACACTAAAGTCCAACAACAAACTTCAACAAAAAGTAAATAACTTGGCGAACACATTAAGAGAACGATCAAGCCACATGTCAGCAGCACTATAGTGGGGATATTCACTTGTACGCAACAGTTTAACATGATGCACCCACAATTTAGAAATAAACTTACAGTTACAGAAACGGGTGAATCGGTTCTTGTCTAGGATATTAACGAAATATTTACGATGAGAATGTAAACACGCACTCAGTGTATCGTCTTCAAACCTTCCCACTTGCAACTCTATAATCGATATATCGATCGATGTGCATTTTCGATACGCTGTATTAAAATTACTACTGGCGGAACTTTCAAGAGCACGCCTTCTTTTGTGTATTTATTCGTCGATTTATTTTGTTTATTTATTTGTCCGTTTACATGCAGTCGACGAGTAATTTAAACACAACTTTTACACTGAGGATTCATGGTTATCTTTGACTCGTTCGCTTGAGCAGTTCCCGGAGAGCGCCAGAAAACAGGCAGTACTGTGCATGCGCAGCTACGAAGACGTAGGCTGCCCTTGCTTGGTGTTTGCTCCTCTCATTCGTTTCTCGTCGCGTTTCTGTTTGGAATTTCGTGAACGGTGGGGCATCACGTTGCCATGTGCGGCCATGCTTCATATTGCTGAGAGGACATAGCGAGTTGCCTCGACAGACTCTCCACAGTTCCTGTCCCTTTACCACACGGTGCCCTGCTCGTCACTATTGATGCCACCTCCCTGTACACTAACATTCCTAATGCCCATGGCCTTTCCAGACGCCCTGTGGATTCCAAACCAAAAACCTCCGTCCTAGTCTCCATGACCAACTATATCCTCACCCACAATTACTTCTCCTTTGAAGGCATTACCTACAAACAAATCCGCGGTACGGCTATGGCACCATCCTATGCTAACCTATTCATGGGCCATCTTGAGGAATCCTTCCTAAAAACGCAGAATCCTAAACCCCTCCCCTGGTTCAGATTCATTGATGACATCTTTGCTATCTGGATTGAAGGTGAGGACACCTTATTCACATTCCTCCAGAACCTCAACAACTTCTCCCCCATCTGCTTCATCTGGTCCTACTCAACCCAACAAGCCACGTTCCTAGATGTTGACCTTCACCTCAGAGATGGCTACATCAGTACCTCCGTCCATATCAAACCTCCTAACCACCAGCAATAGCTCCACTTCGACAGCTGCCACCCATTCCATACCAAGAAGTCTCTTCCGCACAGTCTAGCCACCCGTGGTCGTCGCATCTGCAGTGACGAGCAGTCTCTCTCAAAATATACCGAGGGTCCCACTGAAGCCTTCACTGAGTGTAATTATCCTCTCATCCACGTACAAAAACAAATCTCGCGTGCCTTATCTTTCCAGTCTCCCACCACCCCCCAAAGTCCCACAGTCTGGCTGCAGAGGAGCATTCCCCTCATAATTCAGTACCATTCAGGACTGGAGCAACTGAATTACATTCTCCACTAGGCATTACCTCTCGTTGTGCCCTGAAATGAGAAATGTCCTGCCCACTATCCTTCCCACCCCTTCTACCATAGTATTCCGCCGTCCACCGAACCTACACAATGTACTTGTCCATCCTTATACAACCCCTGCTCCCTTACCTCATGGCTCATACCCCTGTAATATAGATGCACGACCTGTCCCATACATCCTCCTACCACCACCTACTCCAGTCTAGTCACTAACATCACCTATCCCATCAAAGACCGGGCTACATGGGAAACCAGTCATGTGATTTACAAGCTAAGCTGCATTCTATGTAGGCATGACAACCAACGAGCTGTCTGTCCGCATGAATGGCCACCGACAAACTGTGGCCAAGAAACAAGTGGACCACACTGCTGCTGAACACGCTGCCAAAAATGATATCCTTCATCTTAATGACTGCTTCACAGCCTGTGTCATATGGATCCTTCCCACCAACACCAGCTTTTCTGAATTGGACAGGTGGGAACATTCCCTGCAATACATCCAACGTTCCCGTAACCCTCCTGGCCTCAGCCTTCGTTAGTCACTGTCCTCACCCATCCAGCCCCCTCCCTGTTCCCATTCCAGCACTACGCAGCCGTCATTTCACTCCCACACCCAGTCTTTTATTTCCTTTTATTGCTCTCCTTTCCACTACTTACCCCCTCCCCCCTCAGCACCTTCTCTCCTGCCCTCCATCTAAACTGCAACACTTGATGTCCGCCACTCCCACCATACTATCCCTCCCCCTCCCCGCTGCAGCCTCATCCTTACCGACACCCAGTCACCGCTCCTATCATGCACTGGTGCTGCTGTTCGCAGTGTGGTCTCAGATCTCTGAGACTACAGACGTGTGTGCAAGTTGTGTTTATGTGTGTGTGTGTGTGTGTGTGTGTGTGTGTGTGTGTGTGCGTGCGTGCGTGCGTGCATGCGTCTGTGTATGTGTATGTGTGTCTACTGCTGACAAAGGCCTTAAAGGCGGAAAGCTTTAATTGTGTGAATCTTTTTGTTGTGCCTATCGCGACTCAACATCTCCACTATATGGAGAGTAGCAACTTTCCTTCTCTGGTACTATTACATTCTATCCTGGATTTTCCATTGTTTAGTGAATTTTCAGTAATAAATAATATTCACAACTTTACCTGATTTTGTTTTATTTCAGTTCTCCCTTAAATGATCGCAATTACCCCACTCTCCCTACTGAGTTGGTGCATAAGTTTGTAGCATTTTTCTATAAGTTTAATAAACACAACAGATACACATAACAGAGACTTTAGTCATCAGTAATACATTCTCCTTCACTGTTTACTGCAGCCTGACAATGCTGAGTAACTTTTTGACTCCATGACTAAAGAATAATGTCTTTTGAGGGAAAGGACTTGTCGGGCCACGTTTGGAGAGCATTGTCATTCAGAAAGGATGTTCTTCAAAAGCCGTTCTATAGAGAGAGGAAAAGGTGAAAATTTGAGGGCGCAAAACCAGGTGAATAATCTCAGTGTGGAATGACATCCGAACCCAACTCGTGTATAGCGCTTTATGTCAGTCAAGCAGAATGCGGGCAGTTGTTATCATGGATAGCATCACTTCATGCAGTCCCCCTGATCAATGTTCTTGGACTGCAACTGCAAGACATCTCAGTTGTTGACAATAAATGTCAGCAGTGATTGCAGCAACTTTTAGCACACCAGACCAGTACTATTCCACCAGGTGCATAACATTATCCATTGTTGATGTGGGCAGGTCTTTTTGCACTAGCTGCTGGTTTGTAACAAGGTGCTGTCCATGGAATGTTATGTTTTGGAGCCTGTTGACGAAAGGATTTCCATGTTTGCCAATACAATACGGAAGTAATGTTTAGGTGGTTGACAGCTCTTCCTGTTGGCTGCTGTGCACATTATCAACAGACATATACAACACCCTGCAGAGCAATAACAGGTCTGGGTTTGTAAGTGCCATCTAGAGGTTGCACAGTGCTGAGAGACATTCAGTACCTCTGCTTGGTATGGATCTGACAATCCTAATAGTCGGGGATGGTTGCATGAGTGTTCTGTAAGCAATCTTATTTGTAGACTAACTGCAGTTTCCTAATATCCTGCCAATGAAACTGTCATAGGAAGAAGACAGGTCCATTTTCATTTACGAGATAATATCATGAGTGAGAACTGCAAGCGACTGTCTTACACAGGCACTTATTTGAGGCAGTTTTGGATGTAAGGCTATCTGGCGCCAGAGGTTTACAGATCATCACAGCTTCAGGATAAGTCATATTAAATGTAATAAATTTTGGTAATCAGTTTCACTGTTTGACTTAATTTAATGTTTTCTATTTTTTGGAGAACAAAAAGCTCCAAGTGGCAGACGTAATGAATGAAGTAGACGTGAATAAAAACTGACGAAATATCTTCACAGAGTGAGTAGTTATACCAACCGCTCTTCTACAGAAATTTCGTTAATAATATTGCAGGTCGAATCCTTATATTTTTAACTATTTCTGGCTCAATAACACAGGGTGTTCCACATAAAATCGGTATGCCTCATGCACCGGTTAATCATCTCGCCGAACTGCTTGTGAAGTCTCATCACTGTCTCGAAACTTGGCTACACTGCATTTTACCGGAAAGTTAAGTGCAGCTGCATTCATGCGTCAGATGCTGTGAGAAGCTCAAATTTTTGTGTTGTTACAGCAATGGGGCAGTTTGCATTATAACACCGAACTGCTGTCATGTAGTGTTACGTAAGGACATGTTCCATCAAGGAATGTTAAGAAATGTTTGAAGTGAAGTAACCTGGTAGGAAACTCCCCACAAGTAGCAGTATTCAAGATCTGTACAAGAAATGGAGCGCAGTATGATTTGTTCAGAACGTGAACAGAAATAGGCGACTGACAGCGAGGGCCTCTGAAACAACAGAGAGAACTTGCAAGGACATAACGAGGATTCGGTAAGGAGGTTATCGCAACAGACTATCTCGCATATTGTGTCATCATGTACTAAAAGATATGAAATTAAAAGGCTGTCATGCAAGTGTGGTGCAAGAGTTGAAATCCAAGGATCAGGAAAAAAAATTCATTATTGTAACTGGCTGTTAACATCAATTGTTATTGGTTACTTGCATCTCTTGCCTTATTTCCTGTCAGATGAGGCCTGGTTTCATTTGTTACAACCGCTCACACATCTAACCAAAGTATGACCCACATCATCGACGTGTTGTGTGAAAACAGACTTGTCAGTAGAGGCAGCTTGCCCCCAAGGTCCGCGGAATTAACAACTTATGATTTTTATTTATGGGGCACACAGGAGTGTATGTTCTTAAACGAACATTACTAGAGAACTAACAACTTTACATGTGCAGAGTTACAGTATATGGCCGGTAACATCATCACACAAAGTCAGTGATGCCTTGATGCCGTGGCCACCACTTCCAGGATCTCTTATAAACAGGTAATAAATGTATCTAGTGTTCTTCTTTAGGTAGTTCATTGTTACACGAATTTCCGGCTGAGGCGTACCAGTTTTATGGGGGATACCCTGTATTTACAATAAACTGGAAATTTTGTTGTGACGTTCGCAACTGTCTGAAAAAGTGCTCCGGATAACTTTTGAGCTGCTGTTCTAATTGTTGAGCGTATCCAGAGTGTGGGCGGTCTACATTAAAAGCATGCATACATAGCTGTGCTTCCTTCACTGTGTCAGTAACCACATTTTTGTACTATCTCGCCACATGAGCAGAGAATATCACTTTTGCTTCGCACACTGCACGTAATCCATTCAACTGGCAAAGTGAGTAGCCAGAGCGTAAAGATTCCCGGCGAGAAAAGAAACCCCTGTGAAGTCAGCGATGTGCCAGCAGTGAGGCTGTAACCTGCTTTTCATCAGCAATATGGCATTTATCCGCTGCACCCAGAAACATTCGTTGTTGGTATCACCAATTTCAAGAAACGGAATCCTTGTGCAAAGGTACGAGTCCAGGCCGACCTCGCACATCTGATGACACAGTGCAAAGAATTTGGCAAAAGTTTGAGTGAGGTCCACAAAATTCTTCTCACTGCGAAGCAAAGAATTGGGAATGCCTAATACGACTATCTGGCGAGTATTAAGATGTTGTTGGGCCTGTAAATCATACAGACTACAATCAGTGCAAGCTATTCGGATTGACGATAAAAGGAAATGGGTTGACTTCAGACGTTCTCTGCTAGAGGACATGGAAGACAACACATTTTTACAAAGGTTAATTTTCAGTGATGAAGCTACATTTCATGTTAGCAGTATAGTAAACCAACATAATGAGCTCATATGGGGTCTCCAGAATCCTCATGACATTACCGAACACGAAAGAGACTCACCTAAAGTGAACGTCTTTTCGTGCCATTTCCGGTTAAAAAAATATACAGTCTCCTCTATTTTGAGTAAACCACAGTGAGTGGAATGAATTGTCTTCAAAGGCAGCAGAAATGGTTTTTCCACAGCTTCGGAAGGGCTCCGATGACTTTATTGTCCAACAGGATGGAGCGCCACCACACTGGACAACAACGTACGTCAATTTCTCAATGACACTCTACCTCAACGTTGAATAGGGCACACACGACCTGAAATACTACACTGCTTTCTTGGCATTCAAGATGCTCAGACATGACCCCATGCGATTTTTCTTTGTGGAGATATGTGAAGGAAAATGTGTTCATCCCCCAGTTACCTCGTGACACAGAAGAAGCAGCTAAAACTTTAAGAGTTTCTGAGTATTTCGCAATCCATCCCACATTTGTCATATTTTTTGTCAATAAATATGGAGCTTTGAAATCACATCATTCTTTTTGAAACACGCTATATAGGGGGGGGGGTCAATTTTGCTGTTAAGTGTGATACAAATATTGACGTGTCAACTACACGATAATAGAAAAATATTACTGCTTGTAAACAGAAAATGTAAGTTGTAGTCAGGCGAAGGGTTTCTGTCACGTCAGCTGTCTACAGTTTCATGTCTATGATGTGATAAAAATATTGACGTGTCAACAATACAATAATAGAGAAATATTACTGCTTGTAAACACAAAATGTAAGTTGTAGTCAGGCGAAGGGTTTCTGTCACGTCAGCTGTCTACAGTTTCATGTCTATGGTGTGAAAAAAATATTGACGTGTCAACTACACAATAATAGAAAAATATTACTGCTTGTAAACACAAAATATAAGTTGTAGTCAGGCGGAGGGTTTCTGTCACGTCAGCTGTCTACAGTTTCATGTCTATGACGTGATAAAAATATTGACATGTCAACAATACAATAATAGAGAAATATTACTGATTGTAAACACAAAATGTAAGTTGTAGTCAGGCGAAGGGTTTCTGTCACGTCAGCTGTCTACAGTTTCATGTCTACGATGTGATAAAAATATTGACGTGTCAACTACACAATAATAGAAAAATATTACTGCTTGTAAACACAAAATGTAACTTGTAGTCAGGCGAAGGGTTTCTGTCACGTCAGCTGTCTACAGTTTCATGTCTATGATGTGATAAAAATATTGACGTGTCAACTACACAATAATGGAAAAACATTACTGCTTCTAAACACAAAATGTAAGTTGTAGTCAGGCGAAGGGTTTCTGTCACATCAGCTGTCTACAGTTTCATGTCTATGATATGATAAAAATATTGACGTGTCAACTACAGAATAACAGAAAAATATTACTGCTTGTAAACACAAAATGTAAGTTGTAGTCATGCGAAGGGTTTCTGTCACGTCAGCTGTCTACAGTTTCATGTCGATGATGTGATAAAAATATTGACGTGTCAACTACACAATAATAGAAAAATATTACTGCTTGTAAACACAAAATGTAAGTTGTAGTCAGGCGAAGGGTTTCTGTCACGTCAGCTGTCTACAGTTTCATGTCTATGATGACGTCTCTCGCTGCACATCATTTTACTGCGCGATTAAGAGCTCCGGTTTGATCTCCGCCGCTCCCTGTGGTGACGAAACATCTCCGCTCGCTTTGAGATACCATCGTCTCTGTTGTGTGAGTTACTGTAACGTGGCTCGAGGTAATGCTACCCGCAGCCATGCGCCATTCGCGGTGCGGAACCTTCAGAGCGCAAGCCCTTCTCGCACCTGTCCAGTTAATTAGAAGGGAAATGCGTCTATATTTAGGCTGTTGTTTAGTTTGATGGATACCGAACGGAAACAGTGAAAATGTATCTAAATAAAATAAATATTTAATAAACTCAAAAAGGCTGTATACTGAATCAGTAAGCTATTGTATTTAAAAAGGAATATATTTTATAGATATAGTTTTTTGTATTTTTCTTTTATGAAAATAATTTTTTGAATCAATAACGTAAGATATTTATTATGTGTATTTCCTCAATAAAACACATTTTACAATAATATAATTGAATAACTGAACTGAATGAGATCTCAAAACCAAGAATTCTAAAACTGTTTTTATTGATTATTTATGATTGGTGAAATATTTGTTATTACACTGAGGCGAAAAAAGTCGTGGCACAGCGATATGCACATATAGAGATGACAGTAGTTCAAATGGCTCTGAGCACTATGGGACTTAACTTCTGAGGTCATCAGTCCCCTAGAACTTAGAACTACTTAAATCTAACTAACCTAAGGACATCACACACATGCATGCCCGAGGCAGGATTCGAACCTGCGACAGTAGCGGTCGCGCGGTTCCAGACCGTAGCGCCTAGAACCGCTCGGCCACTCCGGCTGGCGCGGAGATGTCATCTGTACTCAGATGATTAATACGAAAAAGTTTCCGGCGTCATTATGGACGCACGATGGGATTTAACAGACTGTGGTGAAGGCTTACTAAAGACTGCGTTTTATTGGCAGGACACTTAGAAAATGTAACAGATCTTCGAAGGATACTGCATACACTACGCTTGTCCATCCTCTTTAAGAATACTGCTGCGCGGTGTGGGATTCTTACCAGATAAAGTGACAGACTACATCGAAAAAGTTCAAAGAAGGGCAGCACGTTTTGTATCATCGGGAAATATGGAAGAGAGTGTCACTAAAATGACACAGGATTTGGGCTGGACATCATTAAAGGAAAGGCATTTTTTGTTGCGACGGAATCTTCTCACGAAATTCCAATCACCAACATTCTCTTCCGAATGCGAAAATATTTTGTTGACACCGGCCTACACAGGGAGAAACGATCACCATGATAAAATAAGGGAAATCAGAGCTCGTACGGAAAGATATAGGCGATCGTTCTTTCTGCGCGGTATACGAGATTGGAATAATAAATAATTGTGCAGGTGCCTCTGCCAGGCACTTAAATGTGATTTACAGAGTATCCATGTAGAGGGAGATGTAGATGCATGGGAGATTCCATTGCGGAAGTCGTTAGGGAATTCGATATTACGAGATCCATAGCGTCAAGAATGTGCCGAGAATAACAAATTTTGGGCGTGGCTTCTCACCATGGACAAAGCAGTGACCGACGGCCGTCACTTAATTACCGAGAGCAGCAGCGTATGCGTGGAGATACCAGTGCTAACAGACAATCAACACTGTGTGAAACAAGAGCAGAAGTCAATGTGGGATGTACGACAAATGTATCCGTTAAGACACTGCGACTAAATTTGGCGTCAGTGGGACATGGCAGCAGTAGATCGATGCGAGTGACTTCGCCTCCAGTGCCTCTCCTGGTCTCGTGAACATATCAGTTGCACCCTAGATGACTGGAAAACTGTGACCTGGTTAGATCTGATTTCAGAGGCTAAGTGCTGATGGTAGGATTCGAGTGTGGCTCAGACCCTACAAAGCCACGAACCCAAGTTGTCAACAAGGCACTGTGGAAGATGGTGGTGGCTCAGAAGTTGGTGATGGCTCCATAATGGTGTGGGCAGTGTTTTCGTGGAACGGTCTTGGTCTTCTGGTCCAACTGAACTGATAATTTACTGAAAACTGTTGTATTCGGCTACTTGAGGACCATTTGCAGCCATTCATGTTCTCTAATGTGTCACTGGGTCAAACTGTTCACGACTGGTTTGAAGAACATTCTGGACAATTAGAGGTAGCCTCACAGATCGCCCGACATGAATACCATCGAACATTTATGGGACGTAATCGAGAGGTCAGTTTGTGCACAAAACACTGCACTGGTAACACTTTAGCGATTATGGGCGGCTGTAGAGGCAGCATGGATCAATATTTCTGAAGGGGACTTCCAGCGACTTGTTGAGACCACGCTGCACTACGCCGGGAAAAAGGAGATCCAACACGGTATCGTGAGTATCCAATGTCTTTTGTCACCTGAGTTACGTGTCGTTGCCTCGGAGTTAAGAAAGTATACACTCCTGGAAATTGAAATAAGAACACCGTGAATTCATTGTCCCAGGAAGGGGAAACTTTATTGACACATTCCTGGGGTCAGATACATCACATGATCACACTGACAGAACCACAGGCACATAGACACAGGCAACAGAGCATGCACAATGTCGGCACTAGTACAGTGTATATCCACCTTTCGCAGCAATGCAGGCTGCTATTCTCCCATGGAGACGATCGTAGAGATGCTGGATGTAGTCCTGTGGAACGGCTTGCCATGCCATTTCCACCTGGCGCCTCAGTTGGACCAGCGTTCGTGCTGGACGTGCAGACCGCGTGAGACGACGCTTCATCCAGTCCCAAACATGCTCAATGGGGGACAGATCCGGAGATCTTGCTGGCCAGGGTAGTTGACTTACACCTTCTAGAGCACGTTGGGTGGCACGGGATACATGCGGACGTGCATTGTCCTGTTGGAACAGCAAGTTCCCTTGCCGGTCTAGGAATGGTAGAACGATGGGTTCGATGACGGTTTGGATGTACCGTGCGCTATTCAGTGTCCCCTCGACGATCACCAGTGGTGTACGGCCAGTGTAGGAGATCGCTCCCCACACCATGATGCCGGGTGTTGGCCCTGTGTGCCTCGGTCGTATGCAGTCCTGATTGTGGCGCTCACCTGCACGGCGCCAAACACGCATACGACCATCATTGGCACCAAGGCAGAAGCGACTCTCATCGCTGAAGACGACACGTCTCCATTCGTACCTCCATTCACGCCTGTCGCGACACCACTGGAGGCGGGCTGCACGATGTTGGGGCGTGAGCGGAAGACGGCCTAACGGTGCGCGGGACCGTAGCCCAGCTTCATGGAGACGGTTGCGAATGGTCCTCGCCGATACCCCAGGAGCAACAGTGTCCCTAATTTGCTGGGAAGTGGCGGTGCGGTCCCCTACGGCACTGCGTAGGATCCTACGGTCTTGGCGTGCATCCGTGCGTCGCTGCGGTCCGGTCCAAGGTCGACGGGCACGTGAACCTTCCGCCGACCACTGGCGACAACATCGATGTACTGTGGAGACCTCACGCCCCACGTGTTGAGCAATTCGGCGGTACGTCCACCCGGCCTCCCGCATGCCCACTATACGCCCTCGCTCAAAGTCCGTCAACTGCACATACGGTTCACGTCCACGCTGTCGCGGCATGCTACCAGTGTTAAAGACTGCGATGGAGCTCCGTATGCCACGGCAAACTGGCTGACACTGACGGCGGCGGTGCACAAATGCTGCGCAGCTAGCGCCATTCGACGGCCAACACCGCGGTTCCTGGTGTGTCCGCTGTGCCCTGCGTGTGATCATTGCTTGTACAGCCCTCTCGCAGTGTCCGGAGCAAGTATGGTGGGTCTGACACACCGGTGTCAATGTGTTCATTTTTCCATTTCCAGGAGTGTAGTAGCAGTGTCTGGGGTCTTTTGAAAGCCGTTTCCTCACACTCCTTTCACCTCCAAAGGGTACAGTTACTGCATCCACATGACCATCCTGCACGTTTGTTTCGCACAGTGATTTCTGCAACAAAGTGGCCGACATATGGATTTTCCAGAATGTGTGTTGTTCACTGGTGAGATCACATCCACTGGGGAAGGCGTATTCGATCACAACAACTATCGTCTGCAGTACCAGAGTACACCGCGGTCTACGGTACAACTCCGAGCAGCGCGGGATTAGCCGAGCGGTCTCGGGCGCTGCAGTCATGGACTGTGCGGCTGATCCCGGTGGAGTTTCGAGTCCTCCCTCGGGCATGTGTGTGTGTGTTTGTCCTTAGGATAATTTAGGTTAAGTAGTGTGTAAGCTTAGGGACCGTCACCTTAGCACTTAGCAGTCAAGTCCCATAAGATTTCACACACATTTGTACATTTTTTTTAGTGCAAATGGTTCAAATGGCTCTGAGCACTATGGGACTTAACTTTTAAGTCATCAGTCCCCCAGAACTTAGAACTACTTAAACCTAACTAACCTAAGGACATCACACACAACGATGCCCGAGGCAACATTCGAACCTGCGACTGTAGCGGTCGCGCGGTTCCAGACTGTAGCGCCTAGAACCGATCTGCCACTCCGGCCGGCTTTTTTTTTTTTTAGTCGGTCTGCTCCACAGTGAACGTGCGTGCGCGCGCGCGCGCGCGTGTGTGTGTATGTGTGTGTGTGTGTGTGTGTGTGTGTTTGGTGTGGGGGGGGGGGGGAGAACGGGGGTTCGGCCACACCTCTGACCAAACCACTTGACCACCGCGAATTATCAGACCTTTCTCGAACAGTTTCTTCCCGGCTTGCTTGAAGATGTTAGATGTTCTCGCAAACGTGAGGCGCAGCATGTGGTTCCAACGCGATAGGGCTCCTACTCTTTTTGGACTGGCTGTTTGTAGGCATTTGAACAAGTCATTTCTGCATCCATGGGTTGGGCGTGGTGGACTGCTTCCCTGGTTCCCATGCTCACGGAAGTTATAGAGCACTGATTTCTCTTTGCGGGGAGCCACGAAACGTGGAATCTGAAATGGATCCCGTCGCAATAATCTTTTGCGCAGCTTCAACAATCAAAGAAACTGCCCGTGTGTTCGAGCGTGTCCTGCAGCCAACGCTCCGCCGGTGTCACGCACACTTGGCGTCCGATGGCACAAAGTTGGTGCATCTGTTCTAACATTAGAGCTGTATTCACGTCGTACACCATGTTTCAAACGAGTCACTGTCACGTTTCCGATCATCGACCTCTGCTGACGCTTATCCTTGACATTTGCGGCCATGGATGCTGTCGTTAGTCCTCCCGTATAAATTTGCCGCAATATTTCTGGGACACTCTGTATAACATATAGGATTTAAATACTGTGTGTAAACAAATGCTGCTAAAACATCGCAAGAATTTAGAATATATTTTAATTGACGGTATCGCTTTTGGACAAGGAAGGAAAACTGATCAATCCACTGAGCTTCATTACGAAGTTAAAATTTGCTCCAAATCTTACTATTGCTTCAAGAATCTGGCTAACGACACCAATAACTGTAGCAAGTGGCGAAAGTAGCTTCTGTAAGTCAAAGTCAATCACGCACTTTTTACATTAGACTACGTACTATACAAAATCGCTTTAATGGTTTGGGTTTCAAGCAACTGAGCGTGAAATTGCTTATCAAATAAATTTAAAAGATGTAATAAAAAAGCTTGCAGAACTGAAAGTTAGAAAAAAAGATTTTTGTGATTTTAGCATAGTTGATTCTTAATGAGTGGCAATTTGTCTTTTTGTCCAGGGCGACGTAACTGCTAGAGCTGGCCCTTAACACTGACTCATTCTGTTGTAGTTTCATGTATCGTTTGAATTATTCGTTCGTTCTTTCGAGTGAAACCCTCATGATTTCGAATGCCGGATCAGTTCCAAATCTGCCACTTGACGGGACGCACGCGTCGGAGACAGTGAGTTCTGATACAGGGGCCCTTCAGCGTGGCCACTGTTTGGTCCTCTTCTACGTGACGGAGGATGTCATCATTAGGCGAGAGAGCGGCGCATCAGCCGTACGGTGGGATGACGACGGTGAAAATTTGTGGCGGACTGGGACTCGAACCCCGGTGTTCCCGATTATGGCGAGCGGCCGCCTTACCATTTGGCTGTCCGTACACCACTGACGGTCCGACCCAAGCTTCCTCAAGTCATCAGCCATGTGTCTACAACCTGTACTCGACCATTTATCGTGTGTATTCCCGTACAGAGGAGACATTTGTCTTGAAAGTCGCTTGCCCCGTGTCGGCGGATAAATACGATATTGCAGTGTCTGTGTTGTTCCGAATAACGATGCGAAGTTCCTTCGGATAGGAAAATATGTCGGCAGGACTACACACTGCGGCGAACACAGCCGTTATGGAATGCGTCAAGTAACAAGACGACCGTTAACGATAAGCGGGAAAATCCAGGTTCGAGTCGCAGTCCGGCACAAATTTTTACTGTCGTCATTCCATTATAGAGCTGATGGTTGTCAATTTCGCAATTGCGAATACAGTTCACGCATTCCATAACGGCTGTAGTCGCCGCTATGCATGTAATTCGGAATAACGCTGGCACTGCAATATCGTACATAGTTCTTAGTTTTTCTGTCGGTGGAGGCATGTACTCATTCGTTCATTGAACTGGAAGCAGGGTCTAATGGTTTAGGTGACTGAGTTATCCAGTTATTCTCCTGGAGGGAAACCGATCTGTAGTACATTCATTAGGTGAGGTAAAAGCGGTGGTACACAATACAAACCGGGGTACATGTACCCCTAGAGGGGGGGGGGGGGGGAAGGTGTAGCCTCACTGCCGGGTGTTCGTGAAGATACATCAGTGGGTACGCCAAAATTAAAATAAGCAATTTATATACGGTCGAAACCGGTTATCATGAAGCCGAAGGTTTACAGTCGTCGTAGGCGGGTTTTTGCATTGTTTTTTGAAAAAAAATCGTGTCAGTCAATTTAAGGCTGCCGAGGAGTTAACACTTCAAAAATTAGTAGAAATACAGAACACGTAGAGTATTTACAACACAGTATTCATGGAGAGGGACTGAAGAGAAATTTTTCTCGTATTTTTGCAGTACGTACAACGATAAAATGCCAGTGAAGTGTAAAAACGTATAATAAGTGAAGAAAGACGTGGTAACAATGTAAATTGATCTATAATGTCAAATGCAGTCCTGGGTAATGAATGACATAAAGTGTTGAGCACGTTTAAAGCTTACTGTAACTGCTGTATACTATAATAGTCGTGAATGACAACTTCATTCCAGTTACGGCATTACAAAAATTAATCAACAATACCAATATGAAGAGACGGTAATTTGTACTTAAATTACACAAAGGCCTACACTTCCTCCTATGTTCCTCTTCAAAAAGCTGTTCAATTGTGATGTAATGTCCAAACACACTGAAAATATCTAACACGCATAATCACAAAACATCAATACCGAATACACCATTATTTCGCTTCTGTACATTAAAAAAATAACCCATATTGCTATTTAGATTTCTAGTTTTCTACAATCACAGCAAAGACAGTATTGTTTAGTTTTTAATTAGTTGCTTTAACTGTAAAGGCAGTAACGTATACTACGATACTGCCCTACTTAAGGTAATGAATGAGTCATCTTCGTTCATTTTTTGCATTTAAGATGTGCGTACACATTTTGCATTTGATGATCCATTCGTTTTAACGTCTGATTTGAGAGCAATAATCTGTAGAAAACAAGAATTTGAAAATAAGCGTTACATTGTTGTTAGTAATCCCCAAATGTCACAAAAAATACGTGTTTTTATAGGATAAGTCGCAATAAGCAATGTAGTACTAAGCGATATTTTAAATACAGCGTTGCATAAAATTTAGACTGAACCGTTAGGTTTTGCTCCTGTAGCCAATATGTAGTTACAAGCGAAGTCTTCTTCTCCACATACCTGTATGTCCCGACCGGATGACTCACTGACTCATCATCGTCTAGCACAAATCATTAAGTGTAGGAACTTGAAATTTGCAGAGGGTTTTGATCTTAAATTTTAGGCGTCGTTTAGGAAGAGATTTCTCGATATTTCATCCCTAACGGGATTAAGGCAATGTTGAAGCTAGATCTTCGAAAGATACTTGGTTTCTCTATCAGAAATAAAGAAATACGTGTTTCACCGTTATTGGAAATTTAACGCCTAAGGAGGTGAAATAGTGAGTGAATTTTTTTTAAATATATCATTATTAAAGAACTGACAAAGCATTTTAAAGCTACGTATATGAACATTCGTATTTGACTTCTCGGTTACAAACAAAAAATATATTATGTCAGTGTTTTTGGAAATTCAGCCCCTAAGAGGGTGAATTAAGGGATGAGATATTTTATGAAACTATTTCATAATGAAGGCATTTTTAAAGTCAAATATATGAAAAGTTGAATTTAACTTCTCAGTTGGAAATAAAAAATAATAATTTCACTGTTTTTGGAAATTCAACCCCTAAGGGAGTGAAATATGAGGTGAAACGTTTTATGAAAACATTTCACTGCAAAAGCATTTTTTAAGCTCATCAATTAAAACTGGTGTTTGACTTCTCGGTTTTTGGAAATTCAACCCATTAGGTGGTGAAGTAGGTCCAGACTGATTAAATGATTTATCATCGCCAACTCCAAACCGCTAATGGTGGAAACTTGAAATTTGGAGAATGAGTATTTAACTTCTCGGTTAGAAATTTAAAAATGTATTGGTTTCAGTGTTTTTGCAAGTTCAACGCCTACGGGGGTGAAAAGGGGATGGAAATTTTTAAGAAAATATGTCGTTAGTTTAAAGAAATTTTAAAGCTAAATCTATTACAACTGGTATTTCAGTGCTCGGTTAAATACAATGAAATACATGCTAAGGGTGGAAACCACATCAGAAGCTGTTTGAGACAGATTTTTGAGATTTTCTTGGTTAGGAGGAATTAATTAGAATTTAATCAAATTTTGACATCATTTCATTCATATATCGAACAGTTTTTGTGAATTATTTTGAATAATTTCAGCCAAAAATAACAAAGTTACGACGTGACGTCCGCTGAAGGTAGTGAGTATAGTTCTCCAATTACGTGCAGTGTAGCCATTCCGATTTTCATCTGCAATCAGAAAGGTTTTGATTTTACATTAATAACGTATTTTCTAAAAATATGATCCTCAATGCAGGTGAGAATAGTGAAAATTAAAAATTTTGCAGGCGTTGGAACAATTTACTTCGATTTTCACGATTTTTTTCTCTGGTATGCAAAGAAAACTACCCTTAAAATCATGATATCATCTCGCAAGTTGGTTCATTAAATTCATAATTGTATAAAGAATCATACTATCATTATCATAATGATCGGTTCATTACTTTTTGAGTCAGACTGCACGTAAACGTGAAAAAAGCCATTTCGAGATGAACGCTTTTGAAAAATAAATTCTCGGAAACTAGAAGTGTGAGGATTTAACAATGACGTAAAATGCTTATAGATTAATCTGCGACTCCAGCACCATATAGTAATCCTTCTTCTTCCTCATAGGCTTCGTTTTGCGCTTTTGGCAGTGCTTTCCGACCTTCCTTCGATTCAAATGAACCACGTCGATTCTGCCGGCTCACGCGCTGGTTACCCATTTGCTCGGCATAATTGAAGCTTTGCGTGCCTACTACAATTATTCCTGCCTCGTTCATGACAATTAGAAGGGATGAATTTCCTTCATGTTTAGGAGATAATTGTCAAATAGTGGAATTAAAACTTTCACTCGCATTTTGTGTGTGGCCACCTAAACATATCTCCAGTAATTCATCCCCTGGTAAATCTTCATAATGTGCACTCTGTTCTATGCTCATAAAATCTGAACGAATGCACATTTCGCTCTGAAATTTTGACACCGTATTCTTGGATAGTTAAGCTAGCGGTTCCCTTAAGGGGTGAAAGTTTCTATGAAATACCGCTACAAGAATACATAAACCTTTGGACTGCAGTTATCACAATCGCTTTTTGGTCAGATGTACATTCAGGAAAGACCATGCTTCTATGGCCTTCATTAGAGCGGGACGTTGCAACATAAAAAATTCCATTAAGAAAAAAAAAGACAAAAAAATCTGTGCAGGCCGTACAGTCTACGCGAGCGAAGCAGCGGGGACCATAAGATTTAATTCTGTACTGAAAAAATAATTCCTCTTTTCGCCCTTTAAAACTGACGAATAAACTGCTGTGCATTAAATTGTTTACCAGGTGCATTCAATGCGTAACTAAAAAAAAATCGATGGGAGTAGTAAGTAGGTATACAGGGCGAGTCACTAACTATTGCCACCAAGAATAACTCCGGAAGTATGATAGGAGCTGAAAAGTTTGTGGGACAAAAGTTGCATGGGACAACGGGGGCCATTATATGACGTCGGTTTTTTGTTGCTAGGTGGGGTCGCATCAGAGATATGAAGGTCAACTTTGTTTTTTTAAATGGCGTACTATATATAGTTTGGTACTTATTTTCTGATCTCCATTGCTACATCACTTCATATAAATGTTTCTACACTATGGTTGGTGCCATTTTGCAGTACAATGGATTTTCAGCGATAAAAGCGTGAAACTACCATTTAGACCAGGTCTGACCAAAAGTCTTGCACACTGCACATACGCTCGTAACTTAAGCCATGACGCATAACAGGGACATTATTGTCTCAGCAAAGCTGAGCTTTTTGAGAACAGTAATGATTCCATTACCGAAAAAAACAAGGAACCAAGAAACGCAGCGAGCACAGGACAATCAGCCTCATTTCACATGCAGCCAAAGTGATGTTAAGAATAATTAATAAAAGACTTGAAAAAGTAATAGAGGAGAATCTCGGCGAGGAGCAGTTTGCCTTTAGACGGAATACGAGCACCAGAGATGCAATAGGGCTCCTACGAATCTTGGGAGAAAGGTTTATTGAAAAAGGAAGAGACCTATATACGTGCTTCATCGATTTAGAAAAGGCATTTGACAATGTGGTTTGGGACAAGCTGGAGACTATTATGAAGGAAAAGAGAGTGGACTGGAAAACCAGAAGATTTATAAACTCATTATACCTTAATCAAAAAGTTTCAGTTAAAGTGAGAGGAGAAAGTACAAACTGGATCAGACTAGGGAAAGGAGTAAGACAAGGATGCTGTTTATCACCTACTCTTTTCAACCTGTACTTGGAAAACATGATTGACCAATGCTCATTAGATGACAAAGGAGTACAAATTGGAGGAAGAAGAGTAGGGTGTTTGAGATTTGCTGATGACATGGTCCTTCTAGCCACAGGGGAAAAAGAATTACAGGATTTGGTGGACATCGTTGCAACTAACAGAAAAAAATATGGAATGAAAATTAACACAAATAAAACAAAAGTATTGGCAATAGGAGGAAATAAGGAAATAAAAATTGTGCTGAATGGAGAAACACTACAACAGGTGCAAAATTTCAAGTATCTTGGAAGCAGGATAGACACCGACTGGAAGTGCACTACAGAAATTAAAACAAGGATAGCAATGGCAAAAGAGGCGTTTTATAAGAAAAGGAGAATCTTCTGCAGCGGTCTGGACAGAGAAGTCAGAAAGAGACTCATAAAATGTCTTGTATGGAGTGTTCTTCTATATGGCACTGAAACATGGACTATGAGGAAAAAAGACAGAGAAAGGCTGGAGGGTTTTGAGATCTGGACATGGCGGAAGATGGAAAGAATAAGTTGGATGGACAGAGTAAGAAATGAAGAGGTACTGAGACGAGTGGGAGACAAAAGACAGTTACTAGATGTAATAAAGAGAAGAAAAAGAAATTGGATTGGGCATATATTAAGAAAGAATGACGGACTGATAAAAACAGTTTTAGAAGGTTATGTAGAATGGAAAAGGAAGTGAGGAAGGAAGAGATTCCAGATACTGGATGACATGATGGACGGTACAACATACAGCAACCTTAAGAAGGAAGCAATGGATCGCAGAAAATGGAGAGGCAAAGGACCTGCTAATATAGCAGATAACTGATGATGAAAGCTGTAACAGTTCTTATGCTATGTATTTGTTGCTCGTTTCTCTCGGTATTGTTGTTAAAATAGCACTGATCGTTTTTCCAATATTTTATATAATAAAGCAATATTTCAAACCAATGCAGATTTCACAAATAAAAAGCCTTTTTCTAAAAATAAAGTTTATTTAAAAACGAAAAATTTTAGCACTGCTGCTATGTAGCTAATTGGTATTTCTGCTTTTATTCTGTGTGATTTGTAAAAAATAATATTTATTGTAACAGAAAAATACCGAAAAATTCCGGTTATTCACAATTAAAATAACGTATCGTTTTAACCTCGGTTTTTTCCATCACTGCAACAATATAATACTAAGTTGCAACCGAAACACAAGGTCTATGTTATATGGTACTTCTGGTCTAGGTGCTCAATGCTTGATGTGTGGTTGTAATAATAACGTAATATTTCAAGCCAATGCAAATAAAATTACTCCTTTTTTTTAAAAAAATCGGTAATTTTAGTTATTGATATGTAGGTTATTTATATGGTTATTCGTATAAAGTAAAAAACACCTGTTATATCTGATAACAAATAAAGACCGAAAAGTACCCGTTATTTACAACCAAAATACCGGTGTCAGTTTTATAACCAACCCAGTGAGTCAGTCGGTTTCCTTTCCATCCCTAACGGCGTGCTGCCGCCGCCGTAGCCTCGAGCTGTGGCTGCCAGGGCCAGGGATGCAGCCGGCACGAGGAGGTGGCGCAGTGGCCGATGCGAGCGCAGGACTGCAGGAACCTGCCTACCTCCTCCCATCTGCTGCTACCCTGACCCTCACTGCAGCAGGACGGAACGTACCCTTGTGTGCTTGCTTGCTTAGTCAACTTCGTTATACTATACAGGGTGAGTCACCAACTCTTGCCACCTAGAATAACTCTGTATATCAGTAGCTGAAAAGTTTGTGGGACAAATGTTGCATGGGACAACAGGGGCCTTAATATGACGTTCGATTTTTTGTTGCTAAGTGGGGTCGCATCAGAGATATGAAGGTCATTTACCTGTCGTCGGTTCCCTTGGTTCTTAGGACCAGGAATCATCGTAAAATAAATGAATCTGAATCTGTGTCAGTGTGGGTGAAAGGTGCTGACAACTGTAAAAAGATTAAACTCGTGTTTGATCTCACGCAGTATTATATAAATTAAATAAAGTACTTCCTATCCTTTATCCCAACAAAAAAAAAAATCAAATAGCTTAGTTAATTAATGAGCATATTGCATCAGCCTTATGGGATGCAGTCTGTGAGCCATTGATGCTACTGCACGTGCAGCTTCATGAAGACTAACGCCTTCTTAACAAACTCATTACTTATATAGACAAAACTGTTGCATCCTTTAGCCCCTGGTTCTCGATGTACACCTACAGGTTCTTGGCTGATGCCTGCAATCAGAAATTTTCCAAGTCCGAACTTGGTGTGTGATGTTTAAAAAAACAAAGTTGACCTCTGATGCGACCCACCTAGCAACAAAAGATCCAACGTCATATTACGGCCCTCGTTGTCCCATGCAACATTTGTCCCACAAACTTTTCAGCTACTGATATACAGAGTTATTCTAGGTGGCAATAGTTGGTGACTCACCCTGTATAGTATAACGAAGTTGACTAAGCAAGCAAGCACACAAGGGTACGTTCCGTCCTGCTGCAGTGAGGGTCAGGGTAGCAGCAGATGGGAGGAGGTAGGCTGGTTCCTGCAGTCCTGCGCTCGCATCGGCCACTGCGCCACCTCCTCGTGCCGGCTGCACCCTGGCCCTGGCAGCCACAGCTCGAGGCTACGGCGGCGGCAGCACGCCGTTAGGGATGGGAAGGAAAACCCGACCCGACCGGTTTGGTTATAAAACTGACACCGGTATTTTAGTCGTAAATAACCGATGCTTTTCAGTTTTTATTTGTTATCAGATATAACAGGTGTTTTTTTTTACTTTATATGAATAACCGTCTAAATAACCGAAATATCGATAATTAAAATTGTCGATTTTTTAAAAAAAGGGGTAATTTTATTTGCATTGGCTTGAAAGGAGAAACCGACTGGTTAAAACCGATACGGTAATTTAATTGTTAATAACCGGAAATTTTCGGCATTTTTCTGTTGCAATAAATATTATTTTTTACTAATTACCCAGAAAAAATTAGAAATATCAATTAGGTATATAGCAGCAGTGCTAAAATAAACTTTTTTTTTAAAAAAAGTATTTTTATTTGTCAAATCTGCATTGGTTTGAAATATTGCTTCATTACAGAAAAATTGGAAAAGTGATCAGTGCTATTTTAACAACCAAGCCGAGAGAAACGAGCAACACATACATAGCATAAGAACTGGTACAGCTTTGCTGAGACAATGATGTCCCTGTTATGTGTCATGGCTTAAGGTACGAGAGTATGTGCAGTGTGCAAGACTTTTGGTCTGACCTGGTCTATATGGTAGTTTCTCGCTTTTGTCGCCAGACACTCACTGCACTGCAGAATGGCACCAACTGTAGTGTAGAAACATTTACTTGACGTGATGTAACAATGAAGTACAATGCTTCATTTGTTTTCAAAGATTAAAGATTCGTCTGCCATTTCTATGAAATAATAAAAGAGGAAGGAAATGATGGTAACAGTAATTATTATTCTTGAGTCAGAAACATACAAATTTACAGTAGCTGTACACATCAATATATATACAAATTGCATTACATGTGTGCAGTACTTTGCAACCTCCAATGCGCTTGGATTGGCTTGCAGGAGATCAATCTTTTTGTGGGATGTAGGGCACAAAGGGCACTGCAGCATGTGTGTTGTGGCTTGTCCTTGTCCACAATCACAGGATGTATCTTCTGTTCTGAAGCCCCACCTCTTCAGGTTGTCTCTGGATCGTCCAACTCCTGATCACATAATCTGTTTATAGATTTCCATACCAGCCAGCTTTCATTGTATCCAGGTGGTAGTTCTTCAGCTTCTGACATCCATGTGTGCAGGTGAGGCATTGACTTCTTCCATAACTCCAGCCTAGCCTTCTATGGTGAGTTTCTCAGATGTCCTCAGGAAGCTCTTTGGCGAGCTCAGCCACTGCTGTGGTGGATTATGTTCGTGCAGTGGATGGGCACTCTTCTGTAACACTTTCAGTCTCTCCCTGTTGGCAGCCACTGCTCTGCATACACATGGTGGTGCTATTCCAGCCAGGTAGTGGAGCTTATCAGTTGGGGTAGGTCTTAAGCAACCTGCAGGTTTCGTTGGGACCAATATCTACTTGTCTGGCATTAGATGACTTGTACCAGACTGGGGAAGCATATTCGGCAGAAGAAAAGAACAGTGCCTTTGCAGAAGAGCAAATAGTTTGTGGATGTGAACCCCTCTGTATCCCTGCTAGTTTGCGAATTAGGTTTTTCTAGTGGAGATTTTCATTTTGGTGTTCTTGCAATGAGTTTTGAATGTCAGAGTTCTGTCGAGAGTGACTCCCAAGTATTTAGGGGCATGATGATGCTGGAGTTGGATGCCTGACCATTCAATATGTAGCTCACGATTAGCTTCCCAGTTCCTTAAATGAAAGGCACACACTTGTCTCTTCGAGGGGTTTCGTCTGAGTTGGTTCCGATGGCAGTAACTTGACAGTGTTCTAAGTGCAGTTGTCGGGTTTCTTTCCACAGTTTCGAAGTATGAGCTCTGCGTAGCAAGGGCTAGGTCATCTGCATATAAGAATCCCCTTGTGCTGGGGTTAGTGGCTGGTCGTTGGCGTAAATGTCAAAGAGAAGTGGAGCCAAGATGCTTCCCTGAGGTAGACCATTTTTCTGCATCCAGTCACTGAGTTGTCCTAGATATTCAACAAGAAACTTGCGGTTTTGGAGGAGGGTGCTGATTAGTCTAACAAGGTGGGCATTCATCATGATATTGTATAATTTTACATGGAGTAACCGATGATGGACGGTATCAAGAGCTGCTGTGAGATCCACGAAGAACACGCCCGTTGCTTGTCGGGTTTCAAAGCCATCCTCTATAAACCGAGTGAGATTCAAAAGTTGCCCTGTGCAGCTTTCTGTTTGGTTGAAATCCTGCTTGTTCAGGTATAAGAAGAGGGTCTATTACTGGTAGGATTCTATTAAGAATTGTACATTCGAAAAGTTTATAAAGGTGACCCAAAAAGCTAATTCGTCTGAAATTCTTGGGATGATTTGCTTCCTTTCCAGGTTTCAGAAGAGCTATCACCCTGCTCTTTCGCCAGATCTTTGATATTTGGCACTGGTTCATGAGGTTGTTGAAAAGCTGCATTTTCTTGTTGCTGGCCCGAAATTCTTGACTTGCTACATATGGATATCATCTAAACCGGATGCTTTCCCAGTTTTGCTCTCGTTAATAGCCTTGTTTAATTCTGATATCTCTAATGGGAGAGTCAGATCCTTCGTTTGTTCTTGACCCCCCTGCTGTACTTTCGGAACTTTGACTCTATGGCTTCCTTTCCCATTCACGAGCAGTTGGTGTGCTATCTGATCTGCAGTGATGTTGCAGTGTGCTGTGCATCTGGTTGGGTCATTATTGAGGCGTCTCAATAATCTCCACGCTTTATGACTGTTTCTGATTAGATCAAGTTCTTCCATAGTTTTAACCCAAGAATTCCTTTTGGATTCTTTCAGAGATGTAATAATTTTTTTCCCAGCTGCCATCGTTTCTCACCAAATGGATCTTCTTATACTCTGTGAGTTGAGCACTGAGTTCTGAAGTTAGACCAAGAATGGCAATTCTGGAGCATCTCTTTGCAGCCTCCACAAAAGTGTCATATGAGTCAGGTGAAGGTTCAACACTGGGAACTGCAGCATCCAGCGTTTCTGTAAACTTTGGCCTGTTGGCTTTCCCGAAGTTAAACATCCTTCTAAACGGAACTGTCTGCAGCCTAACTGCTGCGTAAATTTATCACATGATAGGTGAATTTGGACTGTGGTTGCGGACAGTTTTTATGCACTGTTGTGAGATGTTCTCGCTGCAAAATAACAGATCAGGTTTGTATCTGCGTTTCCATCTGCCACTGTTGAAAGATGCAGATTGCTTAGGGACATGTATAAGGCTCAGATGATTGCCTTCCGCATGTGCTTGTAATGCTGTATCGTTCTCATTATCATGCTCATAGCCCCATGTAGTGCTGTGATGGTTGAAGTCACCAGCACTATCTGTGTGTTTTGACTATAAAAGTTGTCAGGTACATTGATTTTGAGATCAGCATCCGGTAGTTTGTATAGGGATGTGATTGTACAGCCTTTGATTTCAAGAGTTAAAACTTCAAGATCATTTTCTTCAGTAAGGGCTGTTGATATTACCTGTATATCTGGTTGGACAAATATAGCACTTCCGTATTTTGGGTGGGGTCTTTCCGTAGGCAGTCGTATTCCGTTTATTTTTGGTCTGCGCATTTCACAGGTTCTGTGAGTCTCCTGTATGCAGAGTACATCGCACTTGGTTTGTCTGCACAGCTCTTGTAGCAGTTCTTCTTTTGGTGATGGTATACCTTCTGTATTTACCGATGTGTGGTCCTGAGAAGGACCAAGATGATGATTGTGGAGTGGAAGGATCAGCCGCCAGAGAAATCTGACGCCCAGGGCACTCCCGATTGCAAGTCTTGTCTTGGTCGGAAATCATTGCTATCTTCGTGGAGGCTCCTTTCATGTACCCCGTAACAGTAATGAATTAAAAACTTAACAATATACTATAAAAATAGAAAGTAACTGATCTGTTGCCCGCGTCTACATAATGTGCCGTTACCTGCTTGTAGCCCTTGAAAACGAGGTACATTAACACAAAAATAGAAATAGTCCTTCAATCTCCGTTTTGATCTTGACTATTCGAATGGTGGCTGGACTATATTTTCTTTTATTTGCCTATTTAATTTATACCGATTCTACGTGTCTTGACACTGAGTGAATCAATATTGTTCCATTTTTGTACGTTTATTACGGCAAATAATAGGAATAAAAACGAAAATCGATTATTTTAAGCAGTTTTGAGAGGTTAAATTGGCATGGAAAGAAAACAGATATAACCGAAAACCGATTGCTTCGGCGCTAACCGCATTTCTACCACCCGCTTCCCCTGGAAAAGGGTGAAATAAGTATGTAAGTGAAATCACTCGAACCCAGAGAGTGAGTGAAAACAATTACATAACTGATTAACTTCTCATGGTTGGGATTCACGGTCATATAATATTTCTTAAAAGACATCATAGTCACCGTTGACTGTATGTACAGTCAACGGCGACTATGATGGCTTTTAAGAAAAATTATATAACTGACGTAACCGACAGTACTTGTGTCAGTCAGTTGTCTCACATTAAGTGAAGCCACTCGAACCTGGAAACTGAAACGGCTGCATACTAGTTTCGTTCAGTTGTATGTAAAACTGAAGGTGGGGAAAAGAGAGGAAAGGGAGGGGATCGCTGCTGTCAGCTGCACCAGGTCATTATCCGGAATCAGCAGCGACGAGTGAAAATGTGTACCGGACTGGGATTCGAACCCAGGATGTCCTGATTACTAGGCAGGTGCGTTAACCCTAGAACTGTTGGGCGAAGAATAGTTCCAAGAATGGTCGGGCTGGATCTGTGGTACACAATAAATAAAACACTTATAACAAGTGACAAACTGTACATTTACATCAAATGACGAACTTTTATTTTGTTCAGGTAATACTAAATGCTATAGTGGCATTACTTTAAATTTTTAAATTATACAATAACTGCAAAAAAATAACTTAAAACCATACTTCTTTCTAGTACTAAATGTAAGAAAACTGGAAACACTAGTAAATCTGATTGATATACGAATATAAATGAGAATAAGTTAGAGAACTAAGAAGCAAAAATGTTGAATTTTCATTATATAAATAGAAATTGTGAATATGATAAATAGCTTGTGAAATATCGTCCTCTAAAATCATTTTTTTAAAACAATAGCCACAACCATTTCAGCACGCACCAAGCTTAAGCACACCTAGTAAACTTTGCAAAAGTATTTAGTTTTGCTTTCCTTGCATTTGTAGTATCTCCCCCTTTTCCCTGGTTGTGCATCTTCAACTACCCTTTGTTCTTGGGTGCTGGGGAGGTTACAGTTTAGCATGAGAATTTCGCGCTAAGGTTTGGCTGGGTTGCAAGCATTGTCAAATATGGCGTTACGGGAGACTTGCCTTGGGTTCTGAGGTATTCTCTTCCAACTGAAATGTTTTTGTTTGCTTTGTTTACAATGTAGCCACTGAGAGATGAAATGCTCAACAACTGAAAAAAGAGACAGAGAGACCGTCATCTGTCTCTCTAGCAACAATATATCCACCACACACAGCATCAACGAGATCTACGCGGCCCTTTGTTTTGTCGTAGTACGTTATTATAACTGGTTTTTCTTTACCCGCTGTCACTGTCAATTTGATCATAATGATACACTGGCGAAAAAAGGGCTGAAATTTAAAATTTAAAAGTTCGAAGAGATTTCGGGACTGCAGCCGGTCGTCGAAAAATTTACTCCACAAAGGTCACTGCAGTACTGATTTGTTTCGTTTTGGTGCATATGAAAGCGTGTGACGTCTTCCTGAAACCTAAACATACTTGAGTACGTTTTTTAAATTTTTTGAATAAATAGTCAACTGGAATTTCTGGCATCTTTTTCAACGTAGCTAGGTCAGTTGCAGGAGCTGTTCTTGAATCAACAACAGTAGGTGCGTCGGTGCTGGTAGAAGGCTCAATATCTTCCTCCTCACCAATACTTATTTCACTACTGCTGTCATTTCGAAGTCTGGGTCCGTGTCAGAATCGTCAGTGCGTTACTGCATTGGCAAAACCGGTTTTCAGATCACTCGCGTTAAGTGCAGTGGTGCTTAGCTAAAACTAGGGTGGATGTCTGTCAGGATCTGTTGCCAAGTGGGGAGTACTCAGACCATGTGAAGCAAATTGAGGAACTATCTGACTGAGAAGTAGCGGCTCGGGTCTCGTAAACTGACAACGACTGGGAGAATGGTGTGCTGACCACATACTCTTCCATATTCGCTCCCAGTGACGTGTATGGGCTGAGGATGACACGGCGGTCGGTCCGTGCCTTTGACCCTTCAGAGGCCTGAATGAGATTTTCACTCTGCAGCGGAGTGTGCGCCGATATGAAACTTCCTGGCAGATCAAAACTGTGTGCCGGACCGAGACTCGAACTCGGGACCTCTGCCTTTTGCGGGCAAGTGCTCTACCAACTGAGCTACCCAAGCACGACTCACGCCCCGTCCTCACAGCTTTACTTCGGCCAGTACCTCGTCTCCTACTTTCCAAACTTTACAGAAGCTCTCCTGCGAACCCTGCAGAACTAGCACTCCTGAAACAAAGGATATTGCGGAGACATGGCTTAGCCAGAGCTTCTGCAGGGTTCGCAGGAGATCTTCTGTGAAGTTTGGAAAGTAGGAGACGAGGTACTGGCAGAAGTAAAGCTGTGAGGACGGGGCGTGAGTCGTGCTTGGGTAGCTCAGTTGGTAGAGCACTTGCCCGCGAAAGGCAAAGGTCCCTAGTTCGAGTATCGGTCCGGCACACAGTTTTAATCTGCCAGGAAACGTCTGAGGCCTGTTCGGACCGAGTTTACTTTTTGGTTTTTAATGTACGTGCTGGTAAGTATTCTGTGCCACGAGTTTCATGGTGGTTTGCAAAGTACGTATGCAGACGTAGTGGAGAGCATTCGTAAGGGAGGGCAGTGCCGCAGGTCCTCGACCTTACTGGCAGAGCGGGGGGACTTCCGCGAGGTATTTCAGGCGCCGCCGGCAGCAGCAAGCGGCGGCAACAGGTCGCCGGCCAGCGCATCCAGGCGAGCCGGCTGCCAAGGGCCGCCCCCACAGCCTCACACCTCACACCTTCCAACCGGTCCCGCTTTGGGGGCAGGGCGGACGCTGACCTGGCAGGCTTAGCGATCATTTCCACCAGAGGCATGCAGCAGCACTACACCACGCCTAGCCTCCAGTCATACAAAGTAACTTCTGGCATACTGCAGGGGTCTGTTCTAGGACCATTACTGTTCACAACACGTGAAAGAGACCAGTGCACCGTGAGGCTGCTCGCTGATGATGCTGTTGTATGTTGTCATTTTGAGCTCTTTAGTGGAAGAGTGCTCCGATGCAGCTCTCCACACTCCAGTGCAAGTCTCTTCATAACTGCTGCAGGTACATTCTTTTCAGTCCGTTTACTGTACTGAAATCTTGGTCTACCTTTACCTATTTAAACTTCCCCGCTCCTTACTTATTTCCATGATCAAACTGACAATACCTTGATTCCTCGGTATGTGTCCTATCAACCGATCTACAAATGCATCTACATACGTACTCCACAATGCACTGTGCAGTCTGTGGCAGAGTGTACGTTATACCATTACTAGCCATTTCCCGTCCTGCTTCACTCCTAAATAGGGAGGGGGGAAAAACTGTCTGTATGTCTCTCTATGAACCCAATTTCTCTTATCTTATTTCCGTGGTCCTTGCGCGAAATCTACACCGGTGGCAGTAGGATCGTTCTGTACCCAGCTTCAAACGTCGATTCTCTACATTTTCTCAATAGTGTTCATCAAATAGAACGTCTCCTTCCCTCCAGGGATTCCGCTTTGAGTTCCGGAGGCATCTCTGTAATACTCACGTGTTGATCGAAATTACTGGTAACAAATCTAGCAACCCGGCACTGAAGTGCTTCGTTGTCTTCCTTTAATAAGGCCTGGTGGGGATTCCAAACACTCGCGCAGTACTCAAGAATGTGTGGCAGTAGTGCGCTATATGTGGTCTCCTTTACAGATGAATACACTTTCCTAAAATTCTACCAATAAACCTAAGTCGACCATTCGCCTCCTCCACGACAATCGTTACATGCTCGTTTCACTTCATATCGTTTTGCAACGTTACGGCTAGATATTTAATGGACTGACTGTGTCAAGATGCACACTACAAATTGTGTTTTCGAACATTACGGGATTGTTTTTCCTGCTCGTCTGCATTAACTTACCTTTTTAAATGTTTAGAGCTCGCTGGCATTCATCACACCAACTAGGAATTTCAACTATCTCACCTTGTATCCTCCTACAACTCTCTGTTGCACGAGCTCATCAGCAAACAGTCGCAGATCGCTGCTCACCCTGTCCATCAGGTCACTTACGTACTGGTTTGCTCATATAACAGAGATTTTAGACGTCAATAATATACACTATTGGCCATTAAAATTGCTACACCACAAATATGACGTGCTACAGACGCGAAGTTTAACCAACAGGAAGAAGATGCTGTGATACGCAAATGATAAGCTTTTCAGAGCATTCACACAAGGATGGCGCCGGTGGCGACACCTACAACGTGCTGACATGAGGAAAGTTTCCAACCGATTTCTCATACACAAACAGCAGTTGACCGGCGTTGCCTGGTGAAACGTTGTTGTGATGCCTCGTGTAAGGAGGAGAAATGCGTACCATCACGTTTCCGACTTTGATAAAGGTCGGATTGTAGCCTATCGCGAGTGCGGTTTATCGTATCGCGACATTGCTGCTCGCGTTGGTCGAGATCCAATGACTGTTAGCAGAATATGCAATCGGTGGGTTCAGGAGGGTAATACGGAACGCCGTGCTGGATCCCAAAGACCTCGTATCACTAGCAGTCGAGATGATAGGCATCTTATCAGCATGACTGTAACGGATCGTGCAGCCACGTCTCGATCCCTGAGTCAACAGATGGGGACGTTTGCAAGACAACAACCATCTGTTCGAACAGTTCGACGACGTTTGCAGCAGCATGGACTACCAGCTCGGAGACCACGTCTGCGGTTACCCTTGACGCTGCATCACAGACAGGATCGCCTGCGATGGTGTACTCAACGACGAACCTGGGCGCACGAATGGCAAAACGTCATTTTTTCGGATGAATCCAGGTTTTGTTTACGGCGTCATGATGGTCGCATCTGTGTTTGCGACATCGCGGTGAACGCACATTGGAAGCGTGTATTCGTCGTCACCATACTGGCGTATCACCCGGCGAGATGGAATGGGGTGCTATTGGTTACACGTCTCGGTCACCTCTTGTTCGCACTGACAGCACTTTCCACAGTTGACGTTACATTTCAGATGTGTTACGACCCGTGGCCCTACCCTTCATTCGATCCTTGCGAGACCCTACATTTCAGCAGGATAATGCACGACCGCATGTTCCAGGTCCTGTACGGGACTTTCTGGATACAGAAAATGTTTGACTGTTGCCCTGGCCAGCACATACTCCAGATCTCTCACCAATTGAAAACGTCTGGTCAATGGTGGCCGAGCATCTGGCTCGTCACAATACGCCAGTCACTACTCTTGATGAACTGTGGTATCGTGTTGAAGCTGCATGGGTAGCTGTACCTGTACACGCCATCCAAGATCTGTTTCACTCAATGCCCAGGCGTATCAAGGCCGTTTTTACGACCAGAGGTGGTTGTTCTGGGTACTGGTTTCTCAGAATCTATGCACCCAAATTGCGTGAAAATGTAATAACATGTCAGTTCTAGTATAATATATTTGTCCAATGAATACCCGTTTATCATCTGCATTACTTCTTGGTGTAGCAATTTTAATGGCCAGTAGTGTATGTGGGAGGAGATATGTAAAAACACTACCAGCATACGTCGTCACGGCCTCGATGACACCATATGAATATCAGCTTCGTAAATGCCTAGAAGAACCTGGCGTCGGCTGAACAAAATCCGCCGCGCGGAGTGGTCGCGCGGTTAGAGTCGCCATGTAACGGATTGCGCTGACCCTCCCGACGGAGGCTCGAGTCCTTCCTCGGGCATGGGTGTGTGTGTGTAAGTTAGTTTAAGTAGTGTGTAAGTCTAGGGACCGATGACCTCAGCAGTTTGGTCCCTTAGGAATGCACTTTCATTTGAACATTTGTACAAAATCGTATGTACTTGCGGGAGAACTGAGTCCTTCATGTATAAACGAAGAGGTTCTTGTGAAGATTCAGAGCAAACAGTTGATCACATTGTGGAGGTCTGTCCCCAGAGATGTTTCTGTGGAGCCTGGAAAAATACAGTGTGACAATTATTGAAGTATATGAAATAAGATCTTCATAACTTCTAAAACGGTTTGCGTTATTACGTTCAAACTGCACGGTTCGCCGCGGGGCATGATGGGAATTAGTATGCGCATGCGCATTTAGTTTAGCAACGAAGCCCCCTTTCATTTGGATTGTGTCGTCAATAAGAAAAATTCATTCCAGACAAAAGATGGAGTTATATTCATAAACAAAATTGGCACATTTCGGAGACTGAGAATCCGCATTTCGCAATCGAGAAATCTCTTCATCCTCAACCATTGACTGTGTGGTGTACAATGTCTAGACACGGAATAATCGGTATGATATTCCTTTATGACACGGTGACCACCGAATGGTATGTGAAGGTTTTGGAAGATGATTTCATCCCCATTATCCAAAGTGACCCTTTCGACAAGCAAAACGGAGCTCGACCCCATCGAAACAGGAGAGTGTTTGATGCCCTGGAGGAGCGCTCTGGCTCTGGCATATCCAGAGGCCAGTGGCATGGGCGCCACATCCTCCGGATCTGAACACTATGACTCCTTTTTGTGGGACTGTATTAAAGACAAGGTGTACAACAATAACCTCAAAACTACTGCTGAGCTGACAATAGCCATTCGGGATCGGCAGCATCGATGTTCTGACACTTGAGTGGCTCACGCAGAATATCTATCTTCGTCTACGCCACCTCATCGCCAGTGCTGTCCGCAGCGCGTGGTCTAGTGGCTAGCGCCGCTACCTCTGGATCAGGGGGACCTGAGTTCGGTTCCCGGCAGGGATGGGGATTTTTTTCTGCCCGGGGACGGGGTGTTGTGTTTTCCTCATCATTTCATCATCATCCTCATCATTCGTGACAGTGGCTAGATTGGACTGTGAAACAATTGGGATCTTGTACGGGGCGCTGATAACCGCGCAGTTGAGCGACCCACAAACCAAACGTCATCATCATCATCGCTAGTGATGGCAGGCATATCGAACATCTCATAACCTAAATCCGAATATCTGTAGTAACGTTTACTTGTTGAATAACGTGTGTGCACGCCGTAGTTTGTAACTAAATTACGTTTTTTTTCATATAGTTCAGTAACTGTCACCCTGCCTCGTCAGTGCTACTCCAATAGCATTTCAGTGGATAGATTCTCTTAATATCACTTTGCAAGGTCAACTGAGATCAGATCTCTTCCATATTCCTTTTGTACTTTATTGAATAATATTTCTGTGAACTGCGCAAATATTTCCATTCAATAAGTAATAATTAATAACCAGGCAGGAAAACCATTGTGTTAAGGAATTACCGTCTTGTAGAATATGATCCTTGACAATGGTTTCTCTATATCTAAATACACCGGAACAGGAAGACACCTCCATTAGCAAAAAAACTTAGCACCATAACTGATTTTTTTTTCTTGGAACTCTAAAAGCTAACATCCTGAACTTTGGCATAATTCTTAAGAATTGCTCAGTGAATAATCGTGCACAGCACTTTTTCGTTATCTTTTCTCTGAGATAAGTCCTCCTTTAAAATTTGAGAAAAACAGAACATTCCCAGCTAACACAAAACTGAAAAATTAATTTCAAACTAATTATAACCTTACACAAAAATCTGTTCCACACGTTTTATTAGCCTTTTAGCAGATGTAAACTGTGAAATTCTAGCTTGGTTGCTTGATTAGTAATGAAAAACGGTACAATATAGAAACAGTGGTAATTAAACATTCAAATCCTTGCAAAATGTACGTCAATGCGCATTTTCAAACAAAAATGCACAGAATGGAGGTCCGCAATTAGGCGCCTTTCAACCCCTCTAAGGTGCTGACGAAGCTGCCTCAAACGTGTGCACTGCGTGCCAGTCTCTTCTGCAGCGATCGCTCAACAACTGTCTTTTTTTTTTTCTTTATTGTTATTTTAAACCCGTACAACAGGCTGGCTGGCAGCAACATTCTACGCTGCTCTTCAGCCATAGGATACACAATGAGAAAAAAACACTGAGAAGACACATAAGTTACAGAACGGTGGGCAATAAAACAGTAGACACATAAAGACAAACACGGAGCCGTTCACACTCGACGATAATCCACACTGCAAACTGTTGATACGACGCACAAACACTGAAGAAGACGATGGCACTGGTGAACGATGGAGTGTGACGGTGAACACTGAACACTAAACATGACGGCACACACGAGACACTGATGGCGGTGATCTCCGGCGCGCGAATGTCCACTTAGCGTGTGCGAGTCCGGGGACCTGCCAAGAGGGGAACAGGGGTGAGGTGGGGGAGAGGGGAGAACAAGGATGCCAATGGCTGAGGATACGGGGGCAGGAGGAGAGGGACAGGGGAGGGGAAGCTCGGGGGAGGAGTGGGGAGAAATGGAGGAGGGAGGGAAAAGGGAGAGAAGGGAGGGAAGGAGGGAGGGTGCCCAGAGGAGCAAGCACAGGAGGAGGGTGGGAGGATCAAAGCTGGTAGGAGGGGTAGATGGAGGGGAGGAGGGCGTCATCAGGGAGAGGGAGCTGGCGGAAGCCACCTCGGGAGAGGGTAAGGAGGGTGGAGAGATGGAGACCAGGTGGGACGTGCGAATACAGGCGTGGCAGCGGGCGGGGGTGGGAGAGGATCGGGGAGACGAGCGGGTGAGGAGGATCGATCCAGAATGAGATTTTCACTCTGCAGCGGAGTGTGCGCTGATATGAAACTTCCTGCCAGATTAAAACTGTGTGCCCGACCGAGACTCGAACTTGGGACCTTTGCCTTTCGCGGGCAAGTGCTCGAGTTTACGGGAGGTGTACAGGATCCGTATCCTTTCGAGGAAAAGGAGGAGGTGGGGGAAGGGGATGAGATCATACAGGATCCGCGTGGGGGAGGGGAGACGGATGCGATAGGCGAGGCGGAGAGCATGACGTTCAAGGATTTGGAGGGATTTATAAAAGGTAGGCGGGGGGGCGGAGATCCAAGCCGGATGGGCATAACAAAGGATAGGGCGGATGAGGGATTTATAGGTGTGGAGGATGGTGGAGGGGTCCAGACCCCACGTACGGCCGGAGAGGAGCTTGAGGAGACTGAGTCGGGAGCGTGCCTTGGCTTGGATTGTCCGGAGGTGGGGAGTCCAGGAGAGGCGACGGTCGAGGGTGACGCCAAGGTACTTAAGGGTGGGAGTGAGGGCGATAGGACGGCCATAGACGGTGAGATAGAAATCAAGGAGGCGGAAGGAAGGTGTGGTTTTGCCTACAATTATCGCCTGGGTTTTGGAGGGATACACCATAACTGAGACAGAAGAAATAAACAAACACTTATAGCTTTAAGTAACCATGAAAATTACCAAAGTAATACAAGCACAAAAACTTTTAGTCACTTACTAAATTCACATCCTGCAGTGAAGAGACATAAAATGGAGCCAAAGGCATCGTCAGTAGTTAAATTAAAATATCACCTCCATCTGTACAACATAATTATAAAGAGATGGTCGATGCGAACACGACATACTACAGTACTTCGCCTGTGAACTAGTGTGAAGAGGGTGTGGAAGCACTAGGGCAGACAGTTTCACCGAGAGACAGTTTCACCGAGAGAGGGCACTTGTGGTATGCGCGAGACACTCGCACACATTAAAACCCAGGGATACATACTCATGCGCGTCAAAATTTTAAAGATTGTGCTAATTCAAACCCTCTGTCTTAATAAATGAAACATATCAGAGCCATTTAAAACACCTACATACAACAGAAAATATGAGCTCCTATTTGCCTGTGTCCTAGTGTCAAGTAGGTGAAGCTTGCGCTAAGGACCACATCTAACGAGAGAGAGCATTAGTGTTATGCGTGAGAATCTTGCGCAAATTAAAGACTAGGATACATACTAGCGAAAACGAACGAAATGTTGTAGTAAATCGAAACCATCCGTCGTCATGAATAAAAAACATAACAGAATCATTTAAACCGACATACACATCGAAAACCGCGAACAACAATCATCAAAAATACGTAAAATCCCAAGACAGGAAAGGAGCATCTCACCAGCATCAACAGACAAGAAAACTAGCTTCTTGTCAGCCAGACTATATTGCGTTAGAGCAAGAAGGGGCTTGTTTCTAAGCTGCACCTGTTCGTTAAGAATAAATCCATCTTTTTGAGATAGATGTTTGAAAATTTCTAATTCCTCGAACAGGTCCAGTTTGTAGCCCTTACTCATCTCATATAGCAATTCTACGTCATCCAATTTACGTGGCGTATGCTGTAAGAGCAATAGATGTTCAGCAAACGCGGAATTGTACACGTTTTCCCCATTTTTACTTCGCATGTGTTCTTTATATATTACTTTAATGGGTCTGCCTGTCTGTCCAACGTAATTGTTGGGGCAGTCGTTACAAGTAATTTTGTAAATTACGGACTTAGTGCCAAGTTCTTCCCGTGCCCCAATAGTATGAATCACTCTGTGTTTTAAGCTATGATTTACGGAAAAGGCATTGCTTCTGAAGAAGTCTCCATATCTTGGATGATACGTTCCCAAAAATGGAATAGAAATAAAGTTATTACCCTCACTCTTTATCGTCCTGTTATCTCCTAAGGTTGAACATTTTACAGCTGTTTTTTTCCTAACAATTTGGTCGTATCCATTGTTAGTAGCTATGGATTTCACTATAGATATTTCTTTTTCTAAACAATCCTGTTCTAATGGTGTGTTCACGGCACGATGAACTGCAGAGTGAAAGAAGGCAATTTTGTGAGTTTGTGGATGCTGCTGGGATAATTTAATCCGGAAAAGCATTTTTACGAAAAATGTCGAAGCTAATTGTGTTGTCAAGTAACTTAAGCTCAAAACCAAGAAAATTGAGTTCTCTCATCGTTTTGCATCTCTTTTGTGAAATTCATTTTCTCATGAAACCTGTTAAAAACATGAAACATTAGTTGCAGATCTTGGTCACTCCTTTGAAATGTTATGAGCATATCATCAACGTAACGAGCATAGAAAGAAAGCAAATTACCCAGCACAGGATTATTTTTGACAAAAATTCATTCTAAAGCATTCACAAAGGTGTCAGCTAAGACACCAGCTAACGGGCAACCCAGTTATGGTGTTAACCCATGGCTAAGCCGAATGGTTGCTCATACATTTTGCCATTAAACTGAAAGTAATTATAATCGAGCACAACCTGCAACCTGCAAAAGTTCTGACAGTTGCGACTCACTTAAAGTTTTATGTTGTCGAATGTTATTTTCAATAATTTTAAAAGTGACATCCACCGGCCCTAACAACGTCGAGGAGGTAGTGAAATCTACCGCTTTTAGCTTGTTTATTAACTCAACACTATATTTAACGGGATAATTGTTTTCAAAACCGAAGGCTTCTTTAATTGTAGTGTGTAAGAATTTCGCTGATTTATGGGGACTCTTTATTCCATTAACAATCGGACGAATTGGGTGTTGACTTTCGTGTACCGTAAATTGACTTCTAAGGGTAGGTGCTCTGGGGTTCATGTTAAAGTTTTCCATTAGCTTTTTTAAACCCTCCCAGATCTTGCCACCATACGAGGTTTGTCCGGAAAATACGTATAAAAGTTGAATAATAACTTTATTTTACAATTATTCAGGTATTACAATATGGTCTTCTTCAAAGTACTCGCCCTGAGACGCGATACACTTCTGCCACCGCCGTTTCCACTGTTGATAACATTGCTGAAAGTCTTCAGTTGTGATGTTGTTCAGTTGCCGTGTCGTTTCTGTCTTGGTGGCTTCCACATCTCCCAAGTGCCGCCCCCGAAGCACCATTTTGCATTTCGGGAACATGAAGAAGTCACACGGGTGAATAAGGCGGGTGGTCTCTCACGGTGATTGAGCTTCTGGCCAAAAACTCGCGCACAACAAGTGACGTGTGAGCGGGCGCATTGTCGTGATGAAGGATCCACCTGCCCCCTTTTGCCAACACCGGTCGAACTCGGGCCACACGAGCTCTGAGACGTGTCAGAACTTCAACGTAAAAACTTCCGTTCACTCTCTGGCCGGGAGGGACAAATTCCTTGTGAACAATGTCCCTAGAATCAAAGAAAGCAATCAACATTGTCTTCACATTGGACCTTGATTTTCGCGACTTTTTTTTTCCTCTCGGTTCCCTTGCTAGTTTCCATTCCTTGCTTTGAGATTTGAGCTCCACATCGAATTCGTAAAACTAGGACTCGTCTCCAGTGATGACTCGGTTGAGAAAGTCCCCTCGTTCCTCTGCTTCCAACCAATCCTCACAGCACTCAACCCTCTTTGCTTTCTGTTCTGGCGTCAAGAGCTTCGGTACGATTTTCGCACACAATTTCTTCATTTCAAGTTTTTGTGTCAGGATTTCGTGAACGATTGTTTTGGGGATTGACAGCTCGTCAGCAATCATTCTGACTGTCAATCTACGGTCTTTAAGAACACAAGCCCGAATTCGTTCAACATTTGCATCGGAACTCGATGTCGACGGGCGTCCTGGGCGAGGGTCATCGCTCACTTCTTCTCGGCCATCCCGGAACCTTTTTAACCACTTGTTCACGGTCGGTTCCTTCAGAGAATTGTCTCTGTAAACCTGTTTCACTCAAAAATCTCACGGCCATTCTTGCCTAGCTTTGCAAGAAACTTGATGTTGACGCGCTGTTCCTCAATCAGAGAGAGAGCTCCATGACGACGGCGGATGAAAAAGGGTAACTGTCAACAAGCTGCCGCACACTCCCACCTTCAAGCAGTGAGCTCTGACTCGAACTGAGCGTTGATGGGATTGATTACAGCAGTAGTCCCACCTGGCGGTGACTGCAACCTGTAACAAAGACATTATTCAACTTTTATACGTATTTCCTGGACAAACCTCGTATACGGCCTGCAATACTTATCACCGCCCGCTGGTCTCAAATCTCAGAATACTCGGTTCAGGATCGTCTACGGTTCTATAGTCTTCATAACTCTTGACGTTAGACGTTTGGTGCTTCCGGTGTAAAACTGCTTGACTCGGAGAAGGGGCGTTTATCACGTGCTCAAGTTGTCGGCAGTAACGCCCGCAGCTCCGTAACGAGCAACCGGGTCAGGCGCCAACTCGCGACGGGAGTTCCGTTTGCGGCCCGTAAACGCGGAACAATGGCGTCTGCGTTTCCCAACTGACTGTTGGGAGTAAGCGCGGGCCGTTCCGTTCCCCTGGTTATGCCGACTAAAAGTGCTGCGACACGTCGTAAAAGTCCCGCTTCTCGCAGCCCGAGAAACGGCGACCGAGCAGCAGCTGAAAAGACAGCCCTCGCTATGAGGTGCGGAGCTGGTGGCCGAACTCACTGCTAGAAGTCACAAATGTACATTCCCTTGCTCCCCATATCACAGTAGGACAGTGGCCCCCAAACTTTTGCTCTAAAGGAACACTTCGAGAATCTTGGTACATTGATGGAGCACCGTGTTTGTGAAGATAAACATTAAAAAAAAAGAGAATAACTTGTTTTATTAAGCGATAATTTCAATTTTCAATCCTATCTAATAACACAGTGCTTAATCATTTCCCACGGAACACCAGTGTTATGCAGAATACTGTTGGGGAAATCCTTCTGTAGCGTCAACCCGCAGCCTACACGGGGACACTAGATTTCCGAAGACACCGACACATTCATACACAACATAACACTGACAGAAAAAAATCGCAAGATGATGTCTATCCAGATTTCGCACCAGTCACATAAAAGAAACACTATGTGATCAAAAGTATCCGGACATCCACAAAAACATACATTTTTCATATTAGGTGCATTGTGCTGCCACCTACTGCCAGGTACTCCATATCAGCGGCGTCCGTAGTCATTAGTCATCGTGTGAGACCAGAATGGGGTGCTCCAGGGAACTCACGGACTTCGAACGTGGTCAGGTGATGGGTGTCACTTGTGTCATATGTCTGTACGCGAGATTTTCACACTCCTAAACATCCCTAGGTCCACTGCTTCCGATGTGACAGTGAAGTGGAAACATGAAGGGACACGTACAACACAAAAGCGTACAGGCCGACCTCGTCTGTTGACTGACAGACACCGCCGACAGTTGAAGAGAGATGTAATGTTTAATGGGCACACATCTATTCAGACCAAACTGCATCAGGGTCCACTGCGAGTACTATGACAGTCAGGCGGGAGGTGAGAAAACTTTGATTTCATGGTCGAGTGGCTGCTCATAACCCACACATCATGCCAGTAAAAGCCAAACGACGTCTCGCTTGGCGTAAGGAGCGTAAACATTGGACCATTAAACAGTGGAAAAACGTTGTGTGAAGTGACGAATCGCGGTGCACAATGTGGCGATCCGATGGCAGGGTGTCGGTATGACGAATGCCCGGATAACGTCATCTGCCAGCGTGTGAAGTGCCAAAAGTAAAATTCGGAGGCGGTGGTGTTATGGTGTCCTCGTGTTTTTCATGGAAGGGGCTTGCATCCCTTGTTGTTTTCGTGGCACTATCACATCACTGGCCTACATTGATGTTTTAAGCACCTTGTTGCTTCCCACTGTTGAACAGCAATTCGGGGATGGCGACCGCATCTTTCAACACGATCGAGCACCTGTTCATAATGCACGGCCTGTGGCGGAGTGGTTACACGACAATAGAACACCTTTAGGATGTTTTGCAACGCCGACTTCGTGCCAGGCCTCACCGACCGCCATCGGTACCTCTCCTCAGTGCAGAGCTCCATGCAGAATGGGCTGCCATTTCCCAAGAAACCTTCCAGCACCTGATTGAACGTATGCCTGCGAGAGGAGAAGCTGTTGTCAAGGCTAAGAATTGCCGATGGAAGGCGCCACGAACTTGTAAGTCATTTTCAGCCAGGTGTCCGGATACTTTTGATCACATAGTGATCGAAGGTTCCTACAACCATGCTCTGCAACGGTGCAAACGCGACGACACCCTCCGGCTCGCTGACGCTTCAAAGAGCAAGGTGTCGACAGACGCGAGGAAAAGGTCAGAGCTCAGAACTTCATATGAACTGAAAGGTGGGTTAATGGTGTCCCTTTGGCATCAAATTTCACCACAATTCTGCCCACCATGACCGTGGGAGTGTCACAGGCAGGAAGGTCGTCACACCCCCTCTTATCTACATTTCATCCCTTCTTTTGACGCCTCTGCGATGGAGGTCTGAACCGCAATGCCGAGCTTTGAAATCACACGGTTTTCTTATGGGTGACCGAGGAAAACATTTTAGGCATACCAGCGGCCAGAAAAGGCCACAGTGGGTGGCATAAGAGGGGACAATCAAACCACCTCTTCCCTTGGGGCGTTTATTCCCCCACACCTCGCGGTCGAAAAAAAAAAATGGCTCTGAGCACTATGGGACTTAACCTCTTAGGTCATCAGTACCCTAGAACTTAGAAATACAGTAGTTAAACCTAACTAACCTAAGGACATCAGACACACCCATGCCCGAGGCAGGATTCGAACCTGCGACCGTAGCAGTCGCGCGGTTCCGGACTGCGCGCCTAGAACCGCGAGACCACCGCGGCCGGCGCGGTCGAAAACGATCTTTTGCAGTGTGATGAGCAACTGGACGCCGTTCTTAACAAACTTTCACACTGCTTACCCCCTCGCCCATTTGGACGACTTAATCCTTCTCTAAGGGTATCGTGAGTCAGTAGCCCCTTTAAATGTGGTCACACCCCTCTGGAGTGCACTACGACCACAATATTTTTGCTCTGTACAGTGTCCAATTTTAGGTGTAAGCGGGGACATTCTCTTTATTCCAGTCCCTCTATGACGGCCCCAGGTCTAGTGATCGTACAACCAGCTGGTTCAACTAACTGGCCAGTCAACTGCGTGCGTGTTTTTTTTTTTTTTTTTCTCCCAATCGAGTGAAACAACACAGAACGACTTTAAGTCTCTGCGGCCACCGCAGCTATACGAATGTTCTCGGTCACTCTCCGGCTCTGAGTGTCTTCACTGAACGTAAGATACTGACTGACACATGTCTGTAACGATTACGTCAGTTATTTCAACGTTTTCATTCAGTCTCTGGGTATGAGTGATTACTGTTACCTTTTCAACCTTTTCAGTTGTACATGAAGCATGGCCAGGGTTGCAACCTTTTTTAGACACAAATAATGTAACTTATTTCAAGGAGGTTTTGAACAGAATTGGGGAGAAGAGAAATTCGTGGCACAACTTGACTAGAAGAAGTGATCGTTTGGTAGGACATATTCTGAGGCATCAAGGGATCACCAATGTAGTGTAGGAGGGCAGCGCGGAGGGTAAAAATCGTAGAGGGAGACCAATAGATCAATACACTAAGCAGATTCAGAAGGATGTAGGTTGCAGTAGGTACTGGGAGATGAAGAAGATTGCACAGGATAGAGTAGCATGGAGAGCTGCATCAAACCAGTCTCAGGACTGAAGACCATAACAACAACAACAATTTCAAGGAGAAATCAGAGAACCGGAAATCCGGGTTCGAATATCAACAATTATGAAAAGGATAGTTTGCTACTCATTTAAAGATACAGGATGACAATTATTGAACTACATAGAAAACGTAAATTAGTTACGAACTACGGCGTGCTCACACTTTATTCAAGATGTAAACGTCACTACAGAGATTCAGATTTAGGTTATGAAACGTTTGATATGCCTGCCATCACTGGAGATGAAGTGGCGCAGACGAATAGCGAATTGTTGCATGACCCGCTGAAGATTCGGAACATCAACGCTGTCGATGACCTCTTGAATATAGCTCCACAAAAAGGAGTCGCATGTGTTCAGATCCGGAGAATATGTCCTGCAGACATCAAACTCTCTCACGCTTCGATGTGGTCAAGCTCCGTCTTGCGTGAATAATATCTTGTCGAAATCGGGGTAACTTTGGATAATCGGGATGAAATCATCTACCAAACCTTCACGTACCATTCGGCAGTCACTGTGCCATCAAGGAATATCGCACCGATTATTCCGTAACTGGACTCTGTACACCACACAGTCAACGGTTGAGGATTAAGAGACTTCTCGACCGCGAAATGCGGATTCTCAGTCTCCCAAATGCGCCAATTCCAGACATCTTCTGTCTGGAGTGAATTTTGCTTATTCACGAACCAATCCAGATGAAAGTGGGCTTCGTTGCTAAACCAAATGCGCCTGCGCGTACTAATTCCCAACATGCCCCGAGGCGAACCGTGCAGTTTCAACGTAATAACGCAAACCGTTTAAGAAGTTATGAAGATTTTATTTCATATAGTTCAATAATTGCCACTCTGTATCTTTCCAGGCTCCACCGAAACATCTCTGGGGACAGTCCTCCCCAGTGTAGTCAATTTTTTGCTCTGAATCTTCACAAGAATATGAGAGTCCCCATTTATACATGAAGGACTCAGTTCCCCCGCGAATACATCGGATTTTGTTCAAATGTGTGTGAATTCCTATGGGACCAAACTACTGAGGTCGTCGGTCCCTAGACTTACACACTACTTAAACTAACGTAAACTAACTTATGATAAGAACAACACACGCACCCATCCAAACCCTTCAGCGTGCCATCAAGGAATTTCGCACGGATTATTCTGTGATTGAACATTGAACTCCACAGAGTCACTTCTCGATCGCGAAATGCGGATACTCAGTCCGCCAAATGCGCCAATTGTGCTTATTGACGAACCCATCCAAATGAAGGTGGGCTTCGTCGCTAAACCAAACGCGCCTGCGCATACTAATTCCTATCATGCCCCATGGCTATCTGTGCAGTTTGAATGTCCTAACACAAGCTGTTCAGAAGATATGACGGTTTTATTTCATGTTGTTGTTGTTGTTGTGGTCTTCAGTCCAGAGACTGGTTTGATGCCGCTCTCCATGCTACTCTACCTTGTGCAAGCTTCTTCATCTCCCAGTACCTACTGCAACCTACATCCTTCTGAATCTGTTTAGTGTATTCATCTCTTGGTCTCTCTCTACGATTTTTACCCTCCGCGCTGCCCTCCTACACTACATTGGTGATCCCTTGATGCCTCAGAATATGTCCTACTAAGCAATCCCTTCTTCTAGTCAAATTGTACCACAAATTTCATTTCTCCCCAATTCTATTCAATACCTCTTCATTAGTTGTGTGATCTACCCATCTAACCTTTAGCATTCTTCTGTAGCACCACATTTCGAAAGCTTCTATTCTCTTCTTGTCTAAACTATTTATCGTCCACGTTTCACATCTATACATGGCTACACTCCATACAAATACTTTCAGAAACGACTTCCTGATACTTAAATCTATACTCGATTTTAACAAATTTCTGTTCTTCAGAAACGCTTTCCTTGCCATTGCCAGTCTACATTTTATATCCTCTCTATTTCGATCATCATCAGTTATTTTGCTCCCCTAATAGCAAAACTCCTTTGCTAAGTGTATCATTTCCTAATCTAATTCCCTCAGCATTACCCGATATATATTTCATATAGTTCAATAATTGTCACCCTTAAATACACTCAGTTGCAGATAGGCACAACGAAAATTTTGTTACATACAGAACTTTCAGCTAAAGCCTTCTTCAGAAGAGGACTGAAGGAATACACGTTCCCACAGGCAGGCACGTGTCACACACACATGACCACTGTTTCCCACCTCTATGCCCAGACTGATCGGAGATAGCTGTCAAGAGTGTGGGACGTATGCCTGCTTGTGTCAGTATATTTTTCTTTTTATTTTCTGAAGAAGGTTTTTGCTGAAACCTCATTGTGTAACAACATGTCCGTTGTACCCGTCTGCAACTCATTGTGTCATCATCGTAATGAGAAGCAATGTATCCTTTTCATAATTGTTATCATTTCAGGGAGAGAAGAATAAAAACTATGTTTCTAAAAATGAATGTTTTCAAAACTTGTATGTTTATTTACTTCAATAAGTTTTATCAGTATTTCTTGCATTAAATATTTGTTTTAGGTTAGCTTTTGAAGGCTAATAACAGGTGCTACAGAGATTTATGGTTAAATAAATGAACAACTGCTTTTTAGGGTTCTGTACCTCAAATAGGAAAAAATGGAATACTTACAGGATCACCTTGTTGTTGCCTTACCTGTCTGTCTGTCGGTATGATTGTTAAAAACACTTTTTCTCAGGAACAGGTAGATGTAGCAAATTGAAATTTATGTCACTTCCTAAGGTCTACAGTCCCCTCACCATGTAAAAAATGAAAGCTTCGTCAACGAAGTCAAAATATATGACCATTTGTATCATATATTTTGAAACTAGTAAACTCACTCAGTAAAATCTATAGGGTACTTCTCGGTGATGTAGAATCGTGAAATTTGACAAGAAGCAGGGTATCACTGAATTAGGTAAAGGGAAAAAAATCCCAAAGTTGTTATTTTCTAATTATATCAAACGAGAAAGTATTTCTTTTGACGTTTGTTATCTAACTTCAGACTTGAAATTAAGACATCCTCGAAAGTCTTGGGACGCCTGGGACCGATATCTCACCAGTATCAATGTCGATAACAGGCAAAAATGTTCGAGATTCTCGATCTCCAGAATGGATGAACTGTCCATGTACGTAGTTATACTTGCACAGTTGTACAGAACCCTCAGTGCGCGAGTCCCACTCGCATCTGGCCATTGTTTTTCCATCGGTCTCGTTTTTTTACTGCTCCTTGCAGATTAAGAACAGCAGAGGCGTTACCACGAACTGACACTGTGATATCGGTAGCTACGATGCCACGGCGTAAGTACACGTTCTTCAGGTTGGCACTACGACACCGACACCGACGACAGCGCCCTCTAGCCGGCGCTGTGCAGCTCTACGAGCGCCGCCCCAGATTCTGCCCATTTGATTCCGAGGAGACGACCAAGCAACATTGTTTCTGTTTCACAGTGGGCGAGCCATTACAGATTATGCCTTTGTAACTTGATGTACGGCTTCGCACCTACGTGCTGATCTCAGCCAAACTTAGGTAAGCCTAATGTAATACTAATTCTTCCTATAGTAAAGGTGATTTAAATTTAAACGCAGTACCGAAGCATTTCACCTTTTGCTGCTCCTACTCACTTCCTACATTCGGCCTACCCTTCAGTTTACAGGAGCAGACCCACGCGCCGCCTTCCAGGCTGGATACAAAAGACACCTTTCGAGTAGGAAATCAAAGATCTAGCCGCACAACTGAAATGATGGTCCATAGTCACGAAATGTGACTTGTAAGGAACATAGTCAAAAGCCTTCTGGAAATCTTTACATATGGAATGAACTTCAGCTTCTTGAGGATAAAATGAGTGCTCCTACTGAGTCACATAAGCAGTAATTCTTCCCTCATTCCCTTTGCAAGTGGAACAGGAAAACGAACGGCTGGTAGTGATGTAATGCACTCCCCTTTCACTATACCAGTGACAGCACACTGGGAGGACTCTGTCTGCATACTTCACCCACCACCAAACCGCACTGATGCAATCGCACTGTGTAAGACTTAGTTCCGTATTTCATATATCTCAACAATACACGTCACAAAAACACACATTTTCAGTATTAAGTACTTTGGCGCACCGAAGACATGTAATGTCTTTCTGGTGTATAATGTCGGCGTATGGACAGGTGCAGACAGATTCACAAATTTTCGCACTCAGATTGCCACATAATCGAAAATTACTTAGTTTCATAATTGTAGGAATCCTTTCATGCACATGTTCATCTAAATACGTTATCACATTGGAAACTCATTATGGAGATATGAGAAAGTATCCTTTAAAATGTTTCAATACACGTATAATCGTGAAGTCAGACAGTGAAATATGCAAAGCTGAGTAATTGAGAAATGTTGACTGAAAATATGTGCGCATAATCGTGAGGTCTGAAGGTAAAATATGCAGAGCTGAGTAACTGAGAAAGCTCACACTACACGATGTGAAATCCAGAGCAATCGTTCAATCAAACAATACGACTGCGAGCAAGAAATCTTTTCTCAATAAAATTTACATACACTATCTGACTCTGTGACAAAATGACTATGCGGTAAATGTTGGCCATGAATGTTCCGAATCTTTGTTGGTTTAGAAAACAATTGCCATAGCATAACTGCTATCGTAGTTACACAAGAAATGATCACTGAATAAAATGCATCTGACCTTGTCAAATTTGTTTGGAATCAGAATGTAGCACTTCCACAAAATACTTAACTCACATCAAACCTCTGAACGTATACTGATATTCTCATAAATGCACTCTGACAATCATTGTGCCTGACTTCCAATATGAACTAGAATGACAATGAAATTTATAACTTACCTGTGCGCAATGGACTGCTCATCTGCTCTGCAACCCTGTTTTTCTTTATAAAATAATGATCTGACTGTCAAAATTAAGTTTCACTCTCCGTACTCACGACGTACAATGCGAGTGTGCAGTCAAATAAAACCACGAATTCAAATGAAAAATCGGGTACTAATCTCACCAACAAGGAAATAACTGATCGACACTTTACGTTTTAACTGAGCTTCATTAAGTCATAGCAAAAATACAGCTTTCCACACTTCTCACACATGAACTAATTCACAAAATGTCTCTTCAGCATTTGTCATTGCAGGGGAAGACCTTACAGGAAATCTAAACCATAAGCACTGTTATAATAATCAGCATACTAACTAATTACAAAAATAACAAAGTATGTGACATTTAAATGTAACCTGTTCTCCTTCATACAATATTCTAATCGTTCTGCTTAATATCGCTATTTAAACGTCATATTACAAACATTGCTTCAAATATTGCTGCCTCCCTCCAGGGAAGGCGAACTTCCGTTCGTTTTAAACCATGTGCACTACCACACTGTTGCTACTAGCACACACTGTACTCTAACAAAGTAAAGGTAATCTCTCTCAACAATATATCTAGTACCGAACATAGTTCCAAAGTGTATAATTAGAAAGCCAATGTTAAAAGGACATTACAAGGCTTGAGAACATTTATCGAATTTACAAATTAACTGATATTTCTGGCCCATGACAGAATTATCATAGCAAATAGGACAGCTACTTTTCACATGGAAACTCTTCTAGAGGAAAACAACCTAGTCCCCTGGACAGTTTTAAAGTAAAGCAATTTGTCTTGATCAATTAGTTCCATCTGCACGTGCACAGAAGCGCTTTCAGATGAAATGTCAAATGGTCTCGAAAAAAGATGTGAGACTGGCAGTGTCCTCAAAACGTTTAAGAAGCGTGTAACACAGGATGTGGCAAATAAAAGTGGCCCAGAGGAGTGGATGCGGTTGGACGTGAATGTACGAGGTGTGATTGCAAAGTTTTAAGAATGGATCCACTACTGCTTACTGGTTTGGCGGGCAGGCACACGGAGGGTGGGGAGTGAGTCAGTGTCTTGTCCCTGAACGCCCTCTGAAACTGTGTTTCCTTTATTCGGTTCGTTGTGGCAGCTGGTTGAGTGCAGGTCTGTTAGGGCTTGTTGCCGGATTCTGTCTGCGTGAAAATGGACGTAAAAACGGAGCAACGAAATTGTGTGAAATTTTGTTTTAAAACCGGGAAATCAGCTTCTGAGACTTACGAACTATTAAAAACAGCTTTTGGAGATAACTGTATGAGTCAGTTAAATGTTTTTGTCTGGTTCAACAGATTTAAAAATGGCCGTGAATCATTAGAAGATGAACCACGGTCCGGCCGTCCTTCCACCTCAAAAACGAATGAAAATTCTGTGAAAGTTCACGACTTAGTGCGCTCTGATCGTAGACTTACAATTAGAGAGGTGCCTGATGAACTTAATTTAGGTTTCTATGTAGTTCAGTCAATTTTAACTGAAGATCTGAACATGCATAGAGTGTCTGCAAAATTCATTCCAAAAGTGTTGTCAAGTGACCAGAGACAATACCGACTTGAAGTGTGCCAAGAACTGATTAATCTGACTAAAAATGAGCCAGATTTGTTAAATGGGGTAATTACAGGTGACGAATCGTGGGTATATGGATGTGATCCTGAAACCAGAGTGCAGTCTTTTCAGGGGAAGACTCCTGGTTCACCACGACCGAAAAATGCATGGCAAAGTCGGTCGAAGGTGAAGACAATGTCGGTGATTTTTTCTATTCTACCGGTCTTGTGCGTCATGAATTTACCCCTGGAGGACAAACAATTAACCAGGAATACTACAAATGTGTCCTTGAGCGTTTGCGCGAAAAGGTGCGGAAGAAGAGGCCTGCACTGTGGAGAGGCAGGAGTTGGGTGCTACACCGTGACAATGCTCCGGCTCTTCGTGCCTTCTCCATCGTTGAATTTTTGACCAAATTCAAAATTCTTGTGCCTCTATGACCGCCATATTCCCCTGATTTGGCCGCTGCGTACTTCTATCTGTTTCCTAAACTGAAATTTTCACTGAAAGGGAAGCGATTTGACTCGATTGAAGACATCCAGGCAAATACGGAGAGCGTCCTTAACACACTTCAGTAAAAAAATTTCCAGGAGTTTTTCTAAAAATGGAAACACCGTTGGAGTCGGTGTGTTCAGTCAGAAGGGGACTATTTTGAAGGAGATGCATCACAGTAGAAGTACCACCATCGTACAATTACAAGCCCATTCTTAAAACTTTCCAATCACGCCTCATATGCTAATAACCACACCCTCTCAGTTACCTCCAACAGGATGGAGCAATGACCCACACATCCTATCAAACTTTGGAGCACATTCACACAATCTTCATATCTGACCGAGTTGTTAGCAGAGGTGAGTCTGGTTGCAGCCCTAGCTCGCCACCCAGGTCACCTGGTCTGTTAGTGTGATTGCTTCTCGTGGGGAGCCCTCAAGTCTAAAATGTATTTCAACAACACTTATAGTCTCCAAGAACTGCAGCAGAACATTTCAGATGAGACTGCAGCAATTCCAGCAGTCCAGCTTCGTTCCGCCTTCAGCAACTTGCTGACCAAGGCCCAAAACTGCCAAGAGATGAATGATGGTCACTTTCAACATCTACTATAGCCAGATTAGTACTATATTTCCTTTCCTCTGCTGTGTTTCTTTGTACTCTGGAACTCTGGTTCTACAGGCTGGCTTTATTTGCTCCACCCTGTACTTCAAGGCCACAATGCCTTCTTCAGATCTCGCGTTTTATTCAGCGCCCGTGACCTTAGGGAAATGGAAGCTGCTTTTGGTCAGAATGCGATTTTCTTTTTAAACGCATCCCCATCAAATCAGAAATAAGCTGTTTCCCGCCTTGCAGTGTTTTGCTATGGGCGGTATGCAGTCAAGTCCAATAAAAATGAGAAGTCTGCAATCCATTACGGATGTTCTAATTTTCGTTCCTGCTCTTCTTTTCCCTTCGTAAATTCAACAATAGAGGATTTTAAGTTGGAAAATGGTTCCAGGCATACGTCTGGACTTCAGTAATATGTAAAGTCTGCATACTCGTTCAATTCCGTCAAAAACTGTTGCATATGACAGCAGAATAAAGCGTACGACTTCATAAAATTTTGCTATTCGTGCCAACAGTTTCACCGTGTGCCCCATTACTGAGAATTTAACACAAACTGCTTTTTGATGTGGGAAACAATGACTCGCATCTGTCGAGCGTTGTAATTTTTCGCTCTTTCGTCGTAAACTAAGTCTTTAAACTGTTGCTGCCTGGTTTTTGTCATATCATTCCGTAGCAAATTTGCTATATCCGTCAATTACGTCACCGTACATCGGATAATGGACGCTGAGAATTTTTGTTCTTCTCTTCTGTCACTCCCATTCATTTTCAAAGGCTTGTGACGATAGATCGCTCGATTTCCTGTCTTTTTTTTTTTGTGCAAAATATTCACTGGGCGTGTGATCTTTTGTACCACGAATGAATAGTGAAGAGTAAACAGCACTGGCAACATGCTTCTGCCGAACTGAAGAGAGTTGTGCCGACCGAAAACCGCTGCACCACTAATATAGAAATGTCGCACTGCACCGAGTGTTTCCGAGAAGGACCGGGCACAGCCGAGGGCGGCCGAGCCCCGGGCCACGCAAAGGATTCGCGTGCAGATTGTCATGTGGTGGCCGACCCTCTACTGCACACGAGGATTGTGAAGTACATTGAAGCGCCAAAGAAACTGATATATGCATGCGTATAGTTGACCCGTGGTCTAGGGGTAGCGTCTTTGATTCACAATCAAAACGTCTTCGGTCCCGGGTTCGAACCCCGCCACTGCCGAAGACTCCCGGCATAAGAAGTCAGCCTCATTCCGCCAACGGCCTTGTCAAAGAGGGCGGAGGAGCGGATAGAGGTTCAGGGTACTCTCTTGTCCTAGGGGTGGGAAATTGCCACTAAAGGCGGAAGAATCAGCAATGATCAACGGCATGAGGATGCAGAAGGCAATGGAAACCACTGCATTAAAGACACGTAACGTGTATCCACAGGACATGTGGCCTGTAATTGAGGAAGTGTCATGATGATCTCTCCATTGGCAAAAGATTCCGGAATAGTCCCCCATTCGGATCTCCGGGAGGGGACTGCCAAGGGGGAGGTATCATGAGAAAAAGATTGAATAATCAACGAAAGGATAACGTTCTACGAGTCGGGGCGTGGAATGTCAGAAGCTTGAACGTGGTAGGGAAACTAGAAAATCTGAAAAGGGAAATGCAAAGGCTCAATCTAGATATAGTAGGGGTCAGTGAAGTGAAGTGGAAGGAAGACAAGGACTTCTGGTCAGATGAGTATCGGGTAATATCAACAGCAGCCGAAAATGGTATAACAGGTGTAGGATTCGTTATGAATAGGAAGGTAGGGCAGAGGGTGTGTTATTGTGAACAGTTCAGGGGTTAGAACCGGGTTGTTCTAATCAGAATCGACAGCAGACCAACACCGACAACGATAGTTCAGGTATACATGCCGACGTCGCAAAAAAAAAATGGTTCAAATGGCTCTGAGCACTATGGGACGCAACTGCTGTGGTCATCAGACCCCTAGAACTTTGAACTACTTAAACCTAACTAACCTAAGGACAGCAGAGAAAATCCCTGACCCCGCCGGGAATCGAACCCGGGAACCCGGGCGTGGGAAGCGAGAACGCTACCGCACGACCACGAGATGCGGGCCCGACGTCGCAAGCTGAAGATGAACAGATAGAGAAAGTGTATGAGGATATTGAAAGGGTAATGCAGTATGTAAAGGGGGACGAAAATCTAATAGTCATGGGCGACTGGAATGCAGTTGTAGGGGAAGGAGTAGAAGAAAAGGTTACAGGAGAATATGGGCTTGGGACAAGGAATGAAAGAGGAGAAAGACTAATTGAGTTCTGTAACAAGTTTCAGCTAGTAATAGAGAATACCCTGTTCAAGAATCACAAGAGGAGGAGGTATACTTGGAAAAGGCCGGGAGATACGGGAAGATTTCAATTAGATTACATCATGGTCAGACAGAGATTCCGAAATCAGATACTGGACTGTAAGGCGTACCCAGGAGCAGATATAGACTCAGATCACAATATAGTAGTGATGAAGAGTAGGCTGAAGTTCAAGACATTAGTCAGGAAGAATCAATACGCAAAGAAGTGGGATACGGAAGTACTAAGGAATGACGAGATAAGCTTGAAGTTCTCTAACGCTATAGACACAGCAATAAGGAATAGCGCAGTAGGCAGTACAGCTGAAGAGGAATGGACATCTCTAAAAAGGGCCATCACAGAAGTTGGGAAGGAGAACATAGGTACAAAGAAGGTAGCTGCGAAGAAACCATGGGTAACAGAAGAAATACTTCAGTTGATTGATGAAAGGAGGAAGTACAAACATGTTCCGGGAAAATCAGGAATACAGAAATACAAGTCGCTGAGGAATGAAATAAATAGGAAGTGCAGGGAAGCTAAGACGAAATGGCTGCAGGAAAAATGTGAAGACATCGAAAAAGATATGATTGTCGGAAGGACAGACTCAGCATACAGGAAAGTCAAAACAACCTTTGGTGACAATAAAAGCAACGGTGGTAACATTAAGAGTGCAACGGGAATTCCACTGTTAAATGCAGAGGAGAGAGCAGATAGGTGGAAAGAATACATTGAAAGCCTCTATGAGGGTGAAGATTTGTCTGATGTGATAGAAGAAGAAACAGGAGTCGATTTAGAAGAGATAGGGGATCCAGTATTAGAATCGGAATTTAAAAGAGCTTTGGAGGACTTACGGTCAAATAAGGCAGAAGGGATTGATAACATTCCATCAGAATTTCTAAAATCATGGGGGGAAGTGGCAACAAAACGACTATTCACGTTGGTGTGTAGAATATATGAGTCTGGCGACATACCATCTGACTTTCGGAAAAGCATCATCCACACAATTCCGAAGACGGCAAGAGCTGACAAGTGCGAGAATTATCGCACAATCAGCTTAACAGCTCATGCATCGAAGCTGCTTACAAGAATAATATACAGAAGAATGGAAAAGAAAATTGAGAATGCGCTAGGTGACGATCAGTTTGGCTTTAGGAAAAGTAAAGGGACGAGAGAGGCAATTCTGACGTTACGGCTAATAATGGAAGCAAGGCTAAAGAAAAAGCAAGACACTTTCATAGGATTTGTCGACCTGGAAAAAGCGTTCGACAATATAAAATGGTGCAAGCTGTTCGAGATTCTGAAAAAAGTAGGGGTAAGCTGTAGGGAGAGACGGGTCATATACAATATGTACAACAACCAAGAGGGAATAATAAGAGTGGACGATCAAGAACGAAGTGCTCGTATTAATAAGGGTGTAAGACAAGGCTGTAGCCTTTCGCCCCTACTCTTCAATCTGTACATCGAGGAAGCAATGATGGAAATAAAAGAAAGGTTCAGGAGTGGAATTAAAATACAAGGTGAAAGGATACCAATGATACGATTTGCTGATGACATTGCTATCCTGAGTGAAAGTGAAGAAGAATTAAATGATCTGCTGAACGGAATGAACAGTCTAATGAGTACACAGTATGGTTTGAGAGTAAATCGGAGAAAGACGAAGGTAATGAGAAGTAGTAGAAATGAGAACAGCGAGAAACTTAACATCAGGATTGATGGTCACGAAGTCAGTGAAGTTAAGGAATTCTGCTACCTAGGCAGTAAAATAACCAATGACGGACGGAGCAAGGAGGACATCAAAAGCAGACTCGCTATGGCAAAAAAGGCATTTCTGGACAAGAGAAGTCTACTAATATCAAATACCGGCCTTAATTTGAGGAAGAAATTTCTGAGGATGTACGTCTGGAGTACAGCATTGAATGGTAGTGAAACATGGACTGTGGGAAAACCGGAACAGAAGAGAATCGAAGCATTTGAGATGTGGTGCTATAGACGAATGTTGAAAATTAGGTGGACTGATAAGGTAAGGAATGAGGAGGTTCTACGCAGAATCGGAGAGGAAACGAATATGAGGAAAACACTGATAAGGAGAAGGGACAAGATGATAGGACATCTGCTAAGACATGAGGAAATGACTTCCATGGTACTAGAGGGAGCTGTAGAGGGCAAACACTGTAGAGGAAGACAGAGATTGGAATACGTCAGGCAAATAATTGAGGACGTGGGTTGCAAGTGCTACTCTGAGATGAAGAGGTTAGCACAGGAAAGGAATTCGTGGCGGGCCGCATCAAACCAGTCAGTAGACTGATGAAAAAAAAAAAAATATATATATATTATTTTTTTTCAAATACAGAGATATGTAAACAGGCGGAATACGGCGCTGCTGCCGACAACGCCTATACGGGGTGGTCCATCAATCGTGACCGTTCCAAACATCTCACGAAATACGCATCAAACGAAACTCGTCTAGCTTGAAGGGGGAAACCAGATGGCGCTATGGTTGGCCCGCTAGACGGCGCTGTCATAGGTCAAACGGATATCAACTGCGTTTTTTTAAAAATAGGAACCCCCATTTTTTATTACATATTCGTGTACTACGTAAAGAAATACGTTTTAGTTGGACCCCTTTTTTCGCTTTGTGATGGATGGCGCTGCAATTGTCACAAACGTATAGGTCCATTCCGCCAGTGCGGACGGTATTTGCTTCGTGATACATTACCAGTGTTAAATTGGACCGTTTACCAATTGCGGAAAAGGTCGATATCGTGTTGATGTATGGCTATTGTGATCAAAATGCCCAACGGGCGTGTGCTATGTATGCTTCTCGGTATCCTGGACGACATCATGCAAGTGTCAGGACAGTTCGCCGGATAGTTAGGTTATTTAAGGAAACAGGAAGTCTTCAGCCACATGTGAAACGTCAACCACGACCTGCAACAAATAATGACGCCCAAGTAGGTGTTTTAGCTGCTATCACGGCTAATACGCACAACAGTAGCAGACAAACTGCGCGAGAATCGGGAATCTCAAAAACGTCGGTGTTGAGAATGCTACATCAATATCGATTGCACCCGTACTATATTTCTATGCACCAGGAATTGCATGGCAACGACTTCGTACGTCGTGTACAGTTCTGCCACTGGGCACAAGAGAAATTACGGGACGATGACAGATTTTTTGGTCGCGTTCTATTTAGCGACGAAGCGTCATTCACCAATAGCGGTAACGTAAACCGGTACAATATGCACTATTGGGCAACGGAAAATCCACGATGGCTGCGACAAATGGAACATCAGTGACCTTGGCGGGCTAATGTATGGTGCGGCATTATGGGAGGAAGGATAATTGGCCTGCTGGCCGGTGTGGCCGTGCGGTTCTAGGCGCTTCAGTCTGGAACCGCGTGACCGCTACGGTCGCAGGTTCGAATCCTTCCTCGGGCATGGGTGTGTCCTTAGGTTCGTAAGTTTTATGTAGTTCTAAGTTCTAGGGGACTGATGACCTCAGATGTTAAGTCCCATAGTGCTCAGAGCCATTTGAACCATTTAATAATTGGCCCCCATTTTATCGATGAGAATCTAACTGGTGCAATGTATGCTGATTTCCTACGTAATGTTCTACCGATGTTACTACAAGATGTTTCACTGCATGACAGAATGGTGATGTACCTCCAGCATGATGGATGTCCGGCACATAGCTCGCGTGCAGTTGAAGCGGTATTGAATAGCATATTTCATGACAGGTGGATTGGTCGTCGATGCACCATACCACGGCCCGCACGTTCACCGGATCTGACATCCCCGGATTTCTTTTTGTGGAGAAAGTTGAAGGATATTTGCTATCGTGATCCACCGTCAACGCCTGACAACACGCGTCAGCGCAATGTCAATGCATGTGCGAACATTACGGTAGGCGAACTACTCGCTGTTGAGAGGAATGTCGTTACACGTTTTGCCAAATGCATTGAGGTTGACGGACGTCATTTTGAGCATTTATTGCATTCATAAGGTATTTACAGGTAATCACGCTGTAACAGCATGCTTTCTCAGAAATGATAAGTACACAAAAGTACATGTATCACATTGGAAGAACCGGAATAAAATGTTCAAACGTACCTACGTTCTGTATTTTAATTTAAAAAACCTACCTGTTACCAACCGTTCGTCTAAAAATTGTGAGCCATATGTTTGTGACTATTACATCGCCATCTATCACAAAGCGAAAAAAGTGGTTCAACTAAAACATTCATATTTCTTTACGTACTACACGAATATGTAATAAAAAATGGGGGTTCCTATTTTAAAAAAACGCAGTTGATGTCCGTTTGACCTATGGCAGCGCCATCTACCGCGCCAACCATAGCGCCATCTGGTTTCCCCCTTCGAGTTGACAAGTTTCGTTCTTTGTATTTTTTTCGTTTGACGCTTATTCGTGAGATATTTGGCCCGGTCACGATTAATGGACCACCCTTTATAAGATAAGTGTCTGACACAATTGTTAGATCGGTTACTGCTGCTACAATGGCACGTTATCAACACTTAAGTGTGTATAGTCGGCGCATGAGCGATGTGACACAGCATCTCCGAGGTAGCGATGAAGTGGGAATTTTCCCGTATGAACGTTTCATGAGTGTACTGCGAACATCATTAAATCTCCTACATCGCTGCGGCCGGCAAAGATCATGCAAGAATGGGACCAACGACGACTGAACAGAATCGTTCAACGTGACAGAAATGCAACCCTTCCGCAAACTGTTGCAGATTTCAAAGCTGGGCCATCAACGAGTGTCAGTGTACAAACAATTCAACGAAACATCATCGATATGGACTTTCAGAGCTGAAGGCTCACTTGTGTATCCTTGATGACTGCGTGACACAAAGCTTTACGCGCCGCCTGGGCCCGTCGACGCAGACATTGGACTGGTAATGACTGGAAACATGTTGCCTGGTCAGATGAGTCTCGTTTGAAATAGTATCGGACAGATGGACGTGTACGGGTATGGAGACAACCTCATGAATCCCTGGCCCCTGCATGTCAGCAGGGGACTGTTCAAGTTGGTGGAGGCCTTGTCATAATGTGGGGCATGTGCCGTTGGAGTGATGAGGAATCCGTGATACGTTTAGATATGACTCTGACAGGTGACACGTACTAAGTATTCTGTCTGATAACCTGCATCCATTCATGTCCATTGTGCATTCCGAGGAACTTGGGCAATTCCAGAAGGACAATGCGACACACCACCGTCCAGATTCGCTACAGAGTGGCTCCGGGAACATTCCTCTGATTTAATCACTTGCGCTGGCCACCAAACTCCCCAGACATGAACATTATTGAGCATATCTGGAATGTTTTGCAACGTGTTGTTCAGAAGAGATCTCTATGGTTCAAATGGCTCTGAGCACTATGGGACTTAACATCCTAGGTCATCAGTCCCCTAGAACTTAGAACTACTTTAACCTAACTAACCTAAGGACATCACACACATCCATGCCCGAGGCAGGATTCGAACCTGCGACCGTAACAGTCCCGCGGTTCCGGACTGCAGCGCCTAGAACCGCACGGCCACCGCGGCCGGCAGAGATCTCTATCCCGTCGTGCTGTTACAGATTTATGGACAGCCCTGCAGGATGTATGGTGTCACTTCCCTCCACCACTGCTTCAGATATTAGTCGAGCCCATGCCAAGTCGTGTTGTGGCACTTCTGCATGCTCGCGGGTGCGCTACACGATGTAAGGCAGGTGTTCCAGTTTCTACGTACGTAGACTTAGGTGGAAGTTGTGCCTAAAGAGCGGAGAAAGTCCCTGTCTGAAACGACTCTGACGAAGGGGAGACGATAATGCCCTGTTAATCGTAAGAGGCCCCATCGTCATCATTAAGCGGCATGATGATCTCTCCATTGGCAAAAGATTCCGGAATAGTCCCCCATTCGGATCTCCGGGAGGGGACTGCCAAGGGGGAGGTTACCATGAGAAAAAGATTGAATAATCAACGAAAGGATAACGTTCTACGAGTCGGGGCGTGGAATGTCAGAAGCTTGAACGTGGTAGGGAAACTAGAAAATCTGAAAAGGGAAATGCAAAGGCTCAATCTAGATATAGTAGGGGTCAGTGAAGTGAAGTGGAAGGAAGACAAGGACTTCTGGTCAGATGAGTATCGGGTAATATCAACAGCAGCGGCAAAAGGTCGTCGTCCGCTAACGGCACGTCGCGTCGTCAGTATCTGTCGAGCTGATGGAAAGCTGCTAGCAGGCGATAACGTGTCGCACGCCCATTGCCTTCTGGCCTGTTGTCAAGTACCTTCGCATGGATTGCAAACAGTATATGGGAAACGCTGAAAGTACAAAATGTAAGGAAAAAAGAAAAAAAAAACTACGACAGATTCACATCGCGAAATATTTTATTCGAAGGAATGCAAATTACGATAGTTTCACATTATTTGTTCGCTGACCACTAGTGGCCGAGCGGTTCTAGGCGCTACTGCCTGGAACCGTGCGACCTCTACGGTCGCAGGTTCGAATATTGCCTCGGGCATGGATGTGTTGGATGTCCTTAGGTTAGTTAGGTTTAAGTAATTCTGAGTTATAGGGGACTGATGACCTCAGCAGTTAAGTCCCATAGTCCTCAGAGCCATTTATACCATTTGAACCATTTGTTGAGTTCTGGCAGATAAAGTGATGTAGAAGTGTAACAAGTTGACAGTTGAAAAAATGTACAAAAATGGAAGTTTAGGTAAAGATGTAAGTGCCATGCTTCACCTTCACAGCGTCACCTCACATACTTGTGAGCAGTAACAAAGAGTAACACTACTGGCCATTAAAACTGCTACACCAAGAAGAAATGCAGATGATAAACGGATATTCACTGGACAAATATATTATACTAGAACTGACATGTGATTACATTTTCACGCAATTTGGGTGCATAGATCCTGAGAAATCAGTACCCAGAACAACCACCTCTGGCCGTAATAACGGCCTAGATACGCCTGGGCATTGAGCCAAACAGAGCTTGGATGGCGTTTACAGGTACAGCTGCCCATGCAACTTCAACACGATACCACAGTTCATCAAGAGTAATGACTGGCGTATTGTGACGAGCCAGTTGCCCGGCCATCATTGACCAGATGTTATCAATTGGTGAGAGATCTGGAGAATGTGCTGGCCAGGGCAGCAGTCGAACATTTTCTGTATCCCGAATGGCCCATACAGGACCTGCAACATGCGGTCGTGCATTATCCTGCTGAAATGTAGGGTTTCGCAGGGATCGAATGAAGGGTAGAGCCACGGGTCGTAACACATCTGAAATGTAAAGTCCACTGTTCAAAGTGCCGTCAATGCGAACAAGAGGTGACCGAGACGTGTAACCAATGGCACCCCATACCATCACGCCGGGTGGTACGCCAGTATGGCAATGACCAATACACGCTTCCAATCTGCGTTCGCCGCGATGTCGCCAAACACAGATGCGACCAATATGATGCTCTAAACAGAATCTGGATTCATCTGAAAAAATGACTTTTTGCCATTCGTGCGCCCAGGCGTTGCTGTCTGTGATACAGCGTCAAGGGTAACCGCAGCCTTGGTCTCCGAGCTGATAGTCCATGCTGCTGCGAACGTCGTCGAACTGTTCGTGCAGACGGTTGTTGTCTTGCAAGCGTCCCCATCTGTTGACTCAGGGATCGAGACGTTGCTGCACGATCCGTTACAGCCATGCGGATAAGATGCCTGTCATCTCGACTGCTAGTGATACGAGGCCGTTGGGATCCAGCACGGCGTTCCTTATTACCCTCCTGAACCCACCGATTCCATATTCTGCTAACAGTCATTGGATCTCGACCAACGCGAGCAGCAATGTCGCGATACGATAAACCGCAATCGCGATAGGCTACAATCCGACCTTTATCAAAGTCGGAAACGTGATGGTACGCATTTCTCCTCCTTACACGAGGCATCACAACAACGTTTCACCAGGCAACGCCGGTCAACTGCTGTTTGTGTATGAGAAATCGGTTGGAAACTTTCCTCATGTCAGCACATTGTAGGTGTCGCCACCTTGTGTGAATGCTCTGAAAAGCTAATAATTTGCATAACACAGCATCTTCTTGCTGTCGGTTAAATTTCGCGTCTGTAGCACGTAATCCTCGTGGTGCAGCAATTTTAATGGCCAGTAGTCTAGCACTGACATCACTGACACGACGAGAAGTTCGAAGGCGCACTGAAAAGTAATGCCTTCGTATTTTTTATGTTAAAGCTTGAAACGAGTTTATAATTAATTTTTAGAGACATGTACTGAAGTATGTGTGACTTTGCATCTCTGACAATAATAGAATTCTGAGCGAGAACGAGAAGAAACAGAAACTTGAACAGAAAGTTAATTACTCCTATCACGAATTATAAAGTAATCAATTCTCAACCATCTGACGGCGAGTTTTAAAATATCCTCTAAAGTCTCCTAACAACTGTTCTGCAGGGCTCCTGTAGGCAACAAACAGCTTACCTTGTCTTGCCAGCAATATGCTAAAATATATCAAAAAGCAATACTACGATCCATGCAGATTGCAATGCATGAACTAATTGCAACAATTATTGCCATACTTTTGTACACAGAAATTGAATGATCAAGTCGACTAACCTTAAACGATTTAAAGAAAAATGAAAGAAACCAATAAAAACTTTTAATTTACTATATTAAGAAAATTGATGCTTTAAATGTTGACAATAAAACTGATGCTTTAAATGTTGACAAGCTTTACACAGACTTGCAATTATTCCAGAATGTCTATACTCAATAAACACGTTTCTGGCCACAACAAGAGATACGAATATGACTCTGACTGTATCCATACACAAATCTGACAAATTCCCTCCAGTGCACGGACAACCAAGAACTACGTGCAGCGAAAAGCAAATTGTGGTGTCACCGCCAGACACCACACTTACTAGGTGGTAGCCTTTAAATCGGCCGCGGTCCGTTAGTATACGTCGGACCCGCGTGTCGCCACTGTCAGTGATTGCAGACCGAGCGCCGCCACACGGCAGGTCTAGAGAGACGTCCTAGCACTCGCCCCAGTTGTACAGACGACTTTGCTAGCGATGCTATACTGACAAACTACGCTCTCATTTGCCGAGACGATAGTTAGCATAGCCTTCAGCTACGTCATTTGCTACGACCTAGCAAGGCGCCATTACCAGTTTATATTGAGATTGTAATTAATGTATCATCAAGAGCGATGTTCTCCAATTATGGATTAAAGTTAAGCATTCTACCAGTTACCTCCTGTTTTGTTAGTCTTATTTCTCTGACCTGTTCCAGACCTCACGCCAGTCTGCGTGTAATTAAACGCGTGCATTTCGGCCTCCTCTAGCAACAGGGTGTTGGCTCTTCTGCCAACACATCACAAATTATCAAAAAGCCTCAGTTAACACCAAACTCCTGCGGCACATCGAGCACGATCACTGCCGGCTGCGACCTCTCACGTCGCGTGGCTTCTCTCTACCTCACCTTGCTTCCGACCAGTTCCGACTTCCCCCGAAAACTGCTCGTTCGCTGCTACTCGCAATAATAATACCTCACAGTTTGTGTATGCACGCAGCAGTTTCATAGACGTCAAACTTCCAAGCTCTTGAAGCTTTTTAAAGAAAACAAACGTTATTTAACGTTCTACATCTTTATTATTAATGCCTACATATTTATTTCTCGACATAGACAGCCTGGTGACGAAAACATTTTTATCGACGGGAGACCAACTTATCAATGCCTTCACTGTAAAATGTTTCCAGTCATCAACACGCCAATGTTGGTGTTGACGGTCCCAGGCGAGGCTTAACGCTTTGCGTCGTGCAGTCATCAATGGTACAGAGTGCAACTTGGGCCCCGAAAGCCCATGTCGGTGATATTTCGTTGAATGGTTCGCACGCTGACACTTGATGATGGCCCAGCATTGAAATCTGCAGCACTGTCTGGAAGGGTTGCATTTCTATCTCCTTCAACGATTCTCTTCAGTAGTTGTTGGTCCCGTTCTTGCAGGATCCTTTTCCGGCCGCAGCGATGTCGGAGATTTGATGTTTTACCGGACTTCTGATATTCACGATACGCTCGTGAAATGGTCGCACGGGAACATTCCCACTTCATCGCCACCTCGGAGTTGCTGTGTCCCACAGCTCGTGCGCCGACTATAACACCACATTCAAACTCACATGAATCTTGATAACTTGCCGTTGAAGCAGCGGTAACCGATCTAACAACTGCGCCAGACACTTGTCGTTTTCTGTTGTTATACTCCTCGCATGACGTGTCCTGCAAACATATGCAGTTTTTAAATATTTTTCCAAAAACTCTATTCTTTAACTTCCGTCCGCCTTTCATCTTGTCACGTGTAAATTAATAGAACAGCGTTTAATCCTGCGTGGAGTGACGGAATAACACGGCACGATTTGTTTGGATTGATTGGGGGGGGGGGGGGGGAATTCGGCTGTTGGATTTACTTTGTTGGTCGGTCGGTCGGTTGCTGCAGCATAGGGGCTCTTCAGAATGACAGCAGACCCTGAAAGTAGTTAGCCTGGACTGGGGCATGGTTACTTGAAGGGCGCAGTATGCCTTCAGCAGGCGAGCTAGCAAGCTTTCCGGCTGCGACAACGGACCCACTGCCTGGGCCGGTGTTGTAGCATGGCCGATCACACCGGCGCGGCGCCCCGGATTACATCGCATCAACACAGGACCACGACAACAACTTCTGACAACAGCAAGTTGCAGTAGCAGAGATTTGTCCGAAGATAACCAAAAAAATTGGTTAACATGAATCTCCGTGAAGCATTCATCGCAAACAATATTCCTCTTCACAAACTTACGAACCCTATTCTCAAAGGCTTCCTGCGCAAATATTGCTTGAATCAAAATATACCAGATGAATGAATATTGCATAAAAACTTACGTAAATGTTCTGGAAGAAATACGCAATGAACTCAAGGACAGCATTATCTGGATTTCAGTTGACGAAACTACAGACACTTGTGGCCGTTACATTGCAAATATAATTGCTGGTGCTTCAAAAGAAGAGCCTTCTTCTTCGTATTTAGCAGCGTGCAAGTAAATCATTCTACGATCGCCAGAGTTGTGAATGAGGTTATTAGAAAAATATTTCCAGAATCTTATGCAGATGAAAGGATGTTTGTGTTTATTTCGGATGCTGCTCCCTATATGACCAAAGCAGGAAAAGCCCTCCGATTATTTTATCCCAGTGACGTGCTTTGCTCATAGAGTACATCGCCTCGCTGAAGAAGTACGTTCCACGTTTCTGAATGTAAATGAAATGATTTTATCCACAAAGAAAGTTTTTCTAAAGGCTGCTGCTCGCATCAAGACCTACAAAGAAAAACTACCAAATGTGTCTTTACCTCTCGAATCAGTGGTAATTCGTTAGGGTACGTGGGTCGAAGCTTTGGTGTTTTCCACTGAATATTTGGAGGCCATTAGAGGGGCAGTAAACGAATTCGATAGTGCAGAAGTTTACGCAGTTTGCCGGTGCAAGGAAGCTTTTAATGATGCCAGTATTGCTGTCATTAGCACTCACTTTCTCCATATGTCTGCAAGTATTAAAAAGCTTGATACTCGAGTTTTGGCGTCGAATGAATCTATTCAGTTAATGAATAAAATTATTCTAGTGAACTCCTCATTTCCAAGAAAACTTAAAGAAAAGTTTGAAAACATTTTAAACAATAACCCTGGCTTTGTACCCCTGTGCCGAACTGATAGTTTTGTTAATGGCCGGCCGGGGTGGCAGAGAGGTTCTAGACACTACAGTCTGGAACAGCGCGACCGCTACGGTCGCAGGTTCGAATCCTGCCTCGGGCGTGGATGTGTGTGATGTACTTAGGTTGGTTAGGTTTAAGTAGTTCTAAGTTCTAGGGGACTGATGACCTCAGAAGTTAAGTCCCATAGTGCTCAGAGCCATTTGAACCATTTTTTTGTTAATGGGACAGGCGAACTTTGACCAGAAACTATAAGTGCCAACATAGCACCCAAATTCAAATATTGCCCAGTTACCTCTGTTGAATAAGAACGGTATTTTTCTGCTTATAAAAATGTTTTGAGTGATCGAAGACACGATCTTACTACCGAACATTTGGAACAGCACTTGGTCGTTTATGTTTAGAATACTAGAAAAATGTAAAATAAATTGTAAATGATGCTTTGGTCCGATGCTGTTAAAAATGATGATTGAATGTTTTTTTAAATAAAATATTACCGAGTTTTTGAGCGTGTCCTCTACGTGCGATATATCTCGACGTTGATCCTGTACATATCGGTAGTTTTGCTGCGACTCACTCGCATCGCATCCACTTATTACCGACAGCAATAGCAAAGGAGGAACAATTCTTGAACCACGGTATGCCTCCCCATTTTGCAAATTTTTGGAAAATATTCCCAGAAAGGCCCCCTTCCTAACATCTACTAGAAAGTATTCAGATAATGATATCAGCGTTGTAAATGTACCGACTTTTCGCGAGGCCGGCTCTCTTCCTCGTAACTGATATGCACAGTTTCGACTTTGAGATACAATGCAGGCAGTAACTACCATGTTTTTTTTAATTATTTGATCATGCATATTTCGATACTTTTCATGCATTTCTTAAGCATTTTTCATGCATAACTTAAGGTTTTTATGACGCATATAATCCAATCTGTAATAATAAGATATCTAATACATAAATAGTACATACATAAATAGTATTACGGCTTCTGACGAATCATCGCGTTTGTCTTTGTTTAATCAGGTGTAATCTTATGATGAATAGAGTATAGTGTATAATTAAATCCTAACCCATACGATCGTATTTTTTTTCTGTAAAATTAATGTAAGGAGGTTTATCTCAGTATTTTTCCTAGCCTAATTTTAAAGTACAAATCAAATTAAAACTAGAAGTTTACGAAATCAAAACGAAAAAAAATGTCAGGGGTGAAATGGATAAATTGTCAATACTTCGAAAGTTGTATTTCCTCATTTTGAGGGCAGTGAAGGCGCGGTTCGTTTTACTTGCTAAAAACGTTCAACAGCCTACATAGCATAAAATATTTCTTTATTAAGGCAACTGGTTTCGACAGACTTCGCTGTTATCTACCAGCCTTAAAATGTATGTTTGAAGTCCTAAGGGACCAAACTGCTGGGGTCATCGGTCCGTAGACTAACACACTACTAAAAGAACATAAACTAACTTACGCTAAGGACAACAGACGCACCCATGCCCGAGAGAGGACTCGAACCTCCGGCGGGAGGGCGGTCTTAAAAACGTTTTTGTTGTAAAACGTATTCCGTTTACGCTGAAACTCACGCCACTTGACAATTTTGCGTTATGTTCAGCGTCAAATTACAACAAAAAGATGTTTAAGAACTGAAGTTAACAGCAAAGTCTATCGAAACCGCTTGTTTTAAATAATGAAATATTTTATGCAATCTAGTCTGTTGAATGTGTTTTATTCCAGAAGTAGCAGGCAAGTGGATGCAGCCACAGGAAGTGCTCGATATGTTCAGTTCAGTACAATGACTCCATGAGCGGTGTAATGGGATGCAGACTTGCTTGCGTGAAGGGACGATTCGGTGCACAACTTTACAGGGCAATATCAATCGAGCAACATTTTTCTCCTAGCAGCGAGGCTAATAAAAAACAAGAAAGAGGAGCAACAATCCGGGAGGAGGTTCAACGGACTTCTTGTTGTACAGCCCGCCCACACAAACGCCGCCATTGGCTGCCCCCGAGGTGGCTAGCCGAGCGAACGCCTATGGTGGGGGAACCTGCCGAACAAAACACGGCGGTAGCGGGCCGTGATTCGCAGAGGGCCGACAGGAGCGCTGGCATCGGCGGAAGCGCGCCATTCGTCTGTCAGCCAGGTGCCATTTGACTATCTGAGCGCTCGCTTCTCTTTGAAGCTCAGTTCGCGACGCGACTCGTCGAATGGTGTACGCGGGCGGCCCTGTTAGGCAGACAGGAATGTTGACAACCGTTCTGTAGAAGTCGCGAGCTCCGACGCTTTTGCCGCACGGCAAATAACGTTACCTTACGCCGACGTTCTTCCTTCGAGGAGAACACAAAAGACTTTCTCATCCTCGCGCGCCCAAGATCTGTAAACCCGTCTTACCTACTGCGCGGAGTCAGGTAAGTTTTGACAGTTAATCAAAGGTTAATACAACTGATCCTTTTTCCCTGTTCAAAAGATTGACAGAATTTTGGGGGAAAAAGTTTCAGTCTGTTCTGCCATGCTTTCCGTGGAGAATAAAATTCTGGATCGTATCTATGCAAAAGAGATGTAGTGTATGGACTCTTTCCACATTTTTAGCGAGTGCAGTGTTGCCTCTTAACTCCGATTATGAAATGATGTTATGGAAAAATTCGCCATAAACGATTCGTTTTCCTCGTCGTTCACATTTCGTATTGACATCATGTTATCTGCATTTTACAATTTCCGGATCGCTTACTTTCTTTACTGATGGTAAAAACGTGAGAGAGAACCTATAATTGCACATAAAATGTGTAATGTTGTCCTGGATTCATAAGTAACTGTTCTGCTAGAAAATTAAACTGTTAGGTGCAGACCTATTTAGAAGCGCTTTGTTTCTAAGACAGCAAGACATCGGAATTTCTAACGGAAGTCACCGATTAATATCAGTAATTTCTGAGGGTAAACTTAACACATTGGAAGAAACAGCGGTGATTTTTAGTACGAAATATTCGTGTGTTTCTTGACAATTTGTATAACCATCTAAGGTGGAACTCATAATAAACTAATGCTTACTATATTAACTGAACTATCGCAGTTGATTTGCATCTTGTCAGTACTCGGACGTGTAATTCTCGCATTTCAACGGGGTTCATTTTTTTTTACTTCGGTTTAAAATCAAGTCATCACGTTTCTGGTTGTTGTAAGTGACTGGCCTTATGTTAATTCCCCAAACTAGAGAACCACAGCCAGTTAAGAGTGATGTTTGAAATCTTAGCTTTGAACACGATGTAATTCAATAATATCCTCGATAAATATTCGACAGCAGACAACAGCCTCTAACAATGCATTTGAATAGGGTTTCACCAAAGTTTTCCAAATAAGCTCTAGGACCGCAGTTTCTCCTTTTTTTTTTTTTTTTTGTTATCCAGACTTAACATATATAAACATCCAAGAAGTTAACTGTCGAAGGCTCTTTAAATGTTTTGTCTTATATTCATTACAACGGTTTTATGCATAAAACTTAAGTAGACTTTTTGTTTCTTTTCCCCCTTGTGCAGTGCTGCAGCCACTGGGAATATAATAGTTCTAGACTCCGAAATAATTAGAATACCCCACCACAATGTACAAATTGTCCCAAATGTTTAGCGTCAAAGTCAGGAGCGCCAATTTTGGAAGACGAATGGTAAGTAGCCATAAGAATGTTCCATTTCCGACTCTGTTGAAACCTACGTAATGCCGAATTTTAAATCATTTCCTTGAAAAGAAAACATGTTTTCTCCTTTCCCTGACAACTAGTGGGACACACGCAGCCCCCACTTGCTGCGTGGCATAGGCGCCCTTGGTCAAAATTATAAGGATTGTAAATTAATATTTGGGCATAGAGAACGAGTGGTCGGATCTTAATCTGCATACATATTCCGCAAGCCACCACACGGTGTGTGGCGGAGGATACCTTTCCTGTTCTACCCGCGTATGGAGTGAGGGAAAAACATCTGCCTATATGCTTCCATAAGAGACCTGATTTCTCTTAACTTGTTCTCGCAGTCCTTACACGTGGCTGACGTTAGTGGCGGTAAAATGCCGGTTCTCTGAACTTTTCCCATTAACGTTTTGCGATCGCCGCGTTTCCTCCATGTATTTCCATTTGATTTCACGGAGTATTTCCGTAACCCTCGCGTGCTGAGCGAAGCTGCCAGTAACAAATCTAGCAGCACGCTACTGAATTGCTTCGATATCTTCATTTAAACCGATTTGCTGGGGATCCCAAACACTCGAGCAGCATTCAAGAATGGGTTGCACTAGTTTTCAATAAGCGGTTTGCTTTAGAGATGAGCTACACCTTCCTAGAATTCTCCCAGTAATTCCAGTCACAGTCCGTGAATTGAGACCGTCATCCATCACTTTGAGCTCTTTCTATTGCTGCACTTTAAAGATCTTTATCTAAGTTAATATTCGCCCCCAAGTTCCTTATCTCAAACTACTCGCTCTGTGAAATTTTGACCAGGAGACCGTGTATTGCGGAGTATTCTGTGAACCAGTAAACAGAATCTGCCATAATGTCTTTAGCCACAAGACGTCTTACAAAAATTAAAAAAATAATTTTTAAGTATTCATTTATTCGTATGAATTAACATTGAAAATAGCCATGTTTTACACCTACTCCAGCACTTTTTCAGATTTCTGAAATGATGTTCGAACTCTATCGCCGGGGCATCTTTCATCTCTTAATGATGCGCATTAAATGTCATCCATGCTTGGGAAACGATGGTTCTTTAAGATTTCCTGTATCTGTGGAAACAGACAAGTCATATGGGGTCATGTACGGCGAATATGGAGACCTGCCTACTTCATGCAAACGGCGTTGTAATTGTAAGTACTGCTTGTTATTGAGAGTTCGACTTTGTGGCAAGAACTCGTGGTGCACTATGCCACTGGAATCGAAAAACAGAGTGATGAGCATAACGTTCCACTGGAACGACTGAGCTTAATTTTGACGTCATATCCTTAATACCATGTTTCATCACCTTTTATGAGACGTTTCAATAGTTCTGCGTCCTTGTTGACTCCATCAAACGAAATCTGACCGGTTTTAATTCGTCACAGTTTTTGTTCGATGGACAAACGTTCTGGGGCAAATTTTGCTGTCACACATTTCATACCCAAAACATTCGAAACAAATTCATGACTGAGCCAGTTGGTATCCCAACATCACCGACTTCTTTGATTGTGATCCGGCGATCGTTCATAATCATTTATTTCACTTTTTCACGATTTTTATCGGTTGTTGATGTTCTGTGGCGTCTAGGGCGCTCGCCATCTTCAGCGTCTTCACAGCCTTCTTCAAAACGGTTATACTCCTCAAAACCCTTATTTTATTCGTCAAAGTAATATTTAACATTTCAAAATGGTTCAAATGGCTCTGAGCACTATGGGAGTTAACATCTGAGGTCATCAGTCTCCTAGAACTTAGAACTACTTAAACCAAACTAACCTAAGAACATCACACACATCCAGGCCCGAGGCAGGATTCGAACCTGCGACCGCAGAGGTCGCGCGGTTCCAGACTAAAGCGCCTAGAACCGCTCGGCCACAGCGGCCGGCTAACATTTCAAAAAATTTACGCCTCTTCATTCCGTTATAACAAGATTAGGATATTATAAATTCTCTTATCCATTTTCATACAAAATTAATAATCAACGCTACTAGCAAAACACATGTAACCTCCTTAACCAGACTAAATATCCGGTACGGTTAACAGTGTACAGATACTTGTAGGGTATGTTTAGCGACACGAAATCGAAAAAATCCGCCTGTCGGACGAATACAACACTTGAAATTACAAATTGCGAGTTAGTTTTTGAATACGTTTCGTATAAGCCGGCCGAAGTGGCCGTGCGGTTAAAGGCGCTGCAGTCTGGGACCGCAGGACCGCTACGGTCGCAGGTTCGAATCCTGCCTCGGGCATGGATGTTTGTGATGTCCTTAGGATAGTTAGGTTTAACTAGTTCTAAGGTCTAGGGGACTAATAACCTCAGCAGTTGAGTCCCATAGTGCTCAGAGCCATTTGAACGTTTCGTATATTTTTATAGCTACGCGTCATGTGTAAATGAGTCTTCTGGTGTTGCCACAGAAATCTATCTGTGTAGAGCAGTCGGACAAAAATACGGTAAGACGAAGGAATTACAGACCTTGGCTGCGACTGAGCATTGATTGAAATCAATGGGGAAAGTTGAAAATTCATGCCAGACCGGGATTCGAAACCTTGTCTCTTTGCTTACTTTTAATGTAATTTTGTTCGTTGCAGACGTCCCATGACACCCGTTCAAGTTCATCGTTTATCCAGTCACTCAGTTTTTGTGTTACAGAAAGCAGCTAACCCTCTGACCGAACACGCTGAGCTACCGAGCCGACTACCACTGAGTCCTTTGCCCCCAGTGGTCACAGCAACTGCAGGGAGTACTACAGCACGCCTGCCGCCAGGCCCAAATTCTCTCACACACAGCAAATATAGTGCCTCTTGCCCATTATCCTCAGTACTCGCGGCGTTTCGCCGATTTCCATGAGCTCGAGCCTGGTGTGCATCTCTGCTCAAGAGGTAACTGGTCTGTTCTTTCGGACATCGCGAGAAATGCATGCTAGAACATAAATGCAGATGCTAAGCAAGCCGGTAGCTTGCGCTGCTGTTTTTGACCACAAACGGCACCTGTGCTATGTCCTCAATACGTTGAAAGTATCAGTCGTGCTGAGAACAGTGTTCTGTTTAGCCGCGAACGCATTATGTCGGAGCTAAGTGAATTCGAACGTGGGTAAATGGTTTGTGGTCGTGTGGTGGGTACTTCCGTAACGAAGTGAGCCGAAGTGTTTGATGTTTCCGTATATTTACACCGCATACAGGCAAAGCAGGAAAACATTACCTGCTAAGTCACAACGCGGATGAAAACGTATGTTGAGTGTTCGTGACAGACAGTCAATGAAGATTATGACGAAAACTAAGAGGACGACAGCTGCAAAAGCCACTACAGAACTGAATGTCGCGAACAACACTAAGAACTTTATAAGCAGGGAAATGCAGGGCGAGTGGAATTCCAAAGCTACACTACTGGCCATTAAAATTGCTACACCAAGAAGAAATGCAGATGATAAACGGGTATTCATTGGACAAATATATTATACTAGAACTGACATGTGATTACATTTTCACGCAATTTGGGTGCATAGATCCTGAGAAATCAGTACCCAGAACAACCACCTCTGGCCGTAATAACGGCCTAGATACGCCTGGGCATTGAGCCAAACAGAGCTTGGATGGCGTTTACAGGTACAGCTGCCCATGCAACTTCAACACGATACCACAGTTCATCAAGAGTAATGACTGGCGTATTGTGACGAGCCAGTTGCCCGGCCATCATTGACCAGATGTTATCAATTGGTGAGAGATCTGGAGAATGTGCTGGCCAGGGCAGCAGTCGAACATTTTCTGTATCCCGAATGGCCCATACAGGACCTGCAACATGCGGTCGTGCATTATCCTGCTGAAATGTAGGGTTTCGCAGGGATCGAATGAAGGGTAGAGCCACGGGTCGTAACACATCTGAAATGTAACGTCCACTGTTGAAAGTGCCGTCAATGCGAACAAGAGGTGACCGAGACGTGTAACCAATGGCACCCCATACCATCACGCCGGGTGATACGCCAGTATGGTGAGGACGAATACACGCTTCCAATGTGCGTTCACCGCGATGTCGCCAAAGACGGATGCGACCATCATGATGCTGTAAACAAAACCTGGATTCATCCGAAAAAATGACGTTTTGCCATTCGTGCATCCAGGTTCGTCGTTGAGAACACCATCGCAGGCGATCCTGTCTGTGATGCAGCGTCAAGGGTAACCGCAGCCACGGTCTCCGAGCTGATAGTCCATGCTGCTGCAAACGTCGTCGAACTGTTCGTGCAGATGGTTGTTGTCTTGCAAACGTCCACATCTGATGACTCAGGGATCGAGACGTGGCTGCACGATCCGTTACAGCCATGCGGATAAGATGCCTGTCATCTCGAATGCTAGTGATACGAGGGCGTTGCGATCCCGCACGACGTTCCGTATTACCCTCCTGAACCCACCGATTCCATATTCTGCTAACAGTCATTGGATCTCGACCAACGCGAGCAGCAATGTTGCGATACGATAAACCGCAATCGCGCTAAGCTACAATCCGACCTTTATCAAAGTCGGAATCGTGATGGTACGCATTTCTCCTCCTTACACGAGGCATCACAACAATGATTCACCAGGAAACGCCGGTCAACTGCTGTTTGTGTATGAGAAATCGGTTGGAATCTTTCCTCGTGTCACCACGTTGTAGGTGTCGCCACCGGCGCCAACTTTGTGTGAATGCTCTGAAAAGCTAATCATTTGCATATCACAGCATCTTATTCCTGTCAGTTACATTTCGCGTCTGTAGCACGTCGTCTTCGTGGTGTAGCAATTTTAATGGCCAGTAGTGTATACCGCATACAGCCAAAGCAGGAAAACATTACCTGCTAAGTCACAACGCGGAGGAAAACGTGTTTTGAGTGTTCGTGACAGACATTCAGTGAAGAGGATTATGACGAAAACTAAGAGTACGGCAGCTGCAAAAGCCACTACAGAACTGAATTTCGCACTCGCAAACACCAAAACAACACTAAGAACCTTATAAGCAGGGAATTGTTGGGCGAGCTGGAATTCCAAAGCCGGCCGGAGTGGCCGAGCGGTTCTAGGCGCTACAGTCTGGAACCGCGAGACCGCTGCGGTCGCAGGTTCGAATCCTGCCTCGGGCATGGATGTGTGTGATGTTCCTAGGTTAGTTAGGTTTAAGTAATTCTAAGTTCTAGGGGACTTATGAACTCAGAAGTTGAGTCCCATAGTGCTCAGAGCCATTTGAACCATTTTTTTGGAATTCCAAAGCCACTTATCGCTGAAACAAATGCTCGTAACGGGAAACGTGGTGCCGAAGCCATAAAACATGAACTATGGAGCAAGGGAAGGAAGTCGTTTGGTCGGATGAGTCTTGTTTCACACCCTTTCCAACTTGTGTCCGAGTTCACGTCCCAAGAATAAAACATGGCGGGCGCGGTGTTGATTTGAGAGCCATATCGCGGTATTCCATGGGCTGCAAGTTCGTATTAGTGTCAAATATTATATGACCATTTCGGCAGATCGGGTCCATCCCACGGTACAATGTTTATTCCCCAGTGGTGATGCTGGAAAGACATCAAGCATGATGGGATGCAGGTGATCCACAATAAAGCTCTCATAATCCACAGCTGTCATGGCACTTTAGATTACTGCCACAGACCCCTTCGGTGCCCAGGTGAGTAATGTCCATAGCATAATACTGCCGCACTGCCGGCCGAAGTGGCCGTGCGGTTAAAGGCGCTGCAGTCTGGAACCGCAAGACCGCTACGGTCGCAGGTTCGAATCCTGCCTCGGGCATGGATGTTTGTGATGTCCGTAGGTTAGTTAGGTTTAACTAGTTCTAAGTTCTAGGGGACTAATGACCACAGAAGTTGAGTCCCATAGTGCTCAGAGCCATTTGAACCATTTGAACTGCCGCACTCACTTGCGTTCGTGTCGCGGTGCATGTTTCGAGCTGCCATTCGCTTGAATGACGGCGTATCCAGACACGACCATCTACCCGTTGTGACAAGAAAAGTGATTCATTCTACCAGGCAACAAGTTGCCGTTGATTCATGGCCCAATTTCGATTATCCCTTGTCCACTACAGTTGGGTGATGTTGGGTCGACATAGGAACACATTTGCTGTCGTTTGCTGCGGTGTCTCATGTTCAACCATGAACACAGAAAGGCGTTTTCTGAAACACTTGTATCTGCAGCATTGTACGAAGCATGTTCAGAAAATAAGTGTACAGTGACCGTAACGGGCTGAGTTTTTTTTTTTGTTTTGTTTTTTTGAGCGTTGGCAATACTGAATGGTAGAGAGGGATTCTCTGACCATAGCGAACATCGCAGAAACGCGGCAGTGCATAATCTCACGTTGTAGTGTCCATTTGCCTGAAAGAAGTCGGTAAGAAATCACGCCAATTGCGAACCACGTGCTGTGATTCGCTTCCTACTCGCGGAAGGAATATATCTACTGAAATTTTATAGCGCATCAAAACGCTTTAAAATGGCTCTGAGCACTATGGGACTTAACTGCTAAGGTCATCAGTCCCCTAGAACTTAGAACTACTTAAACCTAACTAACCTAAGGACATCACACACAACACCCAGCCATCACGAGGCAGAGAAAATCCCTGACCCCGCCGGGAATCGAACCCGGGAACCCGGGCGTGGGAAGCGAGAACGCTACCGCACGACCACGAGATGCGGGCCCAAAACGCTTTACGACGAAGGTGTTTAAGTGGTGTAGGGAGTTTAGTGGAGGTAGAACAAATGTTCTTGAAGAATAAAGGAGTGGGCGACCTTCCATTTTGACTATTAGTTCGTTCAAAAAAATCGAGAAACCTGTTCGTGAAGACCGCCGTTTGACAGTGGATGAAATTTCCGTGATGTTTCCGCAGTCCTCCAGAACTCTCTTAGACGAGACACACACAGAAACGCTGAGACACCGGAAAACTGCGCAAGATGGGTTCCCAAACAGCTGCCAGAGCAGCACCAGAAAAATTGGGTTTACGCGTCCACGAGTTTCTTGAGTAACTTGAATTGGAAGGCGAGCATCTCCTGAGTTCTATTGTGACTGGAGATGAAACGTGGGTTGCTCATTACACGCCCGAGACAAAAAGGCAATCGCCACAGAGGCGTCATACTAATTCCCCAACTGCAAAAAAATTCAAAACCGCAATTTCGAGCAAAGCCAGATCATAGATTCAGTGTTTTGAGACCAAAAAGGCGTCATTTTGCTCGAATTTCTGCCTCAGGGGAGACCAGCGCAAACGACATTGCGAAATCCCAAAAAACTCAAAAGGAACATTCGAAACAAAAGGAGGGAAATGCAAAAGATAGGAGTGTCCTTTTTGCACGATATAGCTCGTCTTCACAGAGCCTTAGCAAACAAGGTACTCTTGGCCCCATTTGGTTGGGATGTTATTAACCACATTCCCATAATCCCCTGAGTTGGCGCCTTCAGATTGTCGTCTTTTCATCTCCCTGAAGGGCACACATGAGTGGATCTAATCTTCATCCGCCGAGCAGGTGCAGAAAGAGGTTCTGAAATGGGGAAAGGAGCTGGTGAGAGAGTTCTTGGAGGAGGGCATAAAGAAGCTTACGTTATGGCTCACCATTTGCGTTGATCAGGATGGCGATTATGTTAAAAATAGTCAACAAATGTATCAACAATACCCTGTAACTTCTGGAATGAGATTTTCACTCTGCAGCAGAGTGTGCACCGATATGAAACTTCCTGACAGATTGAAACTGTGTGCCGCGGGTAAGTGCTGTACCAACTGAACTACCCAAGCACGACCCGTCCTTACAGCTTTACTTCCACCAGTACCTCATCTCCTACCTTCCAAACTTCACAGAAGCTGCGAACCTTGCAGAGCTAGAACTCGTGGAAGATATTGTGGAGGCTTAGCCACAGCCTGGTGGATGTTTCCAGAATGAGATTTTCACTCTGCAGCGGAGTGTGCGCTGATACGAAACTTCCTGGCAGATCATAACTGTGTGCCGGATCGAGACTCGACTCGGGACCTTTTCCTTCCGTGGGCAAGTGCTCTGCCAACCGAGCTACCCAAGCAAGACTCGCGAGCGTTCACAGCAGAGTTTCATATCGGCGCACACTCCACTGCTGAGTGAAAATCTCATGCTGGAAACACCCCCAGGCTGTGGCTAAGCCATCTCTCCGCAATATCCTTTTCTCCGGAGATGCTAGTTCTGCAAGGTTCGCAGAAGAACTTCTGTGAAGTCTGGAAGGTAGGAGACGAGGCATTGGCAGAACTGTAGCTGTGAGGACAGGTCGCGAGTCGTGCTTTGGTAGCTCAGTTGGTAGAGCACTTGCCCGCGAAAGGCGACGGTCCCGAGTTTCAGTCTCGGTCCGGCACACAGTTTTAATCTGCCAGGAAGTTTCACCCTGTAACTTGTTTTCCAAAACTCTTTTTCTAAAAAAAAAAGTAGTACACTTATTTTCTGAACATGCTTTGTACTATGTCGTCGGATCTGCCACTAATCGCCGCCATTCTGCTATACAGAACAGCCAGACCTCCGACCTACGCTTTCTGCGATGTGGTGTTGACCTCCAACACCTTGTCACTCCCTCTTAGGTTCACCGTTCTTCCAACGCTACTTTCCCACACACGTTCACGACTGCAACACGCCAACAGCCAATCAGCTTCGCAGTTTCCAAGATACCATTTCCCACTTCAGAATTGCTAATGTCCCCATTTGCAACCCGTATCGACGCTCCAATGAATCCCCATTTGTTTCTGCTTCGCTTGTATCCTTCGTTGCATCACGAGACCGCAACGTTTGCAGACGGCATTGTCTCGTGGTGGGCAGTAGTCTTAATGTTTTGGGTCATCACTTTGTAAACCCGGAAGAGAAAACTACTTAACAAAACTCGAATTTGGTCTTCGTGACTGAGGCAGCAAGTCTGTCTAACCAATGGCCGGAACTGATGTTCCACTCAACGCTAGTACGTCGCCGAGTACCGTTGCATCGGACGACCTTGGCGCGTCCTCCAGATTGGCGTAACGAAGTCGTTCTGTACCTTGAACCGGCTGGTACGGATGAACAGAGATGACTAACAGCTCAACTGTAGGGATTCCCATTCGCGATAGTCGAGCAATTAGCGATAGGCTTACTCTTTTAAAACTCAAAATAGCAGCTGCAAAATGCAGGGAGAGAAAGGTAATCAACTGGGTTGGTTGATAAATCCTGGCGGTTTATAATATAATGTTTTTTAGAGGATAATGTACTCTACACAACAGTGTGTCATTAAAATGAGGAGTCGACGTCTACTGCTTTTTGCATTTAATCGAGCTACCGAAGCCACAGAAACAGCTGGAGGGATTTGTAAAGTGTATGACGGAGAAGCGATGGCTCTTAGGATGGCTCAAAATTGGTTTAAGCGATTCAAAGACGGCAATTGCAAACATCAAAGACATGGGTAATCCACCAGGAACTACTTGTTCGTAACCAAACAGCGAACGCGGAACATTACTTCCAACAAATGCAACGACTCAGCAGTGCTATCCAAGAAAAACAACCTCACCGGCGACATGGCATTCCTTCTTTACACGACAACAGTTACACATCGCGAAGCAGATCGTTCAAACGCTTGAATGGGACGTGCTGCCACATCCTACATATTCTCCTGATTTCCATGTATTCCGTTCCCACTCGAAGTACTTCGTGGCGCCTCACTCATTAATGGCGTGAAATTGAAAGCTTGGCTGTACGATTTCTTCGAGTGAAAACCAGGTGATTTCAACCGTCGAAGCATTGAACACCTTGTTTTATATATATATATGACTTGAAAAGGTTTCTGGACATATATATATATGGTGTCACACCTAACTCTGGCACCTCACTTGAAAAGGTTTCTGGACCTGTATACAGGGTGTTTCAAAAATGACCGGTATATTTGAAACGGCAATACAAACTAAACGAGCAGCGATAGAAATACACCGTTTGTTGCAATATGCTTGGGACAACAGTACATTTTCAGGCAGACAAACTTTCGAAATTACAGTAGTTACAATTGTCAACAACAGATGGCGCTGCGGTCTGGGAAACTCTATAGTACGATATTTTCCACATATCCACCATGCGTAGCAATAATATGGCGTAGTCTCTGAATGAAATTACCCGAAACCTTTGACAACGTGTCTGGCGGAATGGCTTCACATGCAGATGAGATGTACTGCTTCAGCTGTTCAATTGTTTCTGGATTCTGGCGGTACACCTGGTCTTTCAAGTGTCCCCACAGAAAGAAGTCACAGGGGTTCATGTCTGGCGAATAGGGAGGCCAATCCACGCCGCCTCCTGTATGTTTCGGATAGCCCAAAGCAATCACACGATCATCGAAATATTCATTCAGGAAATTAAAGACGTCGGCCGTGCGATGTGGCCGGGCACCATCTTGCATAAACCACGAGGTGTTCGCAGTGTCGTCTAAGGCAGTTTGTACCGCCACAAATTCATGAAGAATGTCCAGATAGCGTGATGCAATAATCGTTTCGGATCTGAAAAATGGGCCAATGATTCCTTTGGAAGAAATGGCAACCCAGACCAGTACTTTTTGAGGATGCAGGGACGATGGGACTGCAACATGGGGCTTTTCGGTTCCCCATATGCGCCAGTTCTGTTTATTGACGAAGCCGTCCAGGTAAAAATAAGCTTCGTCAGTAAACCAAATGCTGCCCACATGCATATCGCCGTCATCAATCCTGTGCACTATATCGTTAGCGAATGTCTCTCGTGCAGCAATGGTAGCGGCGCTGAGGAGTTGCCGCGTTTGAATTTTGTATGGATAGAGGTGTAAACTCTGGCGCATGAGACGATACGTGGATGTTGGCGTCATTTGGACCGCAGCTGCAACACGGCGAACGGAAACCCGAGGCCGCTGTTGGATCACCTGCTGCACTAGCTGCGCGTTGCCCTCTGTGGTTGCCATACGCGGTCGCCCTACCTTTCCAGCACGTTCATCCGTCACGTTCCCAGTCCGTTGAAATTTTTCAAACAGATCCTTACTTTTCGGTCCTTTGGTTACATTAAACCTCCGTTGAAAACTTCGTCTTGTTGCAACAACACTGTGTTCTAGGCGGTGGAATTCCAACACCAGAAAAATCCTCTGTTCTAAGGAATAAACCATGTTGTCCACAGCACACTTGCACGTTGTGAACAGCACACGCTTACAGCAGAAAGACGAAGTACAGAATGGCGCACCCACAGACTGCGTTGTCGTCTATATCTTTCACATCACTTGCAGCGCCATCTGTTGTTGAAAATTGTAACCACTGTAATTTCGAAAGTTTCTCCGCCTGAAAATGTACTGTTGTCCCAAGCATATTGCAACAAACGGTGTATTTCTCTCGCTGCTCGTTTAGTTTTTATTGCCGCTTCAAATATACCGGTCATTTTTGAAACACCATATATATATATATATATATATATATATATATATATATGGTGTCACACCTAACTCTGGCACCTCAGATATCTGTGGAACAACAATAGATACTGAAAAACGGCTTTCAGCAGCATGAACGTACGGCAGGGGCTTAGGAAACCAAATACTACGCGAAATTTTAAAACGTAAACAAATACTATTTTCAACACAAACTTGTGTATTTTTAAATGAACACCACCTATTATTTCGTATGCAATCAATAGCATGAAAAATCACAAAAATCATGGCGTTGGTTGCATTGCAATAGGTCGATTACATCCCGAGAAATTGCGAAGCGAAGCTGACGCTTGAAATAAATGAGGCGCACAGCTAGCGCACCTCCTGAGATTCAAGTGTGCACCTCACGCTGCCGGTAATCGTGATGCAATTGAGTACTATGTCAGTGGAGTGTTAATGTATGGTGTGGTACTGTATGATAACACATCATTGGCCCATACTTCATTGATGGCACTCCTAAAAGGGGATAGTTTAGCCCTTTCTTGAGCTGTACCTTACTTGAACCGGTCCATCTCTTATAATGTGTCAAGTAATGTTTATTGTGGCGAAATGACAACTAGTGGTACAATTAGTGGTAACACACTTTGTTTCACTTTTCTAAACCTCATAAGTTCTGAAATATGTGGCTTTTAAAGGATAGCAACGGCGTCACACTTTCTGACGTAATGCATTGCGTGTAGTACTGTGCTCAGAACAGGAGTTGCCTGCACTGCCGCCTGTATCCTGCCGTAAACGTACCAATATCACGACGGCACGCTCTACCTTCAGTGTACGAGTGTCTCCTAATGTGGTCTGCTGAACCGCTCTCATACTGTAGCGCAATTCACATATGTTGCCACATTAAAACCTGTTTTCCTGTGGCTTGTTTCATTTGCCGTCATGTAGTCGATATGCCAGCCTTCAGTACTGAAGAAAAAGTTGATACTATTTTAATTTATGGCGAATATCACAGAAATGCAATCTCACCTGTGACACTGTATGCTGAACGCTACCCAGATCTGCGGTGTCCGTCACGTCGAACCACTGGCAACATCTGCAAGGCACTCACGGAAACAGGAAGCTGGGCTCCCACAAAACGAAATTGCTGTTCTGGTTGCTGTAGCGCAGAATCCTCAGGTGGGTGTACGAGAAATTGCACGAGGTGTAGGAATAAGTCACAGTAGTGTGTGCAGAATCTTGCATCGGCATCGGTTTCATCCGTTCCATATCTCACTGCACCAAGAACTGCACGGGGATGACTTTGAATCCCGCATTGCATTCTGTCGTTTTGCACTTCAGCAGTTGCAAGGTAATCTAGTGTTTCTAAGCAATACGTTGTTTACGGACGAGGCTTCATTTACAAATCATGGTAATGTGAATCTGCGGAACATGCACTGCTGGTCCGCGCAAAATCCCCACTGGATTCACCAAGATGCTCATCGACGACAGTGGAGTGTCAATGCTTGGTGCGGTATCATCGCTAACTGTATTGTAGGTCCCTATTTTTACCGTGGAACATTGAATGGACAGCGATATGCATCATTTCTTCAACGCACACTAGCACTCCTCATGGAGGATCAAGGATTGGAAATTCGTCTATCAATGTGGTTCCAACATGATGGATGTCCCGCACACAATGCAACAGTTGCCAGAGACGTTCTAGATGCGACATTTCCAAATAGGTGGATGGGTCGGGGAGATGCCGTGCGATGGCCAGCGCGGACCCCGACTCGACTCCATTAGACTTCTTTCTCTGGGGTGCAGTGAGAGGCAGAGTGTATGAATAACCCCCACCGACTGTAGAGGATATGCAACATCGTATTACTGCGGCGTGTGCGGCAATATCTGTAGAATCTCTACAATCTGTGCAACACTCTCTCGTTACCTGTCTGCAAACGTGTATTGATGCAAACGGAGGGCACTTCGAGCATATGTTGACGTGGCAGTTTCATTGGTCAAGATGTGGGTGTATTTTCTATGCTGGATGTAATGCATAAAAATACAGTTTCTGTGGGCGACAGGGCACTAAGATGTTTTTAGCAAAGTGAATCCAAGTGTTGTTATCTCTAGTCGTAGCTCTAGTTGTCATTTCGCTATAATAAACATACATTTACTATTTGAAAAACGTAACTTTACGTTGGACGTGTTACTTGTTTATTTTTGTGGATTGTGCGTACCTTCCCATTGCGTGAGCCCCAGACAGGCAGCGTGAGGTGCACGCTTGAGTCTCAGGAGGTGCACTAGCTGTGCGCTTCATTTATTTTCAAGCGTCACCTTCGCTTCGCAGTTTCTCGGGATGTAATTGACGTATTGCAATGCAACCAACGCCATGACTTTTGTGATTTTTCATGCTATTGGTTGCATACGAAATAATAGGGGCATCCATTTAAAGATACACAAGTTTGTGTTGAAAATAGTATTTGTTTACGTTTTAAAATTTCGCGTAGTATTTGGTTTCCTAAGCCCCTGCCGTACGTTCATGCTGGTGAAAACCATTTTTGAATATCTTTTGTTGTTCCAGAGATATTTCAGATGGCAGAGTTAGGTGAGACACCCTGTATATATGCAGACTGAAGCGACAAATGAAAATTAGTACCAAGGCAGGGCTTCGAACCTGAGTCTTCTGCTCACTCGGCAAATGTGTAAACACTACGCCACCATGGCACAGGGACTGTACACAACTGAACCGACTACCCTAGCACGCCTCTGTCCTCAGGCCAAATTACCGTTCGCGCCTCAGCACACTTGGCTTTCGCCCTAAACACGAACAAAATTGCACAGGCTGTCCGGCTGTACTGGAATAGTAGCGTCGAAGGAAACGGTGGATCCTGTCTGGAACCCAGGCACAGTGGCTTTAATCGGATGAAACTATACGGTTCCAGAGACCTTTTCAAGTCTCAGACATCTATGTTGTATATACACTGACGGGACAAAAATCGCAACACCAAATAATAATTAATGTAGAGTAATGAAATATCAGTAATACATTTGTCTAGGTAACATGTTTAAGTGATCTACATTTCAGGATCACAGGTTAATGTAAGCGTGAGATGAGCTATTGAAAATGTGAAATGCTGGTACATTAATAACCGGTGTAACTGCTGGAATGTTGAATGCAATCATGCGAAAGTGCATGCATTGTATTGTACAGGTGCCGGATGTCAGTTCGTGAGATGGAGTTCCATGCCTGTTGCACTTGGTCTGTCAGTACGGGGAGAGTTAATGCTTTTTGTGGATGATGCTGAAGTTGTCGTCCGATTACATCCAGAATGTGCTCGATTGGAGACAGATCTGGTGAGCGAGCCGGCCAAAGAAACATGGAACGCGCTTTGACAGGTGTTGCTTGTACTTGGGGTTCCGTACGAACGCACAGTGCCGTAATTGAGGACTGCCTTCTCACCGTCACCAAACAAGGAGCAGATTCCGTAGCCGCGTAATCACGTCACAGAATTCGTTTTTGCTCTCCGAAAATACACCTCATCTGGGAAGAGGCTTCGGCTATCCGTGCATGCCTCCCGGACTGATCCAAACTCATAGGTAATGCATCTATACCTAACACAGCCGATGCCTCAATATTCATATACAGAGAGTTTATTTCGAATTATTTCCAACGGCAGTTAATCTTCATTAATGTCCATTCGTCCAGACATGTAAGTAAAATAAGATTTATGTTTTATGACTGCTGCTCAATTCAGTACACGTTCAAAAGTGGCTCTGAGCACTATGGGACTTCTGAGGTCATCAGTCCCCTAGAACATAGAACTACTTAAACCTAACTAACCTAAGGACGTCACACACATCCATGTCCGAGGCAGGATTCGAACGAGACTGTAGCGCCTAGAACCGCTCGGCCACACCGGTCGGCTCAGTACACGTACCAAAACAATATCGAAGATACGAAGCACAATAACTGACAACGTTGTCTCAAAATCTTCGTCGTTTAGCCAGTTTTGATGTGAGAGCCAATATACATGCTACCCTTCGCCTCGTAAAAATATCTCTGCAAGGATTTTGAAGTATGTTTATTGCATACCTTTGCGCATTTTTTGGCTTAAATTTCTCCCTTTTCAGAGCAGGGGTCTAAATATTTCTTTGTACTTTATCACTGCGAAAATTGTAACCAGTTTTAAGATTACATAAAAACACTTCACGAAGTTGAACAGTAGACAGAAAATATGTATATTTCATACAATTCCGCAGATTTTTTATGAGACACATCATCATTCAGTTCATAATATTTAGACACAAACAAATATTGTCAAAGAGAACGTCATTCGCAGCGCTTGGTATTCACTGATTTACTCTCGAAAAATTTTTTTGCAATTTTTGGATATCTTTTAAAATAGTTTTACCTGTGAATCGAAATATTACTTCCTTTCACGTATGTTACCGTGCAACGAAACGCTGTACGTTTCACCTTAGTGACACGGGGAGCATGCCAGAGATAAGTCCCTGCAGTCGCAGTATCGTCTGTGTCCTCGGTGGCTCGGTCGGATAGAGCGTCTGCCATGTAAGCAGAAGGTCTCCGGTTCGAGTCCCGGTCGGAGATCACATTTTTCAACTGTCCCCGTTGATATTTATCAACGTCTGTAAGCAGCTGAAGGTCTGGATTTCATTATAATTTCATTCTTCGAGAGTTGCAAGATCTTCATGAGGAAACTTCCACTGAAAATAATGCAGTTATGATAAAGATACACCGACCAGTGTTCCGAAGTCGCCTGCAAATGGATGTTTGTATCAATGTAACGATGCAGTGCGTGGTCTTCATCATCTATGATCCAAGACATATGCCCATGTGGGGCAGTATGCGATATACTCTCCTTGTTGGGTTGGGTTGGGTTATTTGGGGGAGGAGACCAAACTGCGAGGTCATCGGTCTCATCTGATTAGGGAAGGATGGGGAAGGAAGTCGGCCGTGCCCTTTCGAAGTAACCATCCCGGCATTTGCCTGAAGCGATTTAGGGAAATCACGGAAAACATTAATCCAGATGGCCGGACGCGGGACTGAACCGTCGTCCTCCCGAATGCGTGTCCAGTGTGCTAACCACTGCGCCACCTCACTCTCCTTGTAACTGATAAACTTACGAGCACTGATAATGTCACAGCAGAAACAAAACCGAAATCCTAAATTAGGGTACAGAAGGATATAACAACAGTCATCATGTTGCAGGAACTGATTGTTAGATAAATATTGTGATATTATTTCGCTTAGTCGCTACTTACGTAATCCTCTAACATTAGCCGCAGACTTACACACACACACACACACACACACACACACACACACATCCCAAAAGTAACAAACAGTTGGATCACAGAATGAATTTTCGCTCTGCAGCGGCGTGTGCGCTTATTTCAAACTTACTGGCGCATTGAAACTGTGCATCCGACCAAGACTCGAACCTAGGACCTTTGGCTTTCGCAGACAAGTGCTCCACTGAATGAGCTTAGGTTTTGGAACGACTCACGATCGCCCTCACAGCTTTGTTTCTAAATCTATGTCCTGTAAGTTACCGGTAGGTGTGTGGCGGAGGGAACTTCTGGTACAACTTCCTTCTCTCCCTCCCCCCGCCCCCCCTTCACCCTTCCTGACTCATTCACGAATGGTGCGAGGGTAGAACGACTGGCGGTATTAACCATCGGATTAGCTCTAATTTCTCTGTTTTTTTTTTTGTCGTCCTGATCATTTTGCAAGACATTTGTGATAGATGGTAAAATAGTAGCAGACTGTTCCCGGAACGTACTCTCTCCGAACTTTATTGGTAAACCTCTTCGTGATGCATAACGACTCTCTTGTAGCATCTGCCACTGCAAATTGTTCGTCATCTCTTCGTAACGTTGCTGCGCCGACTAAACGCCTCCGTCACGAGACGCGCCGATGTCTGTTGATACTTCCTCTCTCTCATCTATTAATCCCACTTGGCAAGAGCCCCAGAGTGATGAACAGTACCCAAGCATCGATTGAACGACTATTTTGTGAGGCGCTTCTTTCGTGAATGAATTACATCTCCTTAAGGTCCAACGAATCTCAGCCTGGCGCCTGCTTTCTCTAAATTTTTTATGTACAAGAGTTTGAGAGAAACGAAGAACTCGGCCGCAATTTTGTACTGAAATATGTTCATCGGTTACAAGTGAAAATTTGTGCCAGGCCAGAACACGAACCCGGACTACCCGCATTACGCGAGCGGTTACATTAACCTGCTCTTCCATCCGAACACGCTTCCCGTCCGACCCACATTCTCAACGTGGCACACGCTACTAGCGTCCACTGTCCACGTCCTTCGATCGTATATTTTGTCTGACTCCCGCTAGAGTTCGGACGTACACTGAGGTGACAGAAGTAAAGCGATACCCTCTGGTATCGCATCGGACCTCGTTTTAGCCGGCGAACAGCAGCAACTCGACGTGGCAAGTCGTTGGAAGTCTCCAGCAGAAAAACTGAGCCATGATGCATCTACAACCGTCCATAATCGCGCAAGTGCTGCCAATGCAGGATTTTATGCGCAAACTAAGCTCTCGATTATGTCCCATAAGTGTCCAATGAGACGCATATCAGGCGATCTATGTGGCCAAATTATTCGCTCGAGTTGTCCAGAATCTTCTTCAAACGAATCACAAACAACTGTGCCGTGATGAAAAGACACACTGTCATGCATAAAAATTCCATTGTTGTTTGGGATCGTGAAGTCCATGAATATATGCAAATGTTCTCCAACTAGCCGAACATAAACGTTTCCAATCAATGATCAGCTCGACCAGAGGCCCCAGTCCATTCCTCGTAAAGACAGCCCACACCATCAAGGAGCCCCCACCAGCTTGCACAGTGCCTCGCTGACAACTTGGATCCATTGCTGCATGGGGCCTGCGCCACTCTCGAAGCCTACCATCAGCTCTTACCAACTGCCATCGGGACTCATCTGACCAGGCCACGGTTTTCCAATCGTCTAGGTTCCGACCGATATGGTCACAGCCCAGGACAGACGGCGCAGGCGATATAGTGCTGTTAGCAAAGGCACTTGCGTTGGTCGTCTGCTGCCATGGCCCTTTTAACGGCAAATTTCGCCGCACTGTCCTATCCGATACGTTCGTCGTACGTCCGATATTGATTTCTGCGATTATTTCACGCAGTATTGCTTGTCTGTTAGCACTGACAAGTCTACGAAAACGCCGCTGCTCTCGGTCGTTAAGTGTAGGCCGTCGACCACTGCGTTGCCCGTGGTGAGAGGTAATCCCTGAAATTTGGTATTCTCGGCACACTCTCGACACTGTGGATTTCGAAATATCGAATTCCTTAACGGTTTGCGAAAAGGAATGTCCCGTGCCTCTAGCTGCAACTAACATTCTGCATTCAGAGTCTGTTAACTCCAGTCATGCGGCCATAATCAGTCGGAAATCTTCTCGCATATATTACCTGGGTACAAGTGACAGTTCCGTCAAAGCACTACCTTTACAAGATCCTACTGCCATCTACGTATGTGTATACCGCACTCCCATGGCTGTTGACACCTCAGTGTAATCTAATCTTCAGCATTCTTCTGTACCACCACGTTTCAGACTTTCTATTCTCTTCTTGTCTGAACTGCTTATCTTCTACGTTTCACTTCCATACAAGGCTACACTCCAGACAAATGCCTTCAGAAAAGACTTCCTAACACTAAAACTGACATCAGGTGTTTACAAATTCCTTTTTTCAGAAACGCTTTTGTCGCTCATGCCACTCTGCATTTGATATCCTTTCTTCCACTGACCCCAAACCACTGCCATCTGCGACTTCAGTGGCGTCAAGCAAGAGACCGGTGGAGGGCAGGTTGGAGGTCTGTTGTGTTTTCTGATGAAAACCGGCTCTGCCTCGGTGCCAGTGATGGGCGATTGTTGGTGAGAAGGACGCCGGTTGGGGGACTGCAACCAACCTGTCTGTGTGCTAGGCACACTGGACCCACACCTGGGCTTATGGTCTAGGGTATGACAGCAAGAGGGCTCTCGTGGTTATCCTCCCCAAACTGACAGCAAATTCGAACTGTTTTATTGTCATTCATGAGCAGCATTCCAAGGGAGTGTATTTTAACGGAACAACGTTCGCCCACGTATCGCTGTTGTAACCCAGCTCGCTCTACAGACATTATGGACACATGTGCTTATGGAAATAGATGTGCTTTCTTATAAAAGCACAATGAAACATTTCGTACGTATTGTTGAGGAATCGCCAGAAAATAAATGCCTTTTGCTAAAATGATATTCAATCTGTTACTCTTATGGAAACAGTCAACTAAATGAAGCAGAGTGCAACAAAAATAGCAACTCACTTCACTATAATTCTCTCATTTCTAAAAACCTTTCAGCTGGCCAAATGTAACAACGATAACCGTCTGACTAATATTGGGTTAATTGTACTACTCCACGTGTAATGCTTATACAGCAGATTGTTCGCTCCATTTCAGCCGTAAGTGTGAAAAACTATAACTATTGGCTCCACCTATTTATGGCAGAGACTCGGCATTTTGTCGTCCGTCACATGAATTAGATGTCGGCTGCAGCCCGCATCTCGTGGTCGTGCGGTAGCGTTCTCGCTTCCCACGCCCGGGTTCCCGGGTTCGATTCCCGGCGGGGTCAGGGGTTTTCTCTGCCTCTTGATGGCTGGGTGTTGTGTGCTGTCCTTAGGTTAGTTAGGTTTAAGTCGTTCTAAGTTCTAGGGTACTGATCACCGTAGCTGTTAAGTCCCATAGTGCTCAGAGCCATTTTGTCGGCTGCAAACTTTTAATGGGGTAGAGGTAGTCGCGTGCACACTCTGCCACGTCCCCCGTCAGTTCAAAAAATTTAGAGACTGGGATGATTAAACACAGAACAAAGTTAAGATGGTGGTTTTAATGTTCCAGATGATCTACATAGTCTCCTCCCCCCCCCCCCCCCCCCGTCCCCCCACTCATGTACAACGCACAGAACGTTCACACGACCACGTGAAATTGGCAGAAAGGTCATTTGGGACGTAGCCCACCTTGCGTGTCTACTCGTTCCTAATTCGGTCTTGCAACTTTCAGAGACCCAATTTGCAAGGTTAATATTGATATCACCGAGTCTCATCACGCGTGTTGTCTTTTTTTTTTTTTAATGAGCTGTCGCCGTTTTTCATTTAAGTCAAATTGCGGCAGGCGTCCACGCATCGTAGTTTCTGTTCGGGAGTCAAGATGTGCGGGACAAACTTTGCATACACTTTACTCTTCCTAGCCGGCCGGCGTGGCCGAGCGGTTCTAGGCACTACAGTCTGGAAACGCGCGACCGCTACGGTCGCAGGTTCGAATCCTTAGCTTTAAGTAGTTCTAAGTTCTAGGGGACTGATGACCTCAGAAGTTCAGTCCCATACTGCTCAGAGCCTTCTCTTCCTGGTCCCGGCGGAGGTTCGAGTCCTCCCTCGCGCATGGGTGTGTGTGTTTGTCCTTAGGATAATTTAGGTTAAGTAGAGTGTAAGCTTAGGGACTGGTGACCTTAGCAGTTAAGTCCCATAAGATCTCACACACATTTGGACATTTTTTTCTCTTACTCGGTACGTCCTGGAGAATGTCTTGAACACATGATGTAGAAATGTCACACGACAACTTTGACCACAATGGTTTCACGCCCACTACTTAACAGTGCCTGCTCGCAGCTGACACTGGAACATGATTTCGTTGCCTATTGATTATCGTGAACGATGGGGAATGGACGTATCTAACACAGTTGTTCCTTTTCTGCGAAGTAAATACGTCCTTTCTACATCTTGCCGTACAATTGCGTAGCATACTCGCCATTCGTAATGTCACAATGCTGAGAAGACTTTGTTGTGGAGAACCACAGGGAAATGGTTTCTCCATCAAAGTGGTGAATTCAGACTGAAGCATATTGAATATAAATCAGATTGAAGGGGAAGATTATTGTTTTAAGTATACTGATGTACTGGTCAAACACACATTTTCTCTTAAATGCTACAATATCTCGTTTAGTCTACGTCATGAGAACGCCCACATCACTGATATTGTTCCAATAATGACAAAAAAGTGAAACCTCTGCAAAAACTTATACAATATGTTCCGGCAAAATAAAGTGAGTTTTCTGAGACACATTTCAAGCGGTAGGCAAAATACTGTGAGTCTTATGAGACACTTTTCAAACACAAAAAGAAGACAGTGGATGAGGAGAAAAACTGACTGTAATGTCTTTCTGAAGGTCCTTATTAGTTTTGCTCACATGTTTGTTTTCCCATGTGAAATAGTATTATAAAAGTTTTTCTGACAGTTTATTGTTTGTTCCATTAAAATTTTCAAAGCTCCTATAATACAGAAAAAATGAACAGAACTTTTTGTGGGAAATGTAATGTAGTTAAATTGTGTGCTGGGATACGTTTTTGCTAGAGGACAAGATTCTCCAGTTGTTCAAGAAAAACGCATTCGAAGGTCACTTTTGTATGTTTTTCTTGAATAAATCGAAAATTGTAGCATATCTTGAAAACTTACTGCTGTACAAAATTTAACTACATTTAATTTCCTACAAAAATGTTCAGTTCATCTTTTCTGTAGGACCAATTGTTTTCGCGTAACGAGCGAGAGAATATTAAAATCTCGCGCCTGGTTTTTGAAAGCGTTGTGGGTTGCTTAAAAATCAAGTTTTATATAATGTACGATAATTGGCTGATATGTCACATGTTGGGGTAGTTTTCCTTTCATTATTGTGGCAAAACATGATTGACAAAATGCAGAAAAATTCCGCGTGCAAAATTTGTGCTTCAAACCATCTCTCAAGTTTTCTGTATCTACTGAAAATTTTCGCTTTTGTTAGATATGTCTTTCCTGCTTCCTGTAGTTTGGTTGTATAAGCTCCCACCTTAGTTACTGCGCTAATATCGCTTATACGACAGAAATAAAGTAAGTCTCTGAATTCCTGAACGGATTTTATGATCTCAGGGCTATACACTTCTTGAAACCAACATTCAGTATGATCATACGAAAAAATGTGCTATGACCAACCCTAAGTGCGACACTGAATAACTTCATAGGGTTTCGTACCTGAATCGGTAAAAGTGGAACCCTTAAAGCATCACTGTGCTGTCTGTCTGTCCAATGTTCAAAAGTCTTTTTATCATGAACAAGTTGACGTATCAACTTGAAATTTATGTCACATGTTAATGGCTACGTCTCCTTGTTGATATAAAAAGTGAAGCAGCTGACTCAATGCAATCAAAAGACGCGGTCATTTATGCCGCACATTTTGTTATTCACACATACTCATCAAAACCTACAGGGCACTTCCCGTTGCCGTAGGATCATGAAATTTGCCAAGAAGCAAGGTATCACACTGCAACCTAAGGAAAAATCTGAAAATTGTTAATTTGTAATTATATGACACGAAATAATTTTTTGTCATTTGATATCAGACTGTCTGACTGTCCATTCGTGTGTTAAGACCCCTTTTTCTCAGGGACGGGTAGACGTATCAAGTTGACATTTCATGTCGTACTGAGGTCTATAGTCCTCTGGTGGTGTAGAAATGTCACGCTTCGAAGCAAATGCAGTCAGAAGATACGGTCGTTTGTGTTGCATATTTTGATACTCGCAAACTCACTCATTAAAACCTGTAGGGTTGATTTAGAATCATGAATTTGGCAAGACGAAAAGTTTCACAGCGCAAGTAAAGGAAAACAATCAAAAATTTGTTAATTTATGGTTATATCGCACGCACAAATGTTGCTTTTGTCATTTGTTATTCGACTTCAAGCATGAAATTAAAACGTTCTGGAAAGTCTTGGAAACCGTGGCACCGATATTTGCCAGTATCAATGTTGATAACAGACAAAAATCGACGACAACCTTGATTCCTGGAATGCTTGAACTGTCTATATGTCTAAATACTTAATTAATTTGTAGGGTTCCCTCAGTGAGTGAGTCCTCCTCGCACCTACCGTTTTTCTTCATTTTTGTGTGTGTGTGTGTCCAATGACTGATGACGGCGACAATATTGAAACAGAAAGGTCCATTTTCACTCTTCTGTACTACACAACCCTATGTTTTTACGCCGTAACAGCTGAGTTTGTGGAAAGCTGAGATATGTTCAAATAGTGTGTCCATAATAGGACTGTGGATGTTGCCTAGCGGAATCTGTGCGTGAAGGGAACGTTCCCGTCGACTTGTCTGGCTGCTCGCAGCGCTATACATGTCGCAGGACCTGTTGCACGTATAACTGGTGGAGGGTGTGGGGGGGAAGAGGGGCGGTAAGGACGGGGAGAGAGAGTCAGCCAGCGGAATGCAAAAAGCCAAGGCTGCCCCGAGAGAGAATTTGAGGCCAAGAGGACTGCGCAAGGCGTTTTGCAACGAGCACCTCGCCTCTGCAGCTGGAACCCTTAGCGTCTGGGCCGCTTTTAACGCTTAAGCTGTTAGTATCTGTTCTGTTGGCAATGTCGAGAATGTCGTCACAAAGAAAGAAAACCGTAATTACGAATATCTGTATTAAAGATCCCCCGAGCAATATCAGAATGCGGTTCCCTGCTGATCGATACGAGGACCTTGGCGACAAAAGTCATGGGATACTTCCTAATATCGTGTCGGACCTCCTTTTGCCCTGCGTAGTGGAGCAAGTCCATGTGGCACGGATTCAACAAGTCGTTAGAAGTCCCCTGCAGAAACACTGCTGCCCCTATAGCCGTCCATAATTGCGTAAGTGTTGCCGGTGCAGAATGTTGTGCACGAACTGACTTCTCGATTATGTTCCGTAAATGTTCCATGGGATTCGTGTCGAGAGGTCTGGGTGGCCAAATCATTCGCTCGAACTCTACAGAAAGTTCTTGAAGCCAATCGTGAAAAATTGTGGCTCGGTGACATGGCGCATTGTCGTCCATACAAATTCTATCGTTGTTTGGGAACTTGAAGTCCATGAATGGCTGCAAACGGTCTCCAAGTAGCCCAACATAAGCATCTCCAGTCCATGACGGGTTCAGTAGGATCAGAGGACCCAGATCCGTTCCGTGCAAACACAGCCCACACCGTTATGAAACTACCACCAGCTAGCACAGTTCCTGGGTGATAATTTGGTACATGGCTTGGTGGGGTCTGCGCCACACTCGAACCCTAGCATCAGCTCTTACCAACTGGAATCGGGACTCACCTGACCAGGCCACGGTTTTTTAGTCTTTAGGGACCAACAGATATGGTCACGAAGTCGGGAGAGGAATCGCAGGCGCTGTCGCGCTATTAGCAAAGGCACTCGCGTCGGTCGTCTGTTGCCATAGCCCATTAACGCCAAATTTCGCCGAACCATCGTAAGGGATACGTTCGGCGTACGTCACACAATGATTTCTGTGTTTATTTCAAGCAATGGTTGCTTGTCTGTAAGCACTGGCAACTCTACCCAAATGCCGCTGCTCTCGGTCGTTAAGTGAAGGTCGTCGGCCACTGCGTTGTTCGTGGTCGGAGTAATACCTGAAATTTGGTATTCTCGGCACACTCTTGAGTCAGTGGGTCTCGGAATACTGAATTTCCTTACGATTTCCGGAATGGAATCTCCCATGCGTCCAGCTCGAGCTACCATTTCGCGTTGAAAGTCCGTTAATTGCCGTCGTGCTAGCTCCGCCAACACACTGCTCTTTTATACCTCGTGTACGCGATACTACTCCCATGTCTATATGTGCATATAGCTATCCTATGACTCTTGTCAGTATATAGCTCTGAGCGCTATAGGCCGTGGTCGAAGGCACAATGCAGCAGTTGCCATCAGAGGCTATAAATGCTATGATAGCAGTTTCAAACTTAAACAAGCGCACAGGCCGAACTGTTGATACGTATCCACGCGACAGTTCGACTGTAACGTCACCACACCGCAGCCCAAGCCTTACGAAGACCGTAGAGCCCCCTAACTCTAGCGTGTTGAGGTTTGAAGCGAAGGTGAGAAATTGAGCCGACAATTAAAGTTTCTCGCATTCATAGCTGAACTGGACTCTTGTTGTCTTACACATGCAGTAGCACAGTTAAGTTAATCTCTCCAAAAATTCGCAATATTAGTGCTACAAAAGAGTTCCTCGTCCAGGGCTTGAAGGTCCAAGGGATGTCGATCATCCGATATGTCATTCTCTGTCATGCGGATGCGGATGGGGATGGGGGTTGGGGGGACGGAGGGCGGGGGCATACTACAGCGAAGATAGAAAAACGTTAAAGAAGGAAGTTGCAGGACTTCTAAAGGTCCATCGATTGCTTTCTTTCGTTTCGAGATGAATCGGAAAAACCGGTACAAATACAGTTATCTGCAACACGATAATATTCACGTTCCCATACCTGCGCCGGCCGGTGTGGCCGAGCGGTTCTAGGCGCTTCAGTCTGGAACCGCGCGACCGCTACGGTCCCAGGTTCGAATCCTGCCTCGGGCATGGATGTGTGTGATGCCCTTAGGTTAGTTAGGTTTAAGTAGTTCCAATTTCTAGGGGACTGATGACCTCAGATGTTAAGTCCTATAGTGCTCAGAGCCATTTGAACCATTTTGTTCCCATACCTGCAATTTACTGTGATCGTAACCGGCGCTAAGGCAAAAAAAATTGTTGGTTTGAAAAATTTTGGAAAAAATTGAAGAATTTTTCGAGATATGTCGACATCTTGAAAAAACAAAGGCGCTCTCGATTATTGGCTAGTTCTTCTCAGTAGATGACCTTATAATAACGGTATTAGAATTATTTTCTCTGCAAGTTGTGCTACCATGATATTAAATAAATTTTAGGACTCTATTAATTGTAAGGGTCAAAATACTACTTCCAAAAACTTGCATTTTGTTGCGCATGTTTCTTTAAATATCTAAATTTTTGTTGTGTGAAAATAACTTTTGAAGAAAGCAATTGCCGGCGTTTTCCACGAATTAGAAAAAATTACGACCTTCTGGATGTGAAGTAATGTTTATTATTATTATTATTATCATTATGATTATTATTACTTAATGAATACAGTTAACATTTTACAGCAATGCGCTTGATGCAGATTTATATTGAATACTTATATTCTCCAGAAAAATACTACATGTGTTTAACTGAGTCTTAGTGTTAATAACTGAAGCGTGCAGTCACGGAGTGCAACAGCTTGAGCGGCCGGTGGTGTGTGTGTGTGTGTGTGTGGATGGGCTGGGGGGGGGGGGGGGGGGTGGAGCAGCCGACGCTCGCTCGCTGGCTCTGAAAACTGATTGGAACGGTCTGCGCTTGCATAACCTGTGATATCTCGGCTTCTGGGTCACGTACAAACACTCCTATTGCACTTACTGTGGGGTAGCTTGTAGAGATATACACGAATGTTCTAGTCGTTTTCCTCTTAGAAGCAAAACAGCCGCAGAAAAATTTATTTAATTTTCAATTTTCTTACGTTTATCATCGTTTTAATAATTTTTGTTACAACGGTACTTTTCACATTTACTTCATTACTTCAGTATTTAATTACATTTGGTACACTCCGCTAACGCACTTCGCGCTTCCAACTTCGCTTTATCAGTCAATTACTAATAATAACAATTAATGAAACACGTCCTAGCATTGTTCTTTAAACCTCCATCAAGATCATTGTCGCAAAATGTTACTTGCATGCATTCCCTGTATCAAAAAGAAAAAGGTTATTTCGCCTGCAGAAGATCGTAATTTTTTTTAATTTTGTGGAAAAATGTGAGCACTTCCATTATTTAAAAGTTATTTTCATAAAATAAAAATTTATATATTTTGTTTTTAAAAAACACGTACAATGAAATTGCTTGCTTTTCGATGTAATATTTTAATCCTTCCAGTTGATAAAACCGTATAGATATTTAATAGTGTTGTAGCACAACTCTTTGCGAAGAAAATAAATCCAAAACCATTACTGAAGGGCCATGCGTTGAAATGTTCAGCCAGTTGTCGAGAGGGTCTTGTTTTCAGACAAGCGATATCTCTCGAAAACTAAATAACATTTTTTAATTTTTAAGAGAATACTTTTCTGACTTACCGCAGGCTATGGTTACAGTAAATAGAAAGTATGGCAAAGTGAATGTTAACGAATTGTAGAGAACACGCTTTTAACGGTGTTTTCGGTATATCTTTAAACTTAAGAAAGCAATCGATACCTACAAGAAAGTAATCGACAGATCGTTTTAAGCCCAGCAACTTACTCATTTAACATTTTTCTACCGGAGCTAATGTTTTTTACTTATTTGAGGAAAACCGTCGTCTGCACCTTTGCGAATTTTTTGACATTGTTCGCCATTCTTGGATCGAGTTTCATGAAAAAGAAACAGTTTAAAATTTGACTTCCTGTGCCATCATCTTTTGTTGTTTTCACGTAATAATTTTTTGCAAATTTAACATAAGACCGGCACAGAATGCTAGGACTGTAACAGCAACTGTCAGACAATATGGCTTTATCTGGATATATGTGGCACTGTTCATAATACAGCATTGTGGTGGTGACAAGAAAGAATGAGCAGTAGAGATCATCACATATTAAGCCTTTAAATATTGTGAACAAGATACCACGCAACAAGTTGTAAACAGGAACCCACGCAACAATCTTAAAATCTGACACATAACGAATAGATAGGAACGAATAGATGGATGTTTCAAAGATGATAGGTAAGTGTAGTGGGAGACAAAGACGGGTGGAGATATTGGTATAGTAGTGTGGCCAGAATTCAAAGACATTTTTGATTCATTTGAATGTGACGTTCCTCTACCAGATACGCTATTAAGCCCGAAGACTGGTTTGATGCAGCTCTCCTCGGTAGTACAAACACGTCACTGGCTTCCTCCCTTCACTTAATTTATACCTTAAGCGAAGTATCTGACGCGTTGAAACCTCGAAGTGGAAAAACATGGAAATGGCGAGATATCTCCAAGACTATCTCGCATCTCATCTTGCGCTAGCGTAACCAGCCACTTCCTGGCATTCATCTTGTCACTCAAACGAAGGATCTACAAGAACAGGGCAGCAAGGAAAAAATCGTGGCAGGTTCACACTCTGCGTTTTTAGGTTAAAGTCCATTTGTCTTCTGGCTTACTCCCCTTTTGCATCAAAATACTTTGTCAGGCGTATTTCCAGTGAGTAGTTCGATCTCAGGAAGTCTCAATTAAGTTTGCTGGCGAAAGCTCTTCATTGGGCTCGGAACGTATCCAGATAAAAAAAAAAAAAAAAAAAAAAAAAGTTTTGTACCATCTTCGTGTATGGAAACGCGTACAGATTCAAGTGATCAAAAGAATAAAAGAATAAGCCTTAAGAAACTAAAAAAAAGCTTTACTGCGAAACAAAAGCAAGATAGCAACTAAAATAAAGACCATCTAGTTGAAGGTACACGTCTTTTAAATCAAACTGACGCACAAAATTTGAGTCTTACATGTCTGAACATGTTTGATACACAAATATTACATTTCTGGAGGTCGAAAATCTCATCTGCAGCAACCAACATGGGTTCCGGAAACAACGATCATGTAAAACCCAGCTCGCTCTGTTGATCCACTACACTCAGAAAGCAACAGACACGAGCGCCTAGGTTGTAACGTGTTATTTATTTATCATAGTCCACTATCTTGAGTACAACAAAGGACCATTACATATAGAATTACATGTGCGTGTATTTTCATGTTAATCTATTTATTTTTCTATCCGTTTTTTCGTGTTCTAGCTGTGAAGTGTTCTTTGATTTCGGAAGGCTTCCGATACAATTTCGCTCTGCCGCATAGTGAACCACATGAAAGTGAGCGAAATACCATGCCGGCTATGCGACTGGATTGCAGAGTTTTTAGCAAACAGAGTACGAAATGTCATTCTCAATTGAGAGGTCCTGAGATATAAAAGTAACTTTGGATGTACCCCAATGGAGTGTTATCGGACCACTGCTTTCCACAGTATACATGGTGAACACTAATGAAACCGACAACAGCAGGGACGGATTCCTGATTGGAAGTGGAGGAAAACGTCCTATGAACATACGTCGCCACGCGGAGTGGCCGCGCGGTTAGAGGCGTCATGTCACGGATTGCGCGGTCTCTCCCGCCGGAAGTTCGAGTCCTCCTTCGGACATGAGGGTGTGTGTTGTTCTTAGCATAAGTCAGTTTAAATAGTGCGTAAGTCTAGGGATCGATGACCTCAGCAGTTTGGTCCCTTAGGAATTTACACACATTTGAACATGTGTCCGGAAATGCGTCCTTGCCATGGTAAGCGGCGCTGACGAATGACAGTTCTTCTGACCACGAGCCGTGTGTTCCTTGTGTGTTGCAGGTTGTGTGATTGACGCAGCGTACTGTAAGCCGCAGCATGGCCCGGTATTCATGTCAGGAGCAATCTGAGACGGTGTTTCTGTACGGCTGAGCGGATGGAAACGGTCGACAGGCAGCACGGCTGTACCATACCAAATACCCTCACAGACAACAGCCACATTACACAACATTTCAAGTCCTTTTTGGGCATTTGTGTGACTATGGGTGATGTGTCGGCAGCTGGGCCAACACCTTGTAGATCGAAGTGGCTGAAAGTGCACGCTAAACTAACGCAGACGGGCGTGAAGTACTGGAACATGAGACTTATTAATGAATAAGAAGAAAAGTACGTAGCTGGAATAATATACTTAACTTTATTCTCTTGTTGGAATACATCTCTTGAATAGTAGTAAGCTATAAGCACTGATACAAATGGCGCCTTGCTAGGTAGTAGCTATGGAATAAGCTGAAGGCTATTCTATCAGTCTCTCGGCAAATGAGAGGAAGACTTGGTAGGTCTGGTCGCAAGCTATGTCGTCCGTACAACTGGGGCGAGGTCTAGTCCGTGTCTTCTGACCTGCCATGTGGTGGCGCTAGGTTTGCGATTACACAGTGGCGACACGCGGGTCCGACATGTACTACAGGACCGCGGCCGATTTAAGTTACCACCTAGCAAGTGTGGTGTCTAGCGGTGACACCACATTCCTCCCCCGCAAATCGGCGAACGGTCGTGAGATAAGGCTTCCGCCCGCCGTGGGGAGGACCCCATGTTGACGTATGCGATGAGGTGGGGAGCCTAACAACAGGCGAGGCTGTGCCACCCGCACCCGGCCATTCGGTCCGAGGGGAGCTAGGAAACGCCTGCAAACCTAGTCCAGGGTGCACGTCAACATGAGGTGTATGCGCACGTAATGAGACAGAAGGGTCGACCTCCATGTGGTCGGAGCACCCGACGGGCGAAGACGACATCTGGTCCGGAGCGGGCAAGAGGTCCATGGCGGAGGACGGCTGGTCACGGGAAGCGAGCGGCGGCGCGTGACCCAGGGAGGCGCCAGGCGGTTGCAGCGACGCGTCCACTGCGGGCGGCGCCGGCGGCGGCTGCGGCGGCGGCGCGACGCCATGGGGCAAAATGGAAGGCAGCGTCGGCAACACCTGGGGATGAGGCGAGCCAGTAGATGGGTCCCCAAGGCGCTGACCTGACGGCTCCGTCGCTGAAAGCAGACGGGGAGCGGCAGAACCCAGGCGACGACAGAGGCGCAGCTGATTGAGATGCCAACGCACCTCACCAGAGGCCCCCAAAACCAAATACATCGCGCGGCCGAGGCAGCGAAGAATGCGCCCTGCGAGCCAACGCCGTGAACCGCGATAGGTGCGATAATAGACAACGTCGCCAGGAGCAAAAGCAGGAGTCTGCCGCTGCACAGGAACCTGATGCGGCGGATGCAGCAAAGACATCAGGGTGCGATGAGATCGACCATGGAGCAATTCAGCCGGCGAGCGACCATCGCGGGGCTGAGAGCGATACGAAGACAAAAAGAGCAACAAAGCGTCCTCCCGAGAATGCGACTCTTTCAATTTCAACATCTGGGACTTGAAAGTCCGGACCAATCGTTCAGCGGCACCGTTTGACTGAGGCGAAAACGGCGCGGACGTCAGATGTTGAATACCATTGGCCTTGCAGAATGACTGAAATTCCGCGGATATGAATTGTGGGCCATTGTCGGAAACAAGAGTCTGCGGAAGACCTTCAATGCAAAAGATAGCAGACAAGGCTTGGATTGTGGCAGAAGACGTCGTGGAAGACATCCGGACAACAAAAGGAAAATTACTGAAAGCATCGACCACAACCAACCATCGAGCATTCCAGAACGGACCAGCAAAATCTATGTGCAAGCGTTGCCAAGGGGAAGTGGCATTCGGCCATGCAAAGAATTTCCGCGGCGGTGCGGATTGTTGTTCTGCACACGCCACGCAAGAGGAGCACATATTCGTAATCGCAGCATCGATTCCGAACCAAGTACAGTGCTGACGAGCAAGCTGTTTCGTTCGCACTATACCCCAATGTCCTTGGTGAAGAAGCTTTAAGACAGAGGACTGTAACGAACGTGGGACCACGACTCGGGACTGATCATTATCGGAACGCAACAACAAAACACCACGTCGTACAAAAAGTCTCTCCTTGTGAGCAAAAAAACGGCGAACCAAAGGATCCTCGATCCGTGACTTTGACAAGGGCCATTGCGTAGCAACAAAACGCAAAACAGTAGCAAGGATAGGGTCAGCAGCTGTGGCTGTAGCTACACGACGAAAATCAATCGGAAACGATGCGACCACGTCATCGGTTTCCGAATCAATGAACATGCAAGCAAGTTCGGAAGAATCGAATGCTTTATCCTCAGCAACAGGCAAACGGGACAACGCATCAGCGTTTCCGTGCTTAGCAGTGGACCGATACAAAATATCGTAGCGGTACTGCGAGAGAAAAAGTGACCAGCGAATGAATTTCTGCGCTGTACGTGGAGGTACAGGCTTGTGCGGATGAAAAAGCGATGTCAACGGTTTGTGGTCTGTGATGATGGTAAAGTGACGACCATACAAGAAGTCATGGAACTTGGTAACACCAAACACGAGAGCTAAAGCTTCTTTCTCTATCTGTGAATAATTTCTTTGCGCAGATGAGAGCAATTTGGACGCAAAGGCAATAGGGCGATCATGCGAGCCATCTTTGTGCGCAAGCACAGCACCGATCCCGAAATCCGATGCATCTACCATCAACAAAAGGGGTTTTCGGGGATCGAATGGCGTAAGGCAAGTATTTGAAAGTAACGCCGATTTCAACTGGCGAAAGGCGCGTTCGCATTCCGTCGTCCAGACGAACGGAACACCTTTACGGCGTAAGCGATGTAGCGGAGCTGAAATGGAAGAAGCATTGCGCACAAACTTAGCATAGTAATTAATTTTACCCAGCACACTCTGTAGCTGTTTCAAATTCTGCGGAGCAGGTAAGTCCTGTATGGCACGGAGGTGCTCTGGACTCGGATGTATACCTTGGGCATTTATGACATGCCCCAGGTAGGGTAAGTCCCGAGCAAAGAACACACATTTGTCCTTTCTCAAGCGAAGACCATTCTGACGCAATACCTGAAATAATGTTCGGAGATTTTGCAAATGTTCGGCTTCTGTCTGTCCGGAGATCACAATATCGTCCAGATAGTTCGCAGCAGTAGGGACCGACGCACAAATAGTTTGTAAATATTGCTGAAACAATGCAGGGGCGGATGCACACCCGAATGGCAGTCTTTTGAAGCGATACAAGCCAAGATGCGTGTTTACCACCAAGACGCGCTGGGAGTCTTCGTCCACAGGTATCTGCAAGTACGCATCTGCTAGGTCCAATTTTGAAAAATATTTTCCCGGGCACAGTTTGTCAAAAAGATCTTCCGGGCGGGGCAAAGGAAAAGTAGCAGTCACAAGTTGTGGAGTCACAGTGGCCTTGAAGTCCACACAAAGTCTCAATTTTCCGGAAGGTTTTGGCAAAATTACTAAGGGTGAGGCCCAGAGAGAAGCCTGCACTCGTTCAATTACACCTTGAGATTCTAAATCGTGTAATGTTCTGGCGACCTCATCACGCAATGCGTGGGGAACATTGCGCGCTCTGAAAAATTTCGGTTGCGCGTTGTCTTTCAATTCCAAATGTGCTGCATAGTTCTTAGCGCAACCAAGGCCCGGTGCAAAAATGTCTGCAAATTCTTCACAAAGACTAGAAACACTGGCGGAAGGCACAGTCTGATTCACTGATAGGACCTGATTTACTATAGACAAATTAAACAATTGAAACAAATCTAAGCCAAACAAGTTCACCGCACTAGAAGAACGAAGAACGTAAAATGATACAAGTTTTGTTTGTCCCTTGTATGTTGCAATAAGGCTGCACTGTCCTAACACAGGGATCGGCTGTCCTGAGTAACTAGTTAACTTAACATTTGCGGCACGCAATGGCGGTTTGCCCAGTTGTTTGTACGTGTCGTGATTGAGCAATGAAACTGCAGCTCCGGTATCGAGCTGGAATGGGATCACTTTGCCTTCAAAGTCTAAGTCCACAAAAAGTTTATTGTCCTGCTGACGACAAGAGCGACTGTCACGTGCAAATTGAACTGATACAGGTACAGAAGCACTTGCGACTTTACGGGATTTCCTGCGACGTCGACACACACTTTGGGTGGGACGAACACAGTCACTGTTAGCTAAAGTGTCACTGGACGGGTGGGAATGAACTACATTAATGTCCATGGGCGAAGGTCCACGAGCCTGATTGTCCTGGGTTCGATTCCGGCGCGAAGCAAAAGGCCTGGAATTATTGCGATTGTCTGATCTAAGCTTTTTCTGGCAAACACTTTGTACATGTCCTTTCTTTTGACAGTAAAAGCAAATAGCTTGGCGTGACGGGCAATTTTCACGCGAATGTCTAGTTGCACACCGCGGGCACGATTTCACTGCAGTTGCTTGCTTACGCGGCGCACGTGTTTGCGAGCGAGGCTGCGACGGGCGCGAGGGCCGCTTAGCGTCCCGTGCAGCGGGCCCGGCGGGCTGATTAATGTGACACACTGCTGGCGAAGTTTCAAATGAGTCCTGAGCAAAGTCAAGTGTGTCTTGCCTATCCAATATGTCGATCACCTGTTGAAGGGAGGGATTTACGAGTTTCAAAATCTGTTCCCGTATGCGAACATCAGAAACGTTCTGTGCTATTGCATCACGCACCATTGTATCGGAATATGGGAGGCCACATTCACAGGCAAACGCGCAGTCTCTAGTAAGGCCTTGCAAAGTTGCAACCCACTCCCTATTAGTCTGACCGGCCGTACGTTTTGTACGAAAGAACGTATACCGTTTTGCAACTACATTTACTGTTTCTTTGAAATAGGCATCTAAAGCCGACAAAATTTCCTCGTAGGTCAGAGTTGCTACGTCGCGTCGGGGAAACAATTTCACTATCACACGGTAGGTAGACACACCGACACAAGAAAGCAAAAACGGCTGCCGCTCTTTACCTTGAATTCTGTATGCTGCGAGATGAAACTGGAACTGGCTGGCCCACTCAGTCCAGGTTTCGCACGTGGCCTCAAAGGGCCTAAATGGCGGTGCGACAGCGTTGTGTGGCTGCGGTAGCGATGAAGCGGCGGCTGCCGCATCGGTTTGCAGCGCACGTTGACCCTGGACGAGCTGTCCAAGGGCTTCCAATAACGCCTGCGTCTGCTGATTCTGCAAGCGAAAAAATTCGGACAGTACATCTGGAGATTGTGGCGAAGCCATGACACAAGCAAATCAGAGCACAAAAAGGGAAAAAGAACAAATCAGTCCAAAGCAGAAAAAACACTTTCTCCCGTCGCCATGTGATGTGTCGGCAGCTGGGCCAACACCTTGTAGATCGAAGTGGCTGAAAGTGCACGCTAAACTAACGCAGACGGGCGTGAAGTACTGGAACATGAGACTTATTAATGAATAAGAAGAAAAGTACGTAGCTGGAATAATATACTTAACTTTATTCTCTTGTTGGAATACATCTCTTGAATAGTAGTAAGCTATAAGCACTGATACAAATGGCGCCTTGCTAGGTAGTAGCTATGGAATAAGCTGAAGGCTATTCTATCAGTCTCTCGGCAAATGAGAGGAAGACTTGGTAGGTCTGGTCGCAAGCTATGTCGTCCGTACAACTGGGGCGAGGTCTAGTCCGTGTCTTCTGACCTGCCATGTGGTGGCGCTAGGTTTGCGATTACACAGTGGCGACACGCGGGTCCGACATGTACTACAGGACCGCGGCCGATTTAAGTTACCACCTAGCAAGTGTGGTGTCTAGCGGTGACACCACAATGGGTCCTTCCAGACAGACGAACGTGCAGGGAGGCGGTGGACTGTGCGTGCACGAGATTTGGAGGACTAGGTTCTACAGGCTATTGAGATGAACCTTAGTACAGGCTCCAGGCAACTGTCCGACCAAGCTAGAGTTGTATTATGTGTGTCGTGCATGCAACGTGTATTCTCCCTATCACCTGCGACGAGTACAAGTATTATCAGCAGCAGAATTGCGCTCTGCGGGACGAATTTCGTCGACAGCTTTTGCACTAGATCATCACAATTATGGGATTTCTGTCATTAGTCTTCTTTGCGGCCAACGGCCTTGTCGCAGTGGTAACACCGATTCCCTTCATATCACCGAAGTTAAGCGCTCTCGGGATGGGCTAGCACTTGGATGGGTGACCATCCGGTCTGTCGAGCGTTGTTGGCAAGACATTGCGAAGCAAACTGAAGAGCTACTTGACTGAGAAGCAGCTGTCCTGGTCTTGTAAAGTGACATACGGCCGGGACAGCGATGTGCTGACCACATGCCCCTCCATATCCGCATCCAGTGACGCCTGAGGGTCGACTCGGCGGCCGGCCGGTATCGTTGGGCCTTCATGGCCTGTTCGGGCGTAGTTTACCGACGAAGAAACCTTTACCAGAACTGGCATCATTGATCTGCATAATCATCATCTGTGGGCTACATGCAACCCTCGGGGAACGACTGAGTCATCTCATCAGCATCGATTCAGCATCAATGTGTCGGCAGGGAATCTTGGCAACCGCGTACTTGGACCAGTTATTATTCTACAAGGTCTCGACAGAGGAATGTACCTGGACTTCCAGCGGAATACTCTGCCTGGACTGCTTGAGAAGGTGCCTTTGGCAATACGACAGGTTAAGTGGTTTCTGTAAGACGGAGCACCACCCCACTTCCGCATTACAGGTTCACCAACACCTCAACAGCATCTTAACTGGACATAGGATAGGATGCTGCTAGATTACCGGACTTCCGTACTTTTACCTCGCGCATCTGAAAATCATTGTGTATCCTGAACCAGTTCCTTATGTGCAGGCCCTTCAACAGCATGTTCACGACGTCTGTGATGCAATTCAGTGAGAGGCCGGAGTGCGTGAAGGGCTGTGGCAATCTATGACACGATGTGTGGACGCGTGCATTACATCTTATGAAGCTCACTTTGAACATCTTTTGTAACGTGGATGCAGTGCAGTTCTGTACCGTGTTCTGGAACGATTTGTTGTCGTTCCACCCACATCATCCATTTCCGGACACATGTTCGTAGGTCCTTCTTTCCTCCATTTCCGGTCAGGGATCCCTCCCTGTAGTTTGTGGGTTTTATTAATGTTCACCCTTTATACAAGCAGATTTAGCTGCCCCTACCTATGAGTTTTATGCAACGTGCAATTCCTTCAAAAACAATGTGCGAGATTTTCGTATGCTCTTGCTCGTTATGTGTACACTACTAATAATACAAAAAAAATGGACAACACTTTTTTGTAGGAAATTTAATGTACTTTAATTCTGAGCTGGGATACGTTGTCGCTGGAGATCACAGTTTTGGAATTATTCAAGAAAAACGTGTTTGAAGGTGACTTTTTAAAACGTACTTTCCGAATAATTCGAGAACTTCAGTCTTTAGCGAAAGCGTATCCCAGTACAAAGTTTAACTACATTAAGGTCCTACAAAAATTCATGTTCATTATTTCTGTAGGACTAATAGTTTGCACGAAGCGAGAAAGAGAAAATGAAAACTAGCATGTGATATTTGAAGGTGTTGCAGGTTGCTTAAGCCCGTAGGTGGGGGCAGCTGACTCACCCTGTATAAATGACATAGTGGATAACGTTTAAAGTTATATGAGGCTTTTCGCGGACGATGCTGCTGCATACTCCAGAAAATTATAGCGAAACGCATGGAGAGCTCCTGGCGATGGACGCTTGGTGCAGGGCTCGGTGGTGGACCCTCATCACAAACGAATGTTCCATATTGCGCATAACTAGGCAGAAAAGTGCGTTGTTATATGATTACATGATTCAAGAACAATCACTGGAAACAGTCACAGCGATAAAATATATAGGAGTTTGCGTACAGAGAGGCTTAAAGTGGCACAACCACATAAAACTAATCGCAGGTACGGCAGATGCCAGACTTAGATTCGTTGGAGCAGTTCCACGCTTTCGACCCCTTAAAAACTCTTGAAGGGTCGACGATTCCTGTCGGACAGGGACGTGCAGTAGGTAGTTACGGACTTGTTCATGATGTTTCAGCAAGCGGTCTTCTTCAGTCCCTGGTGTGTCTGAGGAATCATTGCCTCAGTGTTCACGGCGATTTTGCCTGATTGGCATACCGATTCTGGGCTGTACGGCGTTTGAACGGAAACTTTTTGATCGTTCCTTATAGTTTCAAACATAGATTTGAACTTGAGGAAGAATGTAGTTCTGGAGGGCAGCATTGTATGGATCTGAACTACGTAGTGTGGGAAAACTGGGAAGGACAAGAATGGAAACACTTGTGCTGTAGTGTTACAGAAGAACGGTGAAAGTGGACTGACAAGTTGAGGAAAAAGGTAGCTCTCCACCGAATCAGCGAAGACGGGAAACTGCTGACTACTAGAAGGGACAGGATCCTAGGGTGTACATCTATATCCATACCACGCAAACCAATGTGAAGTGCGTGGCAGAGGGCGCTTCCCATTGTAGCGGTTGTTACATTTTTCCCATTCCATTCACGAGTGACTGCTTAAACACCTCTGTGTGCGCTGGTGGTATATCCGTAGAATCATTGCTTAAAATTGGTTCTAGAAACTTTCTAAGTAGACCTTCTTGGGATAGTTCGCGTCTGTCTGCCTGTTCAGTTTCTTCGGCATCTTTGTGACACTCTGCCACGGGTCAAACAGACCTCTGACCATTCGTGCTGCCCTTCTCTGTATCCGTTCAACATCCCCTGTTAGCCCTATTTGGTACGGGTCTTACACTTTTCAGCAGTATTCTAGAATGGGTCGCACGATTGTTTTGTAGACTGACTGCATTTTTCAGTACTCCAGCAATGAACCGCAGCCTTACCATCGACTGAGCCCGTGTGATCGTTCCGTTTCATATCCGTACAAATTGTTAGAAGCAGGTATTTGTGTGAGTTGACTGATTCCAGTCGTTGCTCACTGATATTGTAATCACGGGATACTACTGTATTTCTGTTTGTGAAGTGCACAGGTATACATTTCTTAACATTTAAAGAGAGTTGCCAATCTTTGTGCCACTTTGAGTGATAGGTGTTAAGATATACTGACTCGTTTCGTGACCTTGGAGATTTGCTCCTCAGTTTGGTGCTACGGAAATAGACGTGTTAAATGCAATAATTTAAAAAACGTTAAGAAATAACAACCATGATACTTGAGGGATCTGCAGAGGGCAGAAACTTTAGGGGAAGACGGATACTGATATGCTAACGTCAAATAATTTAGGACGTTCGGTATAAGCCCTACTCTGAGATGAAAAAGCTGGCACGAGAGAGCATATCGTACCGGGCCACATAAAACAAGTCAGAAGATAAGAAAACAAACTTGGCGATCATATTTCTTCTGCGAAAACGCTTCAGAGATCAGGTAGGATAAAAAAAATACGATGGTACTGCAAATGATTGCTAGCAATCTTTATTCTGGAACTCACCACTTCACGAAAGATAGATCATTAAAAAAGCTTACTCCGGTGCAGAATTTCCTTCCTCTCGGTGTTGCAGCCACGTTTTCTTAACGAGGTCGCCGTAGAAGCAGTCGGACAGCGAGAGTTTTTAGGGTCGTCAAAGCAGGCCAAAGCGGGATTGTGTTTCATGCTACTACGATCGTTCCCTTATTGTCGGGGAAAATATATATTGTGTCCCTTCAGAACGAGGTACGCATCCGACCCGACATTTTCCGAAATCGGATCAGAAACAACAATAAAAAACTGACTGACGCCATAAACGCCGTACTGCTGATATGTAACATCCGGAGGTATTCAACGATCGCTACCAAAAATTGTGTTGCTAAATTGGCGACTAAAATCTTTGTCGTTCACTACCGCTATTTACAGTGAATAATATTTTGTTGCTTTATGAAAGATTTTTATGGGTGAAGGATCCTTTATTGGTCAGAAAGTGAGAGAGTACCCGTAGTTTCGTTTACGCCTGGGTTTTCCTCTTAGGTGACTGACGCTATCGCGTTGAGCCGATAAAAGGAACGCCAGATACGTCCTGACAAAACTTATGTGATTTCTGTGCTAGTGAACTCGACCATGTCACTCATATGGGTTTCCGAATTGTGCCTCATGTAGAAAACACGAGCTTACCGAGTAAAGGGCCAGATTTCTGATTGCGTACAGCACTTCCTTGCAGTGAGAACTCAACACGCCGTTGTTTACTGAATAGAATCGACAGGCGTAATTTCGGGAACGTAGGCAGGGGAATATTACGGTTTACAGTTTGTTACGGATCTATTGTGTAAAGCTGGAGGTTCCGAGTTGTTGTCTTTAGGGTCGTCGCAACGCGAGAATCCTGTGGCGAAATGCGCCAAGGCTTACACAGTATCGACGCTTGGCGCAACTGACATTGCAGTTTACATGTAGCCTACTGCACATAAACAGTCGAAGATATTCAGTACCGTTGTCTTGCCACTATTAGCGACAAATTACTGGATGTGGTAATTACCGTGAAATACCTAGAAATGACCACCGTGTGCGACCTAAAGTGGAATAAACCTACAAGCTTGTCCGTCCCCTGCTACAATATTACTATGCAGCACGAGATCTTTACCACATGGGACTGACGGAGGACATCGAAAAGGTTCAGAGAAGGGCAGCTCGTGTAGTGTTACGGCGAAATAGGGGAGAGTCAATCATTGAAGGAAAGGCGTTTTTCGTTGCGGCGAGATCTTTTCCCGAAATTTCATTCTCCAACCTTCTCCTCCGAAGGCGAAAATAATTTGTAGACAGCCACCTACATAGGGGGAAATGATCATTGTAAAAATGGTTCAAATGGCTCTGAGCACTATGGGACTTAACATCTGAGGTCATCAGTCCCCTAGAACTTGAACTACTTAAACCTAACTAACCTATGGACATCACACACATCCATGCCCGAGGCACGATTCGAACCTGCGACCGTATCGGTCGCGCAGTTCCCGGCTGAAGCGCCTAGAACCGCTCGGCCACAACGACCGGCGATCATTGTAACAAAATACGAGAAATCAGAGCACACACGGGAAAGATTTTAGCATTCGTTTTCCCTGCGCGCTGTAAAAGAGTGGAACGGTAGAGAAATATTGTGAACGTGGTTGACTAAACCCTCTGCCAGGCACTTAATTCTGAATCGCAGGGTAATCACGCACATGTCGATGTAGATAAAAATGTAGGTAGATAAAAATGTAGGAAAAGCAGATGTCTGGCTGAGATTCGTGAGAAGAGCCTTAAGTAAATTTAATTCATCCACGAAAGAAGTGGCCCACTTGGATATTATTTACCAGTCTGGGGTCCTTACCAAGTAGGATTAATAGAAGAGATGAAGAAGAACCAACGAAGAGCGGCGCGTTTCTTCACGGAATCGTTTTGTTGGCACCAGTGTCAGTGTCAGACGCTGCAAGAGAGGCGTTGTGCATCACGGAGACGTTTACTGTCGAAATTTCGAGAGCGATTGTTCCGGTAAGAGTCGGGCAACATATTACTGCCTCCCACACACGAAGCGTCTATGACGACGGTGCAGTCTTTCGTCTCTGCTGTTCAGTCTACACGTCGAAGAAGCAATGACGGAAATAACGGAAAGGTTCAGGAGTGGGATAAAACTCAGGGTAAAAGGATATTAATAATAAAATTCTCTGATGGCACTGAAAGAGAAGAAGAATTACAGGACGTACTGAATGGATCGAGCAGTCTAATGTGCACACACTGTGGATTTAGACCAAAGCGAAGAAAGATGAAAGTAGTGAGGAGTAGCTGAAATAACATTAACCATAAACTTAATGTCCGAACTAATGACCATGAAGTAGTGGAAGTAAAACAATTCTGCTAACTTGGAAGCAGAATAACGCATGGCAAAGGAAGCAAGGAGGACGAAAATGTTAAAGTAGCGCAGGAAAAGAGGGCATTCTTGGCCAAGTGAAGTTTACTAGTATCAAACATAGTACTTAATTTGAGGAAGAAATTAAGAAATTTCTTAGAAATATTGTAATGGTTAAAAACAGTCTTGGTTGCAATTTTAGTTTTTTTATTTTTCAACGACGCGTTTCGCCTTGTTTAGGCATCTTCAGGTTATCTTTTCTAGATGGACGCGAGAGGCACCAAGTTCTGCATAACGCGTTCCCATGAACGCGTTCATCTAGAAAAGATAACCTGAAGATGCCGAAATAAGGCGAAACGCGTCGTTGGAAAATAAAAAAAAACTAAAATTGCAACCAAGACTGTTTTTAACCAATACTGTTAAGCACTGGTTTGCTGTTATGCCACATGTGGACTGGAAGAATTTCTTAGATAGTATGTTCGGAGCACAGCATTGTATGGAACTGGATGAAGGACTATGGATAAACCAAAAAAGAGGACAGTCGAAGTATTTGAGATGTTTTTGTATGTCCATCCTTATGATTGAAGGTTTAAGACACTTCGACGTTTCACTTGTGTAATAAAATGAAACACGTACAGCCGTCCTTTCTGTGTTATTTATTATATGGCTACCATTGTCGGTGATTCAATACACCATCTTCAGGCCTTAACTAACGCTGAGGGGCATAACTACAGTGTATACACGATTCCATCAGTGGCCAACATCTATGAACTATTTTCCGTGGAGTATAACTACGATATTGTGTCTCCAGCCATGCTAGTAGTTGCTACAGTCTACGGAAAATAGTTTGTAGATGTTGGCCACTGACCGATTATTTTATACATTGGAGTTAACCCTTTGAGCGTCCGTTAAGACCAGAAGATGGTGTGCTGAATCACCGAAACTGATTGCCGTACTACAAATTGTATCGAAAAGACCTCTGTAGGTGTTCCATATTATTACATGCACTGAAGAGCCAAAGAAACTTAGAAGTGTCACAACACTACGTCTGAAGTAGTGCTGGAGGAAGTGACACCATGAATCCTGCAGGGCTGTCCATAAATCCGTAAGAGTACGAAAGGGTGGAGATCTCTTCTGAACAGCACGCTGCAAGGCATCCCACTTACGCTCAATAATGTTCATGACTGGGGAATCTGGTGGCCAGCAGAAGTGTTTATACTCAGAAGAGTGTCCCCGGATCCACTCTATAGCAATTCTGGACGTGTGGAGTGTTGCAATGTCCTGCTGGAATTGCCCTAGTCTGTCGGAATTCACAATGGACTTAAATGTATGTTGGTGATCAGACAGGATGCTTACGTACGTGTCTCCTGTCAGAGTTGCATCTGCCCGTATCAGGCGTCCCATATCACTCCAAGTGCACACGCCCCGCACCATTACAGAGCCTCCACCAGCTTGAACAGTCCCCTGCTGGCATGCAGGGTCCATGGATTCATGGTGATGTCTCCATACCCGTACACGTCCATCCGCTCGATAAAATGTAAAACGAGATTCGTCCGATTAGGCAATGTCCAGTCATCAAGGGTACACGAGTGGACCGTCGGCTCCGAAAGACCATATCGATGATGTTTCGTTGAATGGTTCGCACGCTGACACTTGTTGATGGCCCAGCATTGAAATCTGCAGCAATCTGCGGAAGGGTTGCACTTCTGTCACGTTGAACGATTCTCTTCAAACGTCGTCGGTCCCGTTCTTGCAGGATCTTTTTCCGGCGACAGTGATGTCGGAGATTTGATGTTTTATCGGATTCCTGATATGTTTTATCGGATTCCTGATATTCACGGTATACTCGTGAAATGGTCGTACGGGTAAATCCTCACTTCATCGCTACGCCGGAGATGCTGTGTCCCATCGCTCGTGCACCGACTGTAACACCACGTTCAAACTCACTTAAATCTTGATAACCTGACATTGTAGGAGCAATAATTGATCTGACAACTACGCCAGATACTTGTTTTCTAATACAGTCGTTGCCGACTGCAGCGCGGTATTCTGGCTGTTTACATATATCCGTACTTGAATACGTATGCCTATACTAGTGTCTTTGGCGCTTCAATGTATTTGAAATGTGGTGCTACACAAGGATCTTGGAAGTTAAGTGGACTGATGAGAAGTGAAGATATTCTCCGCAGAATCGATAGAAGAAATGAACATACGGAAATAACTGACAATAAAAAGGGATAGGATGATAGGACATGTGTTAAGACATCTGGGAGTAACTTCCATAGTACGGGAAGAGAGAATGCATCCAGCGTATAATTGAGGACGTAGAAGAGATTAGCACAGTAGAGTAATTCGTGGCGGGCCGCATCAAACCATTCAGGAGACTAGTGGCAATTCTTGGAACTGCATTTGTAGCTCCCAAACACATTGCGCTTAAACAGAACAGTAAAATATTGTGGCTGAAGTCGGCGTGTTTCTAGCCGAAACATTCTCAACCTTTAAATTGCAATCACGGGTAGCCCTTGGCAATATATTTGTTAATAATATCGTAAGGCTAATTTTGATTACCCATTTTAATTAACCAAAAGCAGTGTAGGCCGATTCATCTTCGGTAATGTGAAATGCATCCCCTGTATTGAACAAGTGCTCATAGCTCTTAAGGTATGCATTTTAGAGCCCACGTATACTGCACATTTTTTTCTTGTATTGCTTCATAATACCACCTCTGAAAGCTGCCTACGCTAAATCGAAACAACAGTACCGGTACATGTGTAACACTGTCACAGGTATCAGAACGATTTTCGCTTATGACTTTCGACTCTTTAGTTTCCGGTACAGGGACCTTTTCCTCAAATTGATACATTTATCCTTCTCCATCATCCTTGAAAGTCTGTAACATTATCACGGTATCACCCCCTATACACTGTTGAGCCAAACCATTATGACCACCTGCTTAATAGCTTGTTTGTCCGTCTTTGGAACGAAATAAATCACTGATTCTGCGTATCAGATATCCGACAGTTTGTTCGTTAGTTTCTGACTGTGTGTGGCATTACATGTCTACCCACAGGTCATGTAATTCGCTTAAATAACGGGCCGCTGATTTGCGTACGCGGTGACGGCGGCCACTAGCGACCAGGATCTACATCAGGGGTTTTGGTAGCCGAGACATCAACGCACTATAATGGTTCTCAAACCACTGTAGCACGGCTCTGGCTCCTAGACACGGAGAGTTATACTGCTGAAAGATGACATCGCCGTCGGGGAAGACATAAGGCATGAACTGATGCAGGTGGTTCGCAGCTTTCAGCGAATTTTCGATTACTACCACACATCCCACGCAAGCGCAAGAGAATGTGTCCCATAGCATAATACTGCTCGCCCCTGCCTGTGCCAGTGGCGCCCTGCACGTTTCGAGTCACGGCTCACCTCGATGACGCCGTTTGTGGAGACAACAGTAGACCTAGTACGGCAAAAATATGATTATTCCCAAGAGGATATACACTCCTGGAAATTGAAATAAGAACACCGTGACTTCATTGTCCCAGGAAGGGGAAACTTTATTGACACATTCCTGGGGTCAGATACATCACATGATCACACTGACAGAACCACAGGCACATAGACACAGGCAACAGAGCATGCACAATGTCGGCACTAGTACAGTGTATATCCACCTTTCACAGCAATGCAGGCTGCTATTCTCCCATGGAGACGATCGTAGAGATGCTGGATGTAGTCCTGTGGAACGGCTTGCCATGCCATTTCCACCTGGCGCCTCAGTTGGACCAGCGTTCGTGCTGGACGTGCAGACCGCGTGAGACGACGCTTCATCCAGTCCCAAACATGCTCAATGGGGGACAGATCCGGAGATCTTGCTGGCCAGGGTAGTTGACTTACACCTTCTAGAGCACGTTGGGTGGCACGGGATACATGCGGACGTGCATTGTCCTGTTGGAACAGCAAGTTCCCTTGCCGGTCTAGGAATGGTAGAACGATGGGTTCGATGACGGTTTGGATGTACCGTGCACTATTCAGTGTCCCCTCGACGATCACCAGTGGTGTACGGCCAGTGTAGGAGATCGCTCCCCACACCATGATGCCGGGTGTTGGCCCTGTGTGCCTCGGTCGTATGCAGTCCTGATTGTGGCGCTCACCTGCACGGCGCCAAACACGCATACGACCATCATTGGCACCAAGGCAGAAGCGACTCATCGCTGAAGACGACACGTCTCCATTCGTCCCTCCATTCACGCCTGTCGCGACACCACTGGAGGCGGGCTGCACGATGTTGGGGCGTGAGCGGAAGACGGCCTAACGGTGTGCGGGACCGTAGCCCAGCTTCATGGAGACGGTTGCGAATGGTTCTCGCCGATACCCCAGGAGCAACAGTGTCCCTAATTTGCTGGGAAGTGGCGGTGCGGTCCCCTACGGCACTGCGTAGGATCCTACGGTCTTGGCGTGCATCCGTGCGTCGCTGCGGTCCGGTCCCAGGTCGACGGGCACGTGCACCTTCCGCCGACCACTGGCGACAACATCGATGTACTGTGGAGACCTCACGCCCCACGTGTTGAGCAATTCGGCGGTACGTCCACCCGGCGTCCCGCATGCCCACTATACGCCCTCGCTCAAAATCCGTCAACTGCACATACGGTTCACGTCCACGCTGTCGCGGCATGCTACCAGTGTTAAAGACTGCGATGGAGCTCCGTATGCCACGGCAAACTGGCTGACACTGACGGCGGCGGTGCACAAATGCTGCGAAGCTAGCGCCATTCGACCGCCAACACCGCGGTTCCTGGTGTGTCCGCTGTGCCGTGCGTGTGATCATTGCTTGTACAGCCCTCTCGCAGTGTCCGGAGCAAGTATGGTGGGTCTGACACACCGGTGTCAATGTGTTCTTTTTTCCATTTCCAGGAGTGTATATAGGAGATGTGAGATAAGTTAATACATATGACAGATGTATAGCATCGACCTCTGCAGTTTGGTCATCTGTCGAATCCCGATGGTCCGTGCCCATTGCGTCGACGTGTGAACACGTAGGAGTGGTCTGCTGCGAAACACTCTGTTCAACAATGTACGATGAACAGTGAGCTCCGAAACACGTGTGCTCTTTCGGCAGAGATGCCACAGATCACCATCCATCCTACTTTACAGATCAGACAAGTCTCCGAACCCCACGTTCTGTGAAGAGTAGAGGGCGTCCAACCATTTAGAGCCTACTGGTAGTTTCACTGTCCTTGTCCGCAGCTCGTGGTCGTGCGGTAGCGTTCTCGCTTCCCGCGCCCGGGTTCTCGGGTTCGATTCCCGGCGGGGTCAGGTATTTTCTCTGCCTCGTGATGACTGGGTGTTGTGTGATGTCCTTAGGTTAGTTAGGTTTAAGTAGTTCTAAGTTCTAGGGGACTGATGACCATATATGTTAAGTCCCATAGTGCTCAGAGCCATTTGAACCATTTTAATTGTCCTTCTACTTCCTTGCATAGATGCTCACGACACTAGCACGTTGGACCAGCTTCGCCGTCTTCGAAATACTCGTTCACAGGCTCTGCGTTATAATGTCCCCTTTGTCAAAGTCGCTTATGTTAAGGAATTTCCCAGTTAGCAGCTCACATCTTCGCCAGCCATTTACAGGTGCCAGCGATTATGACATTGACGCTCTGTAGCGTCGTTGGACGACTTTTACCGATATGAGTTCCGGCGTAGAACCTGATCTACCACGTCTTCCCCACAACCACCAGGAGTGCGTAACATGAGTATTGTGAAACATCGAATACATACCATACATACACAGGCACTGGCGCCTTACTTCGACGCTATGAAGCGTCGTTGGATGAGGTTTCCAGACAGGGGTTCCTATACTCATTTTGTTCCTTAAGACACCTTCTACAGTTAGCACACTGGACCCGCTTTGAGAGGACGACGGTTCAGTCCCGCGTCCGGCCATCCTGATTTAGGCTTTCCGCGATTTGCCTAAATCGCTTCAAGAAAATGCCGGGATGTTTCCTTTGAAAGGGCACGGCCGACTTCCTTCCCCGTCGTTCCCTAATCCGATGAGACCGATGACCTCGCTGTCTGGTCTCCTCCCCTAACAAGCCAACCCCCAACACCTTCTACATTCGCTCCAAGTTTGTCGTCGTTGTTTTGAAATATGTCGTATATGCAAGCACTCAAATTTATAATATCAATATACCTCCCTCCCCACCCCAGATTCTTTAAAGACTCGAACTCCCACGTATAAAACAGCTTCAAGCTTCAGATTACTTTGCAGATAAGTTACTGCGTCAAATATTTGACGTTAATCATGTAACGAGCAAAAATGAGGAATGGTCTGAAATTATGCTTAAAGTTTGTTGGAAGTCGCTAAATGCTCTCATTGTCAAATACTGAATGAGTATAGTCTGCGCAATTTTCGCTCTGTTATAGGAGAAGCTAGTTTTTCACAAATCTGAATGTTTATGACGTCATTTCTCCTGAACGATGTGCCTTACGTTGATATATTACAGGTGAACTCAGTGGCATAAGTGGATACTCTGTGCGAAACATGTTGGGAATAGAGACAGTAGTAAAGAAGTAATAAGTTAAAACGTTATATCTGGTCCTGATGTTATACTGCACGAAGAGCGAAAATGTAGAGGGCGATAAACTTTTTACTTTGAATTTGCGGAGGATGTCAACGAGAAAAAGTTCCACGAAGGTTTGAAATTATCTGCAAGCCGTCTTCACACGGGATGTGTTTGCCATTGCGAGCTCACCAAACGTGATGTCCGTCGCGGTTGCCGCTCGTTCTGAAACAGCCTCCGTACGTCTCACGGATCACAACGCGCTCCTCACTCCTCACCGTGATTTCTGATCGCAGCGCTCTCCGGCGGCACTTCCCGGCGTTACGTCTGTGGGCGGTTGTCCAAAGCAAACGGCTTGAACGGCGAACTGCTGGTAGAGGAACGCTACACAATGGCGTATGCTGTACAGCGATCAAAGATACATACTAGTAGATGTTATTCGTTAACTCAACTGAATCTCCCATTTTCGGTTGTAAATTGAATGCGATAAAGTGCAGTATCTTGTCAGTTCGCGCATGACTAATATCCAAATTCTCGATGTTGCGTTGACCACCACCACTCTTTAAGTAATGTACTTCAACACATCGATTTCAAGATCGAGATTCATTTCGTAATCTCATTTGAACAGAAGAGAAGCTACTCACCATCATTGAAAAAAATATTTACTGTGTGTGTGTGTGTGATATCATAAAAGCAAAAATACCACTGTTTAACTTGTGGTTACTGTCTGATACAGACTGGCAGTCCCATTGATTTCTGGCCATTGGGGAAACATTATAGCTGCCGGCCTATGCCACAACAAATGCAGCAAATACATTATTTATAATCAGTAACATCGACTTTTACGTATAATAGTTCCATTAAGTTAATAGGAAAGACCCGTGGAAAGAAACCTGTACCTTTGTCTTCCCGGTTCATGACACTACCAGCTATACAACTTCGACGTGGTAGCCAGGTCTCCGTGTTTGTTGTATACATAGTACAGACTGTATGTGCAGATGTCATTACTTCGGCTCACGACACTATCAACTATACGACTTCGACGTGGCAGCCAGGTCTCCGTGTTTGTTGTATGCTGGGTACAGAGTGAATATACAGATGTCATTATGTGACATTTAGCTATGAAAAACAATATCAAGACGACGCGCTTTTGATAGATAGTCATTGTGTCATAGCACTGAAACGGTATACTTTCATAATACACAATTTATAACACTAAAAACATGAAACACCGTAAGCCTTTAACTACCGATACGTAGTTTCCTCTTATTTTATTATAACAGATCGTATGTGAAACGACATGTTTTCTAGAGGTCCTCAATTTGTTGATCTCTTGAACCACATTATATTCATAGCACGTAGTCTATAATAATTTAAAAAAATATCGCACAAAATACGAAGTTCCGCTCCTTCCAATATGACGGCTCCTAAGTTCTGCTTCTGACGTAAAAACGATGTTGCGTGTCATTGGCCACGCTTCTCTCCGCGAGGCAAAAATCTGACATGCGAAATTCTTCGTTTCACGCTTCGCAGTGCAGTGGAACATGGACTTCCACGCTATGACGTCACCAGCTCCTCCTCCAGGTCGCGTCAGATGACGGCTTAAAGCTAGTCAGAAGTCGCTAAGTGGTCTCACTGGCAATGCTGAATGAATGTAGTTTGGAAATTTGTGCGCGGCGAGTTGCGCTGCCTCAAGACATACTGGGTGATTCAACTACCCCTACCGATGTCGTTTTATGCAACCCGCAATGTTACGTGTGGCCTCCATAAACCACGCGCAAACTATTAGTCCTATATAAAAAATGAATAGGACCTTTTTTCAGGAAATTTAATGTGAGATAAATTTTGTACCAGGTAACGTTTTCTCTAGAGGCTGTAGTTTTCGAGTTTATCAAGGAAAAAAGTACAAGACTGACCTTCAGACTCACCCCCACTCCTACACTCAGTCCTCACCAGTCAGGATTTCCAGTATGTTGTTCGTGGCACTCCCTCCTACCACTGTGAAAAAATTCGCAATTGCACGAATTATTTCCCACAGTGGACCTTGTTTGGTCTTCATTCACTGCTCTTATTGCGCCACAGACTTAGTTGAGCACTTACAAATTGTTATAACTGACGTTTGTGTAAATTTTACCTAACAATTTTGTGCATTTTAATAGCATAATACAGTTAAACAATTACGCCGATGTATTCGTCAGGCCTTGTGACTACGAAACTGTTGTGGTTGTAAAAGATTCAGTTTGGGTGGTACTGTCAGCGTAATTAGTTTTAGCGTAATGTTTACAAAAGTTGTTTTTATCACCCTCACAGGCACGTTTAGTAAATGACGTTAACGAAATAACCGTTTATGCTAGTGGCGTAATAGCCCAATCAATAGAACCAAAAAAGTCAAATAATGGGAATAGTTCATGTTGCCAGTAATTTTTGTGCAGTGGTAGGAGGGAGTGCCACGAACAACACACCTAGAAATCTCGACTGCTGAGGGATGAGAGTGGGGGTGGAAGTGCCTGTGAAAGTCACTTTTGTACGTTTTTCTTGAATAACTTGAAAACCCTGGCCTGCAGCAAAAACGTATCCAGGTTACAGTTTAACTGCATTAAATTTCCTACAACTAGGTCCTGTTCATTTTTTTCTGTAGGACTAATAGTTTGCGCTTAGCAAGCCAGAGAATATGAAAATCTCGCGGGTTGTTTATTGGAGGCTACATACTGTGGGTTGCATAAAACGACATCGGTAGGGGCAGCTGAATCACACACTATTCACAGTTTTTTGGGGCTGGGTTGGGTTGTTTGGGGAAGGAGACCAGACAGCGAGGTCATCGGTCTCATCGGATTAGGGGAGGAAGTCGGCCGTACCCTTTCAGAGGAACCATCCCGGCATTTGCCTGACGCGATTTAGGGAAATCACGGAAAATCTAAATCAGGATGGCCGGACGCGGGATTGAACCGTCGTCCTCCCGAATGCGAGTCCAGTGTCTAACCACTGCGCCACCTCGCTCGGTTTCACAGTTTGTAACTGTGAAGATAGAACTTCTTATTGACTAGATAACAACAGCATTTCAGGTTTTTAATAACTGTATGAATTATTAAAAATCTAATTTTTGTTGCCCCTGGAAGCCGTCAGATAGGCGACAGTCCACTAGGTTAGCTGTTTAGCAGTATGGATACCGTTTGGCCACTTTTCGGACATATTGTGAAGTAGTACGTTTCTTACTTGTCGGGACTGAATCTCTTTTCCCGCTATGGCACTATTCTTTTTTTTCGCCGTTTTCTTGCATAGCGGACTTGCGTCGCGTCTCGGCCGAATTTTCTCAGAACTTGACACATTACTTGAGCAGAGATCTGTCGACATCCCTCTGTTGTTGTTCGGTTGGGCAATAAAGGTGTGGAAAATCTTGCCAGAAACGATGACCGTGCCCGTCTCGAGGCAATAACACGCAGTCAGCGACAGAAACGAGCAGCACGTTCGCTCTTTATCTTAATGACCCTTCTCGCTCGCCGGTCGTTTCGCGTATCAACCGGAGACAGTAAAAGCAAGCAGTCAGTATTCCCTTTGTTGCTGCGAGTGGTGCGCGCTGTAATGCCTCATTCCGCTCGCCACGTTTTGCAAAGCCGAGAAACAGACAATGGACGGTACGGTGCCGCAGAACAGCGCGTGGCGCGCCGCGTTTCCGCGGGCCCCTCACATTCACGTCAGCAGGCGCTGCCTGAGGAGGTGAACATGTTGCGGAAACGCCGTGCTCCTCGTTTTGTTTGCGCCCACGACAATGGTATCCATTTTACAGCTAGCGAGTTCGTTGTTTCGTAGTAGAAATTCTAGTGTGACATTTTAGGTACACCGTCAGCCGCGTTTCTGTTCTTTCTTCTGTTTCAAAATCTGAGCATTCTTGTAAGGTTCACTAGTAGGAAATAACCCACCTGAAATAAAGTGGCGTACGTGGAAACTAGCAAACATTATGACTATAGAAGATATACGAGGTGCATTCAAGTTCTAAGGCCTCAGATTTTTTTTCTAATTAACTACTCACCCGAAATCGATGAAACTGGCGTTGCTTCTCGACGTAATCGCCCTGCAGACGTACACATTTTTTACAACGCTGACGCCATGATTCCATGGCAGCGGCGAAGGCTTCTTTAGGAGTCTGTTTTGACCACTAGAAAATCGCTGAGGCAATAGCAGCACGGCTGGTGAATGTGCGGCCACGGAGAGTGTCTTTCATTGTTGGAAAAAGCCAAAAGTCACTAGGAGCCAGGTCAGGTGAGTAGGGAGCATGAGGAATCACTTCAAAGTTGTTATCACGAAGAAACTGTTGCGTAACGTTAGCTCGATGTGCGGGTGCATTGTCTTGGTGAAGCAGCACACGCGCAGCCCTTCCCGGCCGTTTTTGTTGCAGTGCAGGAAGGAATTTGTTCTTCAAAACATCTTCGTAGGATGCACCTGTTACCGTAGTGCCCTTTGGAACGCAATGGGTAAGGATTACGCCCTCGCTGTCCCAGAACATGGACACCATCATTTTTTCAGCACTGGCGGTTACCCGAAATTTTTTTGGTGGCGGTGAATCTGTGTGCTTCCATTGAGCTGACTGGCGCTTGGTTTCTGGATTGAAAAATGGCATCCACGTCTCATCCATTGTCACAACCGACGAAAAGAAAGTCCCATTCGTGCTGTCGTTGCGCGTCAACATTGCTTGGCAACATGCCACACGGGCAGCTATGTGGTCGTCCGTCAGCATTCGTGGCACCCACCTGGATGACACTTTTCGCATTTTCAGGTCGTCATGCAGGATTGTGTGCACAGAACCCATAGAAATGCCAACTCTGGAGGCTATCTGTTCAACAGTCATTCTGCGATCCCCCAAAATAATTCTCTCCACTTTCTCGATCATGTCGTCAGACCGGCTTGTGCGAGCCCAAGGTTGTTTCGGTTTGTTGTCACATGACGTTCTGCCTTCATTAAACTGTCGCGCCCACGAACGCACTTTCGACACATCCATAACTCCATCACCACATGTCTCCTTCAATTTTAGATGAATTTCAATTGGTTTCACAACACGCAAATTCAGAAAACGAATGATTGCACGCTGTTCAAGTAAGGAAAACGTTGCCATTTTAAGTATTTAAAACAGTTCTCATTCTCGCCTCTGGCGGTAAAATTTCATCTGCCGTACGGTGCTGCCATCTCTGGGACGTAGTGACAATGAACGGAGCCTCATTTTAAAACAATGCTCATGTTTCTATCTCTTTCCAGTCCGGAGTAAAAAAATCGGAGGCCTTAGAACTTGAATTCACCTCGTAGTCTTGTAAAATCTACATCACATTTAAGCGCTTGGGATTTGATTACAATCATTTCTCCCTAAGTATATGGGAGGCAACAAAACAGTTTCGCATTCGGAGGAGAAAGTTGGTGATTAAAATTTCGTCAAAATCTCGCCATAAAGCGCCTACGTTTCAGTGACTGCCACATCAACTCGCGTATCATATCCGTGAAGCCCTCTCCCCTGTTCGTAGAAAATACTAACGAACTGTACTTCTTGTAAATTTGTATCCTGCGTCAGTCCTGTCTGGTAATGATTCTTGCAGCGATCTCCAGAAGAGGACGGAAAAACTTAGTTTAGGGATGTTTTTCCTTCCACACAACGTTTTTGTATGAGATGGTCCCAGTTCACGTTGTTCGTAGTTGTAACCCCGAGGTATCTACTTCAATCGATAACCATACAATCGATGCGATTTTTCGTGTAACTGACGTTCAACGGAATTTTTTTAGTAGTGGAGAATTTTATTTTTCTTATTGTTCAGGTCAATTTCTACTTTGCACACCATGCAGATATCTTGTCTAAATTATTTTGCTGCTCGATTTTATCTACCAGTGCATCTACTAGACGGTAAGCGATAGCATCATCTGCCAACATCTAAGAAGGTTGCTCAGATTGTTTCTTAAATAGTTTCTGCTGTATAGATTAAGATCTGTAGAAGGCCTGTAACACTTACTTGGGGAAACCCAGATATCACGTCAGTTTAACCCGATAACTTTCCGTCAGTTATTACCAACTGTGCAAGTTCTGACACGAAACCACGAATGCAGTCGCACAACTGAAACCATACCCGAGAGACAATGTGATTAGATGCTGCTTGTGTGGAACGATGTCAAAAGCCTCCTGGAAATCTAGGAGTGTAGAAAGAACTTGGGATCCGCTGCCGATAGCACTAGTTACTTCGTGTGAATAAGGAACCTTTTGTGTTTTCTCAAGGATGTTATTTTCTGAATCCGTTGTTGTGTGACGTAGATCTTTTTTCCGAAATTTTTAATAATACGGTATATGTTCCAAAATCCTGCTGCAAATCGATGTGAGGGATATGTGTCTATAATTTAACAGACTACTTCTGCTTCGTTCCTTGTGTACTGGTGTTACCTGTGCTGCTTTCAGTCTTTACGTACGGCTCTTTCGTGGACAGAACCTCCTATACATCCAACCCACGGTCCCTAGTATTCAACAAGTTACGAGAACTCGGTTTGCGGTAGCACTGCACAGATATGCGACACAGACGCGTTGACGTTCAAAACTGCGTACTATAATGGTGAGCAAAATTGACGGACGAAAGTAACTTCTGCATGATGTGTCATTGCCAAGTAATGAAACTTCGACCATACTTAGAAGAAATGCTGCAGTATAGTACTGAAGGTAATTGAAAGAAATGGACAATGAAACGAACAGTTTATTCAGAGACAATAAACACATTGAAGTTATCGTCATTTATGATGATCTCCTGGGCTTTACAAAAGGCGGGACATGTTCTTGATAGGGTGTGTAATCAGGAGAGACGGCAGTGCATGCCCTCCAACGCTTTCGAATGCCGGCCACAAGACTGGTCAAGAGTTCTTCTGGTAGGGCATTGCATTCCTCCATCAATGTGGTTGACAACTGCAAAATGGCTCTGAGCGCTATGCGACTTCTGAGGTCATGAGTCGTCTAGAACTCAGAACTAATTAAACCTAACTAATTTAAGGACATCACGCACATCCATGCCCGAGGCAGGATTCGAACCTGCGACCGTAGCGACCACGCGGTTCCAGACTGAAGCGCCTAGAACCGCACGGCCACACCGGCCGGCGGTTAAACAACTACCGCATGGACATTGGTTCATCTGGACGTGATATAGTAAGTCGCTCTAACGCGTCCACACGTGCTCGAAGGGCTTTAAGTCGAGTGAACTGGCAGGGCAGTCCATTCGCCGAATATCCTCTCGTTCCAAGACCACCTCCACCTGTGCTGTTGGATACGGTCGCGCATTGTCATACATAAAAATGAAGTCATGGCCGAATGCACACCTGACAAGACGCGCATAGGGAAGGAGTACAGTGTCAAAATAATGTTGACTTGCGAGTGTTAGGGTGAAACTTCCTGGCAGATTAAACTGGGTGCCGCACCGAGACTCGAACTCGGGACCTTTGCCTTTCGCGGGCAAGTGCTCTACCAGCTGGCAGAATTGAAGCTGTGAGGGCGGGTCGTGAGTCGTGCTTGGGTAGCTCAGATGGTAGGGCACGTGCCCGCGAAAGGCAAAGGTCCCCAGTTCGTCTCTCTGTCCGGCACACAGTTTTAACCTGCCAGTAAGTTTCATATCAGCGCACAGTCCGCTGCAGAGTGAAAATCTCATTCTGGAGTGTTAGGGTGTTTAACGACCCGTCGACATCGAGGTCTTTAGAGCCCAGTGACTGTACCAGCCATGCAACATTATCCCTACTCAAACTATAACAGCTGGTCTGACAAAACCATCATGTTCGATGATGCTGGACATACCATCATGTGGCAAGAGGTGGGATCACGTAGTGCACCTAGGAACATTGTTTTGGTAGTCCACGTGTTATGGTCTAGGGAGGAATGATGTTGCATGGGCGTACTGACGTTTAAACCTTTGAACAAGGTACGCTCACCGGTCAGCGTAACTGTCACATTCTACTCCTTCGTCATGTGCGTCTTTTCGGGACTGCATCGGCCCTGAGTTCATTTTTATGAATGACAAGGTGTCGTTCGTGGAGGTCACACACCCTCTTAAGAAGCATATCCCGCCGTGTGCATTTTCAAGAGGACCATCATGAATCGCAGTGACTTTAGTATAATTATTGGCTCTGAATTAAAGCTTCATTTCTGCTCGTCTGTCTGCGTATTTCTTTCAGATACATTCCTGTATTGTACTGTAGCAGTTCTTTTCATGTTTGGTCCAAGTCTCATCGAGGTACGCTGCTTGGCAGTGACGCATACTGCGAAAGTTCCTTTGGCGTGGCTGGAGCTACGGCCGCGATGTGCTGGGAAGAACTGCAGCACTGGTCGGCAGCGAGCTGAACGAGCGGGGCGCGCCGATTGCCGGACGATGCAAAATCTGGAGCGCCTGCGCAGTCCAGTTTCGCGGTCAAGGCGCGGCCTGGAATGCTGGAGCAGTGTAGCGCGGTGGCTCCAGACCAGGGAGGAGGCCTTGCGTCATGCGCTGCTGCCCGCCGCTGGTCCCACCTGTACCTTGGGCGCTAAACCGCTCTGCGTGCAGAATCTTTGTGGCGACTGTTGTGGGTGACACAACTCACAAGGCGAGGCCACGGCCTCGGGGTCACAGATTTACACCGTCAGTAGACCACTGAAACAACACAATGTGCAAGTAGTAAGGGGCATTACTCTGGCAATTCCGAGAAAATTGCAAGAGAAGTTTTAGGTGCAGATTTTTTGAATATCACAGAATTTACGCTTGTACTGCAAAAGCGAGCGAGAGGGCGCAGTGATTAGCACACTTGACTCGCATTCGGGAGGTCGGCGGTTCAAACCTTCCTCCGGTCATCCTCATTTAGGTTTCCTGTGATTTCCCTAGATCGCTTCAAGCAAATGCCAGGATGGTTCCTCTGAAAGCGCTCGGGGGACTTCCTTCCCCCTCCAACTCAGCGATCACCTCGCTGTTTGGTCCCCTCCCCCCAATCAGCCAACCTGTACTACAGAAATGAGGGTCTGAGCGGGAGTCGAACCGTCTTCCTCAAACGCATTCGTTTTACGAAGCTCGAACGTCAACCATGTGACCACTACAGATACATCCGTTACATAATAGACTCGTAAAACTTCTGTTGCGATTTTCTCGGAATTGCCAGAGCAGTGCACCTTACTGCTTGCACATTATGTTGTTTCAATGGTCTACAACACTGCAACATTTCAGTCTTTGAGACTCGACACAATTCGATGTAATTGTGATGTTTTCCTCTTTTTCGGCGCAACAGTCGTGATAAATTGTAAGAAAGACACAATTTCTAGCAGGCTGTGCGGATAATATACCCCCATCAGTCCAAAAAGTTTCAAGACTAAATTAATAAAAAAATAGAGAATAGTGAACACGGTAGTTTTAATGCTGCGGGTGTTCTACATAGTCTCTCCCTCCCACTTTAGTACAACGTACAGAACGTTGCTACAACTATGTGAAACTGTCAGGAAGTCCTTCTGCGGAATGATATTCAACTCGCACTTCACTTTCGCACCTTCTTTGGTGGTGCTAAACCATCAGAGACCCATTCTGAATTTTTTCGCTTTGTGGTAGGTTCGTATTGATAAGACCAAGTGCCGTCACCTGTGACGATTTTTTCCAGAAAAGAGCACTCCGCATTTTGCATTTCAAGTCGCAACTCGCGACCACGCTTCATTGTTTTTGTTTTGGAATCGAGGAGTGCGGGACACACTTTCGCGAACTTTCTTTTCTTCAAAATACTCTGGAGAATGTCTTGGATACTTGAGTTAGAAACGTTGCTCCACTGGGATTTGTAACACAACAACGTTGACACTCTACTACCGCATGTCCATTACTTAACATTGGCTGCTCACAACCGACTGGTGGAATGCACATATGTTGTTCACAGTTGTTTGTTCAGGCGTCCACTGTGGTTCACTGCGCTGACGTCCCTTATACGCGAGGAATAAGAACAGTCTCAGAACATTATGTGCGGTCAATGTGTGTGTGTGTGTGTGTGTGTGTGTGTGTGTGTGTGCGTGTGTGTACTTCTCTTAACCCAATTGCCGAGTTCTGTGTCTACATTCCCACTCTGCAAACCACTGTGTTGTGCATGGCAGAGGGAGCTTCCTATTCTAATAAGTACAAGGGATTCGTGCGTTTGATTTGCGTCTGGAGCGTGGGTGGAATGCTTTTGAGCGCACATTTATCAGACTAATCAAGTGTTCGCAATTCCTACGAGAGCGATGTGTAGAAGACTGTGGTGTATTCCTAGATTTCTCACTTCGTACTGGCTCTTGAAACAGTTCAACAGCTGCACATTCTTGATTTTTTTCACTTATTTGTGTTTGTATCCTTACCAATAGAATCGGTGCCACTACTTCATTCTCGAGCGTCCGATTATAAAAATAATCGGTAGCACTAGGGTACAGTTTTCCGTAAATTACATTATAGCAGTAAAACGTAGTCATTTATTTTCCTTCTTTATTTATTCATTCCTCCTCTCGGGGGACGGGTTAGCAGCAAAACCGTTCTTCAGACGTACAGGCTTTAAAACGTAGAAGAAGTGGTTAAAGTAATCGATGACATATTGTCATGAGAGACAGCACACGTGTACATATCTGTTAAATCTTTATTTTACCAGCCTAAGTCGCAAATTAGAAAAAACTGGCAAGTAACTCCGATCGCTTAAGGATCCATTCTCTTCAGTCAGCCTATAAAATAAGCGTGTTTTACGAGTTTTTTTGGCAAAGCTAATGAAGCAATCAAAGTAAATCTCGTATTTATTGATTTTGAACAACATTTTCAGATTTTTTCCTTAAGAAATTCAGTCATTATACGAAGAGTTAAGTTGTTCTACCCAAAATGAGATGTGTCCACGACAGAAGTCCTGCAGTCCGGAAATCTTATCTGAAAATAAAATTAAAAAAAAAAAACAGTTTTCTTCATCTTTAAGATACTGCGCACGGAGTAATAGGACAGATTTTTGAAATTTGACAAAATAGTGAAATGAAGGACATATGAAACAAAGATATAGTTTACATGCCATGATAAGATATAGTTTTGTCGTGTGTCGTTTTTGGCAATAATTAATGTATAAATTGAAGTAAGTAATTAGAATATTACTCCTTGCTGGCATGGCTGAGAGGTAATTCAGCCAAATTTCGTAAAGATCTCTTTATTAGGGTGGCTGCAGTCCATTCCGTCCGTTTGAGATACACTGCAATACTCCCCGGGCATGTCCGCAAGGAGTAGTAGGTTAATTTTTTTTATTTAAATTTATTCATTAGTTATTGCAAAAATACACAAAAAATCACGACAAAAATACACCTTTGTTTAAAACGTCCACCATTTTATTATTGTGTAAAATTTCATAAAACTCTGCTATTATTCCGTGCAATATCCTAAAGATCAAGAAAACTGTTCGTTTTTGATTTCAGATAAGATTTGCCGACTGCAGGACTTCTATCATGGACATACCACATTTTGGACAGAGATACTTTAACTGTTTGGATGGGGGGGGGGGGGGGGGGCTTGATGATGACTGAATCTCTAAAAAAGAAATCATAAAATATCCAAGAATCAATAAATAATGTGCAAAAAGATACGTTGACTGCTTCGTTAGTTTTTCCAGAAAAGTCGTAAATATATTTTATAGGCTGGCTGAGGAGAATGGACCCTTACTGATACACTTGACATCTACAAGTAAAACAAAACCTTAATAAGTATATATTTAAGCAGATAACGTAGCTTATGAATGAAAAGACACGGGAAACTTGTATATTATTCTATAATGTTTATCATTTTGCAAACTGGTTTTTATTTTAATGCCACCGTCTAGTACAAATGTGCTGCGAAGGTTTTGTGCGATCGAATATTTCAGGCTATTGTATCTACAGAGTGGTCTTCAAAGATGACAGTTGTTAATGTTTCGCGTAGGACTAAAACGAGAGGATTTTTTTTTCAGTAAAAATGCATTGTAAAGCCATTTAGCTTAGATAAAATGAACTACATTACAAATTACAACAGTTTCTTGAAAACTAAAATAAACTGAACGGTATATAGTGTACTTCGGTAACGTGTTCCAAGGGGGCGATTGAAGAAGATAATCTTGTCCTTAACAGGTCCAACGATACAAAAGGGTACAAAATAACAAGTGAGGCTAAACAGGTAATTGAAACAACTGTAATTATACAAAATAAAATTTTAACAAAGCAAACAAACCTACAGTAATTGAAATATAGGAAGAAGTGGGTACATGAGTAATAGAGGTGATTAGTTAGAGTGGTCTGGTTGGGTTACTAGCAGTATCTGCAGTTAGAAGTGGTGAGTAACGGAACATTGTCTGACCATACAATAGTAAGCCTGGGCAAGTGAGTTCCATTATCTCGAGGTAATACATCTATCTCCCTTTGTAGATGTTACAAAATACTTCATGTTGTACACTGAAACTGTATACTTTTTAAAGCAGGCGGTTTGTAAAAGTAGTCTAAAAATTTATCCCACTTCTGTGGTGTTCGTTGTAGTTGCAGACTACTATATGCCGGATAAATCATTTATGTTGTCCAAAAACAGGAGTGGACCAAGCAGTGAATTTTATTTCCATGTGAACCTTAGGGTTCTCGAACAAGCCAAAAACGGCTGAAAGGGAAAATGTAGACTTTTCGTAAGGGCACCGAGAAAAAGACCTTTTCGGACACGTCCTATCATCGTAGTACGTAATACTTCTTATTAGTGGTCAAAGAGCGGCGATAAAGACGTGCTCAGTTTTCACATAATGTTCACAGGCCTGCTGCGCAACTTTGTATCCGAAAATTTTCTCGGCATCACCCTTCTTGGTTTGATGCGGCCCCCACGAATTCCTGTCTTGTTCCAATCTCTTCATCTCCGAGTGGTACTTGCGCCTTAAGTTCTCAATTGCTTTTAGATCTTTCCCAATCTCGTCTTCCTGTACAGGTTTTACTCTCTGCAGCTTACTCTAGTATCACAGAACTTATTTCCTGATGTTGTACCACGAGTCCTATCATCCTGCCCCTTCTTTTTGTCGGTGTTTCTCGTATGTTTCTTTTTTCGCCGATGCTTCGGAGAACCTCCCCATTCCTTACCGCCTCAGTCCACCTAATTTTCAACATTCTTCCGTAGGAACGCATCTCAAATGCTTCGATTCTCTCCTGTCCTGCTTTTCCCACAGTCCATGTTTTACTGACATACAATTCTGCGCTCCAAACGTACATTCTTAGAAACATCCACCTCAGACTTAGGCCTATGTTTATTACTAATAGACTTATTTTGGCTTCTGTGCTTCATTTATCCCGTAGTCACCAATGTTTATGTTAGGCGTATCGGTAATTTCTTTGCTCTCACTCCTCACTAGTTTTGTCCAATTCCGGTTTACTCTCAATCAATATGCTGCACTCATTAGACCGTTCATTATGTTCAACAGGTTGTCTAGTTCTTCTTCACTGCTGAGAGTAGCAGTGTCATCAGTGAATCGTAACATTGATGTCCTACCCCCCTTAATCTTAGTCTTACCCTCGAATCTCCCTTTTATTTTCGTCATTGTTTCTTCGTTGTGTAGATTGAACAGCAGTGGCGAAAGACTGCTCCTCTGACTTAAATCAGTTTCAATCCGACCACTCAGTTCTTATTTTTCCACTCTTACTGTTCCCTCTTGGTTCACGTATTTATTGAATACTATCCGTCTTTCCGCGTAGCGTAACACGTATTTTCCCTGAGAATTTAGAATATATTGCTCTATTTTACATTGTCGAACGCTTTTTCTATGTCGACAGATCCTATGAAAGTGTCCTGATTTTTCTTAATTTTCGCTTGTATCAGTTAGCGCAACTGTCTTTCTGGTACATTTACCTTTCTTAAAAGTCAAACTGATCACCATCTAATAGATGTTCAGTTTTCTTTTCCATTCTTCTTTACATTATTTTTGTTAGCAACTTGGATGCATGCATCGTTAAGCTTATTGTTCTCTAGTTCTCGCACTTATTTGCCCTTTTTATCTTCGGAATTGTGTGGATGATATTTTTTCCGAAAGTCTGGTTCAAATGGCTCTGAGCACTATGGGACTTAACATCTGAGGTCATCAGTCCCCTAGAACTTAGAACTACTTAAACCTAACTGCGGCTGGTCCCGGCGGAGGTTCGAGACCTCCTTTGGGCATGGGTGTGTGTGTGTTTGTCCTTAGGCTAATTTAGGTTAAGTAGTGTGTCCGATGACCTTAGCAGTTAAGTCCCATAAGGTTTCACACACATTTGAACATTTTTGAACCAAACTAACCTAAGGACATCACACACATCCATGCCCGAGGCATGATTCGAACCTGCGACCGTAGCGGTCGCGCGCTTCCAGACTGAAGCGCCTAGAACCGCTCGGCAACTCCGGCCGGCCCGAAAGTCTGATAGTAAGTCGCTAGTCACATAGATTCTGCAGACGGGGTTCAATAGTCGTTTGGTTACCGTTTACCTCGGTGCCACTAGGAATTCTGAAGGGTTCTTATCCATCTCTTCTGCCTTATTTGCCAAATTCGAACACGTATTTTCCGCTGCAGTGCTATTAGCGTGTCTACTGAGAAGCGGTTCGCTCGACGAGTACTGTGCTTCGGTGCGTTCTGCGGAAGATTGTTTGGTGTCGCTGTGTGCCAGTGCGATTCGATATATCGATCCCGGGCTGTTACGCGGCCGCGAAGATTACGCAAGCGTCAGGTTCGGGAATGAGTGACCGATGGCAGCGGTCCAAGCGCCGCTTCGTTCTGTTGCGTCCCGCGGCGCGCGCGGGACATGCGTTGGATGCGGGCGACGGCACCGCTCTCTTCGACGTGGTGCTGGTCACGTGAGAGGGGGTCAGGGACTGTCGAGCTGCCTGGTGACCCGCTTACTCACGAATCTCGCATCAGAGACAGCGCTGAAGGATTTGGGGACAAGTTCCCCTCTACCAGGGTAAACACGAAAATAGTAAGGCCTGATACTGGCCAATGAATGGATCTGCTCGACTGGATGCTCATCGGGTTTTTCCAGAGGGGTTTCAGTGGAGTATAGCTCTATTCATTAGGATCGTCATCATCAACGTGATCATAATCGACTATATGACTACCAGCAACATCACAATCACGTCCACCCACAACATCATGGTCATAACCACCAACAATACAATCATCACCACAATCAACATCATGATCATCAGTGATATCAACAGTAATTTGGGCACCGACAATAACCTGATCGTCACCAGTAAGAAGATGATCACATCAAAAGCAACATAATCAGTATAATCATCCGCACAACCATCATCAGTAATATCATCACGCAGAAAATCTTGTAGATAGGACAACCACAGCTGTGACTAATCATCTTGGGGATTAAGAAACTATTTCGGTTGTGTAGAACCTTTTATTATCAGGTCACAACTGGTTTTGTGGCACTGAAAACCACATCCTCAGTTGAGGTGTAGCTATGTCATAAGAGCTAAGTAGCCCGTTATATGGTATCCAGAATTCGTTGTCAGACCAAACCAATAAATCACAACTTAACTACATGTCACCAGAGGATCTGGTTTTCAGTGAAACGGAACTGTTGGTGATCTGGTAGTAAAAAGATTGCATACATTTTAAGCGTTTTTTTATCCCCAAGAATATCATCATGATCATCAATGTAACCTTGAGCAACAGCAGGGTCATCAACATTACCTTGATTAACAGCAAAATGAAGATAATCATGCTCTTGGTGATCATCATTGTTATCGTCAACATCAGCAATATTGTCATCACCACTATATCAGTCATCATCATCAGTCATCATCATTACTGTTATCATCATCATGACTGTTATCGTTACTGTTATCATCGTTACTTGGGTTGGGTTGATTTGCGGGGAAGAGACCAAACAGCGAGGTCATCGGTCTCATCGGATTAGGGAAGGAAGTCGGCCGTGCCCTGTCAAAGGAACCATCCCAGTATTTGCCTAAAGCGGTTTAGGGAAATCACGGAAAACCTAAATCAGGATGGCCGGACGCGGAATTGAACCGTCGTCCTCCCGAATGCGAGTCCAGTGTGCTAACCACTGCGCCACCTCGCTCGGTTATCATCGTTACTGTTTTCATCATTAGTCATTATCATCGTCACCATCGCAGTTTTCATCATTATGTCATCATCATCACAGTTGTCATCATTGTAATCGGTTGCATGCACGGTGGGATAAGGTCAACGTCAGTATCCATGAATGTTGCTCTTGCATGTGTTCTATTCTCACCTATCCACTCTTCATTAGGACTCGCATCGGACGTTTAGTATCCTTAGAAGCCACCTGAGCACTTCCTCCGTCCAGTTACGACCTCTTAGCGCCGCTACTTGTCCCGGTCATCTCCATTACACTGTCGTTACTGCCTCTCTCATTCTGTTCTGTTTTGTGATACATTTCCTTACGTTCAAATCGTTCAAAAGACTTTGAGCACTATGGGACTTGACATCTGAGGTCATCAGTCCCCTAGAACTTAGAACTACTTAAACCTAACTAACCTAAGGACATCACACACATCCATGCCCGACGCAGGATTCGAACCTGCGATCGTAGCGGTCGCGCGGTTCCAGACTGAAGCGCCTAGAACCGCTCAGCCACACCGGCCGGGTTTCCTTACGTCCTTGTCTCTTTAAATAATACTCAAAATGCATCTCTCCACATCTCTTTGAGTACCTTTCGTTTTGAATGATTTTCGCATTTAAAGTCCAACCGAGTGCCATAAGTCCAAAACTGGTGATACACTGTGGCTGTAAATTTCCTTGTTAGACATATTGGAAGCTTTTTCTTGGAAACTGTATATAGTTCACCAAAAGCACGCCAGGCTCTTTTTGCTCACCTCTTTATCAGGAGAATAACTACAGTCAAGGGGCCCCAGGGCAGGTGCATCAGCCGGGATCCCTACCGCTCCTCCACGCCGGTTGGTGGCCTCTTTTTCAACTTCTCTTTTTTTTCGTTACAGTTGATATTCGTTTGTTAGAGCAATATAACCTCGTTTTTGTATACAGAATTCTAAACATGCCTCAGAAGCTTTTGGAATTACGAAAAGTTCATATGAACCTGGGTTGGAAAATCCTTCGGTAGGGAGTATGAAAGGATTTATGAATCACTAGCTGAGAAACCCGGCGTTGCCCGTAGATTTGCCTGAGAAATTTTACGTGTGGGATTTGCGCTGAAGCGCCAAAGAAACTTGTATAGCCATGCGTATTCAAATACAGAGATATGTAAACAGGCAGAATACGGCGCTGCGGTGTACCCTTGATGACTGCACCTCCGATGTAGCGATAAAGTGAGGATTTTCCCTGACTACCATTTCACAAGTGTTCCGTGAATATCAGGAACCCGATAAAAACATCAAATCTCCGACATCGCTGCGGCCGGAAAAAGATCCTGCAAGAACGGGAGCAACGACTACTGAAGATAATCGTTCAACATGACATAAGTGCAACCTTTCCGCATATTGCTGCGGATTTCGATGCTGGGCCATCAACAAGTGTCAGCGTGCGAACTATTGAGCGAAACATCATCGATATGGGATTTCGGAGCCGAAGACCCACTCGTGTACCCTTGATGAGTGCATGGCACAGAGCTTTAAGCCTCGCCCGCGCCCATCAACACCGACATTGGACTGTTGATGACTGGGAACATGTTGGCTGGTTGGACGAGTCTCGTTTCAAATTGTATCGAGAGGATGGACTTATACGGGTATGGATACAACCTCATGAATCCATGGACCCTGCATGTCAGCAGGGGACTGTTCAAGCTGGTGGAGGCTCTTTAATGGTGCGGGGCGTGTGCAGTTGGAGTGATGTGTGATCCCTGATACGTCTAGATACGACTCCGACAGGTGTTACGTCCGTAAGCATCCTGTCTGATAACCTGCATCCATTCACGTCGATTGTGCGTTCCGACGGGCAATTCCAGCAGGACAATGCGACACCCCACATGTCCAAAATTGCTAAATACTGGCTCCGGGAACATTCTGAGTTTAAACACTTCCGCTGGCCACCAAACTCCCCAGACATGGGCATTATTGAGCGTATTTGGGTTGCCTTGCAACGTGCTGTTCTCAAACCCCTCGTACTCTTAGGGATTTATGAACAGCCATACAGGATTCACGGTGTCAGTTCCCTCCAGCACTACTTCAGACATTAGTCTAGTCCATGCCACGTCGTGTTGCGGTACTTCTGCGTGCTCGAGAGGGTCCTACACGATATTAGGCAGGTGTACCAGTTTGGCTCTTCGTTGTATTTTGACTTGTAAAGCTTCTTAACATACAACATTTAAAATAATACGACTGGGGACATGTTCGAAGAGGTTGTTTGCTTCACTAAGATTGGAGAGAGACATGTAGAGCTGTCTGTGCGAAAAGGAATGCCACGCAGCGCCCGGCCTTATTAGGCTTCGTTTATGGTCATCGCGTATCATAAGCTCACCGGGAACTGTACATGTTCAAAGCAAAATTGTGAACTGTTAGGAATAAGCTGGGTTTAGGGTATGAGAACTCCCCCATCTGCGCCACTTTCCTTCAGAATTTCCACTTCTATAATGTTACAATTGGAGAATAGCAACTTAAAGTCTCTGTGAGTGAACGCCTCTGAGACGCGAGTTCACGCATGGCGCTGTCGGTCACAGCTACCTCGCACCTTGCTTTCGGAAGGCGTTACAGTCTCGCCTGATTATCTTCATTGGATTATTGAGACCACAGAGTCTGATAGCCATTCTTGTGTATTCAGAACTACTCGATCGTTTTCTAGCCATTTTTATTTGTAATCTAAATGTATCAAAATTTAATGAACGGGCAGACATATCATAAAGCAAACTTAACAAATTCGTTTTTCTTAGCAAAGATACAGAATTAAACCTACCGAAAGAAGCAAAGTAATGTCGTTAAATTTTTAGTACACAAAGTAAAATCAGGAAATCAGTATATCCTAGGCAAGTCAATCCATTGGTAGTTTGAATTTGTACAGATAAGATTGTGGCGCTTAATTCTGTCACATGTAAACGTCTGAAAATACATCAGTCACTGGGTTAAAAGAATTAACAACGCCATTTATTGGTTCTTTGGTGTACTGCACCGTGATGATTAAACATCCGAACTACGAAGCTAAGCAGATGATTTTAGATAAAATTTTAAATTACAGTATCTCTTTTTTTCTGTGTTCCGATTTTGATGGAATTAAGCCTGTGCGTTGTCCCAAGCTATGCTCAAGTTATCTATGAAATCCCACGAAAATTCGTCTTGCAGTTTTGTAGATTAGCGTGTTCAAAAAGACACACGACGGTATTGTAGTTTTATTATTAGCATAGACATGGAAGGCACAAAAATGATACATTTACGAAACACATTTGCATTTTAAAGTATTGCTAGAAATGATGACCTGCTTCCATGCATTCTCTGAGCCTGCGCTCCATACTTTGCTACGTTGTGGAAAAGTCCTTATGCCTTCCGTTTTTCGTCAAATCCATTTTGGGTACGCTCATTCAGAAGAAGGAGATTGGGAACGGAAGTTCAGTACAGTTGACAACTCTCACACCAGTTGCACGACCTTGATAAAGATGGCTGATGAGCGCGCTGTTCAGCGCCCAGCAATTTCAACACTTCCGAGACGGAGTCGAGTGTCACAGGCACGACGTTTTAGTTTATTATTTCTTTCTACTAATGTTCTCACCAACTCTTGCAGACAGAATCCACATATGCAGCCGAATGTACCTGCAAAATTACATCATTTTACGGCACATAGTTCAGAACGTATGACCTCTCTGGCTACGGGCCTGTGCCCGAGTGAGATTCGGGCCCCTCTCGAAAGTGTTAAATCAGTCAAGTCATTCCAGCCATCCACAGCGCGGATTTTAAATGTCCCCATAGGAGAAAAGTCACTGACTCCAAATCTGGTGATCGGGTAGGTCATGCTATGGATATTCTTGGACTAATCCACCTGTTTGGAAAATGATTATCGAGATAATGGAGAAATTTACGTGGAAAATGAGGAGGAGAACCATCGTACGTGAACCATATTCATCAGATGCCATCTAGTGATACGAGGATTGGACAAAAATGAGTGTTTGAACATAAATGCAAATGCTAGACAAGCCTACAGGTTGCGCTGTTATATTTGACCAAGAATGGCACCTGTGAAATGTCCGCAGCACATTGCAAGCGTCTGTCGTAAGAACGATTTTCTGTGTAGTTGTGAGTGCATTATGTCGGAGCTGAGTGAATTCGAACGTGGTGCTCGTGTGGTGAGTGTTTCGGTAACCAATGTAGCCGAAGTAATTGATGTTTCAAGAGGCTCCGTATCGAACATTTATACCACATACAGGGAAAGCGGAAAACATCATCCGGTAAGTCACAAAGCGTACGAAAGTGTGTGTTGAGTGTTAGAGAAAGCGGTCATTGAAGAGGATTGTGACGAAAAATAAGAGACGGCAGCAGTGAAGGACACTACAGAATTGAATGTCGCACTCGCGAAACCTGTCACAACAAACAAAAAAAACAAAAAAAAAAATGGCTGTGAGCACTATGGGACTTAACTTCTGAGGTCATCAGTCCCCTAGAACTTAGAACTACTTAAACGTAACTAACCTAAGGACATCACATACATCCATTCCCGAGGCAGGATTCGAACCTGCGACCGTAGCGGTCGCGAGGGTTCCAGACTGTAGGTCCTAGAACCGCTCGGCCACTCCGGCCGGCCACAATCAAAACACGAAGAGAGTTCCATAAGCAGGGAATTGCAGGGCGATCTGGAATCCTACAACCACTCATTTGTAATGCAAATCACCATAAGAATGTCATTTGGATGGATAACTCTTGTTTCGCCTTGTTTCCAACTTCTGGCCCAAAAGTAAAACGTGACGGAGTGATGATTTGGACAGCCATATCGTGGTATTCCGTGGGCCCCTTGGTTACCCTTCAAGGTCATATTACTTCCAAGAATACTGTCGCCATTTTGGCTGATCAGGTCCATCCCATGGTACAGTGTTCGTGTCCCAATGGGGATGCTGTGTTCCAAGACGATAGTGCTCCTATTCACACAGATCGCATCGTCCAGGACTGGTTTAGTGAGCACTAGCATCCATTTCGGATCTCCCCCGGGCCACCAGTCACAGTTCTCAATATTATTGATCTTTGTGGTGTACTTTGTCCTATCGCTATTCACTTCCGTCATCATTACCTGTACTTGCCATTGTTTTACAGGAAGACCGATGTATATTCCGTCGGAAACGATACAGCATCCGTATTTATCCATTCTGAGACGACTGGAAGATGTTTTGAATGCCAACAGCTTTATCAGGCATAGTAGTACACTGTCCAGTCCATTAATGTGACAGCCTGTCAAGAGCCTACATAACAGCCTTTTGGAGCGCAGGCCGCTGCGAGATGTGCGGGAAGGGAGACAGTGAGTATCTGGAACGTACCTACAGCGGTGTGGAGCCATGCTGACTTCAGTGCGTTAGGTTGAGGATGCATGGTGCGAACAGCCCGATCGAGGTGGTCCTCCAGATTCTCGACTGGGCTTTAATCCGGGGAGTTTGGTGGCCAGAGTATCATGCACTTACACTGCGAGCTTTGTTACGAAACGTTGTGTTGCCCTGGTCCCCAAATATATAGCTGCATACCTGCATTTATTCCTTTATCCAGAATGACGGGATCACCCAGGGAATGTCACAAAAACATTGCTCAGACCATAACGCCCCCTCGTTCTTTGCTTTGACGTTTTACACTACTGGTCATTAAAATTGCTATACCTCGAAGAAATGCAGATGATAAACGGGTATTCATTGGACAAATATATTATACTAGAACCGACATGTGATTACATTTTCAATCAATTTGGGTGCATAGATCCTGAGAAATCAATACCCAGAACAACCACCTCTGGCCGTAATAACGGCCTTGATACGCCTGGGCATTGTCAAACAGAGCTTGGATGGCGTGTTCAGGTACAGCTGCCCATGCAGCTTCAACACGATACCACAGTTCAAGAGTAGTGACTCGCTTATTGTGACGAGCCAGTTGCTCGGCCACCATTAACCAGATGTTTTCAATTGGTGAGAGATTTGGAGAATGTGCTGGCCAGGGCAGCAGTCGATCAATTCCTGTATCCAGAAAGGCCCGTACAGGAGCTGCAACATGCGGTCGTGCATTATCCTGCTGAAATGTACGGTTGCAGGGATTGAATGAAGGGTAGAGCCACGGGTCGTAACACATCTGAACTGTAACGTCCACTGTTCAAAGTGCCGTCAATGCGAACAAGAGCTGACCGAGACGTGTAACCAATGACACCCCATTCCATCACACTGGGTGATACGCCAGTATGGCGATGATGAATACACGTTTCCAATGTGTGTTCACCGCGATGTCGCCAAACACGGATGCGACCATGATGATGCTGTAAACAGAACCTGGATTCACCCGATAAAAAGACGTTTTGCCATTCGTGCACCTAGCTTCGTCGTTAAGTACACCATCGCAGGCGCTCCTGTCTGTGATGCAGCGTCAAGGGTAACCGCAGCCATGGTCTCTGAGCTGACAGTCCATGCTGCTGCATACGTCGTCGAACTATTCGTGCAGATGGTTGTTGTCTTGCAAACGTCCCCTATGTTGACTCAGTGATCGAGACCTGGATGCACGATCCGTTGCAGCCATGCGGATAAGATGTCTGTCATCTCGACTGCTAGTGATACGAGGCCGTCGGGATCCAGCACAGCGTTCCGTATTACCCTACTGAACCCACCGATTCCATATTCTGCTAACAGTCATTGGATCTCGACCAACGCGAGCTGCAATGTCGCGATACGATAAACCGCAATCGCGATAGGCTTCAATCCGATCTTTATCAAAGTCGGAAACGTGACGGTACGCATTTCTCCTCCTTACTCGAAGCATCACAACAACGTTTCCCCAGGCAGCGCCGGTCAACTGCTGTTTTTGTAGGAGAAATCGGTTGGAAACTTTCCTCGTGGCAGCACGTTGTAGGTGTCGCCACCGACACCAACCTTGTGTGAATGCTCTGAAAAGCTAATCGTTTGCACATCACAGCATCTTCTTCCTATCGGTTAAATTTCGCATCTGTAGCACGTCATCTTCGTGGTGTAGCAATTTTAATGGTGGCTAGTGTACGTCGTATATGTCAACGGCCATCTGTCCGATGAAGCATAAACCTAGAGTCATCTGAAAAGGCCACCTGTCGCACACTCAGTGGACGGCGGTGAAGAGCAGTCAGCATGGGCGCACGAACCAGGCGCTTGCTGTGGCAGCCCATACGCAGCAACGTTCGCTGAGCGGTCGTTGAGGAAACACTACTGGTAGTAGACCACATCTGGGCGGTCGGTTTCTCAGCAGTTGCACGTCTGTTGGCCCGTACACGTCACTGCAGCCATCGTTCACCCCTGACACCTACGGTTCGTGGTGCACCCCAGTTGCCTCGACGCTGGTTTTGGGTATCGCCATCTCGCCATGCACGGTATACATTAACCACGACGGCACGGGAACAGTTCACAAATTTAACCGTTTCGAAAACGCTTCCTCCCTTGGCCAGAAAGCCATGATCGTGTCCTTCTGGACGTTAGGTAAATCGCTCAGTTTCCGCATTACGATGACTACAGCACTTCTTCCGCTCCCACTCGACACGCTTTACACACCCTTCATTGCTAGTGTTGCCACTTGGCGTTTGTGAGTAGTTACTGCACGCCGACGTCAAACATAGGCGGTGGTTGCATCAGTGTTACTGGACCGTGCATATTGCGTTTCTGGTGTTCCATATTTTTGTCGAACCTCTGTACATCGTCAAGTAGCCGGCCGCTGGTGGCCGAGCGGTTCTGGCGCTACAGTCTGGAACCGCGCGACCGCTACGGTCGCAGGTTCGAATCCTGCCTCGGGCATGGATGTGTGTGTTGTCCTTAGGTTAGTTAGGTTTAAGTAGTTCTAAGTTCTAGGGGACTTATGACCTCAGCAGTTGAGTCCCATGGTGCTCAGAGCCAGCCATCGTCAAGTAAAAGAATCATATGTCTGAGGAACGCTAGTTACGTTTCTCTATTGAGACGTCGTGGGAAAAAGAAAGCCGGGATGTTCGCCAGTCGAAATACCGGCGATGGTCCATGTGGTGCTTAATCCACCCTTATCAGCCAATTGCTGTTGAGCGGGAGGGCCGGGCCACATAGGCAACTTTCGCAGTTTATAACAACAACACTTTTATTAACTTTTCTTTGGGCAAATAAAATTTGATCTTTAAAATTTTTGTGATAAGGTAAGTTAGCAAAAAATCCTTACAAGCACGGGCAACCGCCCTATTCAAACAACAACATTAATCTTTAAACAAGTATTAAGTGACTCGCAAGTCAATTAAATTCTGTACACAGTAAAGCTCCCAAAAGGAGACTACAATAATGAGATAAACTTTAACCAATAATGGATATCACAAAAAGTTTTTAACACAAAATAGAATACAAACAGATACGCCCCTTCGTGACACATTTTCAAAACAGGTGACGTCACATAGGCACGGGCAAATTCAAGTAGCAGAAGGGGGGCCCACTGGACCCAGACCAGAGGAGGCTACACCCAGAACCCACAGCAAGCGGGCGAGCTGGACAGGGTGCTGCACACACTACACTATAACACACTGAAAAAAGGTCTTAGAGCTCGTGGTACCCGTGGTACTATACAATTCCAGAGATAGGGGACGGGGGGAGGGGGGGGGCGGCAAACATTAATTCCTCAAACGTAAAATAACTACAATGTATAAAATGATAGCCTATTTCACGAACATTGAAATAAAATAGTCAAGAGTGAATCAATAACTGATGCCTTTGACGTAACCTTAAAGGACGAGGGCGAATAGCATAATACCAAGTCAGCTTAGAAATTTAAACTACACTAGTAGGTTAACAAACGCTCACTGAAACTGGGGAGCTCATTTAAATTACCCCTTAACAGGATACTGATAAACTTAAACATTACCATTTCACTGTTTATGAGTGAACAAGTAATGCAATTAGATAACACAGAACGTACAGATTCAATGTTAAGCCTGTGTTTTGAACCAACTATAACAACGTCCACACAGCTCACTGTATCAGGAAAAATATTACAGTTTCACCATACTGGCTTATGCCGTCCGTCACTCCGAACAGCAGTAGTACCAATTAATAATACACGTCGCTTGCTCGGACTGTATCACATCACAAAATCCAGATAGAGCTTTAAACAAACACAATAACACGCGTTTACTTAAACAGCAAGACAACAGTTTCCGGTCATGGCGCCGATACTTGGGAAGCAAGGATCAGTATAATATGCGCATCAAAAACGTGACAAGCAATTCTCACCAAATCTTTTATGAAATCCTTTACAGATCCAAATCAGGGACGCACGACTCGATTCGGGTAATGTGGCAGAGTCCAACTCCCAGACTACAAGCCAGGTTCGCTCTTGCAAACGTGTCAAACACACCACAACCTCTGCGTCGTGCCCCGGCCTGCTCAACCACGCTCTCCTCCGATTCCCCAGCGCCGTGCGGCTCTCCGGCTGCCGCTCTCTAGCGCCACACGCCCGTCGCTGCCAAAAGCCACGTCAAACGGCCGAGCCCAAAGATCACACCATGCCGACCCGATCGATCAATCGATACGAGCCGGCACGGCTCACTCCAAAACATCACGCATTGCGGAAAGAACTAAGTGCCAATAAAATGATCATGAGTGATTCCACCAGACATGTTGAGACTGAACCTCTGCTGATGTCTCCCTTGCGCTTCGTAAGTCCAGAGTTTCCCGTAAGTCGTTTGAACATTTTATACGCCTGGAGAAACTCGAGATTCACATTGCAGCGTCTCAATTACAGCCAAGGTGTCGAGATTCGCAGCTGTGAACGTGGGAAAGGAGGAAAAACGAGCGAGTCCTTCAGCGCAGAGTCATTTACCCGAGAGAACTAACGACGTGGCAGTTTAACTAACGACATGGCAGTTAACGGCAGGCCCTAGACAGGCGAGCAGCGCAATATATGACCGGCTGGAGGAAGCGCTCACTCGCCCATTATGCTGACACGTGGCTCATTTCAGTCGAGATTACACAAAGCCGTATCGCCGGAGCTCGGAGTAACGGCCGAGGAATAGCCAACACGGGGGCAGGTCTTTAGGAGGTATAAACAAGATTTGGGTGGTGTAAATGTCACTTCTACGTAATTCTGTGCAGAGGGAATACGGCACGAGATATTTACGAAAGTGGCAATCTACCTTATAGGAGAAAGGAAATGGATTTTAATATCCATTGAAACAACAAATTGCGGTAACCGAACAAATTCACTCCGCATTTCAGTGCGTCTTCATCATGAGGATTTATGTCAATTAATTAATAAATGGTTCAAATGGCTCTGAGCACTATGGGACTCAACATCTTAGGTCATAAGTCCCCTAGAACTTATAACTACTTAAACCTAACTAACCTAAGGGCATCACACACACCCATGCCCGAGGCAGGATTCGAACATGCGACCGTAGCAGTCCCGCGGTTCCGGACTGCAGCGCCAGAACCGCACGGCCACCGCAGCCGGCTATTAATTAATAATGCACAGGCGCTCTAAATATACAAGTTTTGTGTACAAACTGTGGCACTGTCTTGCAGCAAAAGACAAAAATGTATGTCGATTCTATGACTGTATGGGTGATGTAACTGATGTTTCTTATCTGATGTGCTATAGCTATGGCCCGTGTCTCAATGGGAAGAAGCTGAACAACACATCTTTATTTGGGAGTAAGATGGTGCGCCGCCTCGCTGGCATAACTCAATACGCGACTGGTTAAACGGTATGGTATCCGACCGGTGGTTTGGGCGCAAGAGGCCCGTTGACACAGCATTTTATGCATGACCTCCACGTTCACACACGATCTGACGCGATCATGTGTATATGAGCCCGCCCGGCTAGCCGTGCGGTCTAACGCACTGCTTCCCGAGCGGGAAGGCGTACCGGCCCCACGGATTATTGTTGACGTCCAGTGTGCGGGTCAGCCTGTGGATGGTCTTTAAGGCGGTTTTCCATCTGTCTCGGCAAATGCGGGCTGGTTCCCCTTATTCCGCCTCAGTTACACTGGGTTGGCGATTGCTGCGCAGACACTGTCTCCACGTACGCGTACACCATAATTACTCTACCACGCAAACATTGGGAGGGCGAAAGGGGGGTGGGGGGCTCCACAGGGGGCCGAACCGCACAATAACCCTGGGTTCGGTGTGGGGCGGCGGTGGGGTGGGTGGACTGGTGTAGCCTGTTGTGGGGGTTGTGTACCACTGAGGGCTACGCCGTGGACGAATCCTCTCCGTCGTTTCTAGGCCCCCAGTTCAATACATACATACATTCTTACATACCGGTACATGTGTATGTGCCTCCGATACCAGCTGACCTATCCGACTTTAGAAACAGTGTCATTGCAACAGTTACTACTGACACATTGTGTGGTGTCACCGCCAGACACCACACTTGCTAGGTGGTAGCCTTTAAATCGGCCGCGGTCCGTTAGTATACGTCGGACCCGCGTGTCGCCACTATCAGTGATTGCAGACCGAGCGCCGCCACACGGCAGGTCTAGAGAGACGTCCTAGCACTCGCCCCAGTTGTACAGCCGACTTTGCTAGCGATGGTTCACTGACAAAATTACGCTCTCATTTGCCGAGACGATAGTTACCATAGCCTTCAGCTACATCATTTGCTACGACCTAGCAATGCGCCTTTATCATTTGCTATTTATCTTGTGATGCATGTACCGTCAAGAGCGATGTTCACCAATTATGGATTAAAGTTAAGTATTCCAGAAGCTACGTACCTTTTTTGCTAGTCTCAAGACATTGTCCTGTTCCAGACCTCACGCCAGCCTGCGTGAGCTTAACGCGTGCCTTTCGGCTACCGGTCATAGTGGATTGGCTGTCTGGCCAGTCCACAACACATTGATCAAGTTTCCGGAACAATTCGCCTATCGACTCGATTTGTGATCGGTGTCCACACTGAATAATTGTAAGAAAAACTGTTTGTGTTTCTCTTTCATTTGGTGTATTATTTATAAATGTAAGGTGAATGTAAAATGTGCTACAAAGCCTTAAAACCCGTATATTCATTTTGAAACACCCTGTATATATTACGCCTGCAAAATGATTTTTTTTATGTTGCCAAAGCATTTTAGAAGTTCCGGAATGTTGAATGAAATCGTGCACCGACCGAAATATAAGCAGTTATAGGTCCTGGATGAATTTGTGCAAGAAAAGATTCAACCAATATACGAATTTCTGTCTAATGAAGATTTACTCCAAAGACGCACCAGTGCCAATAAGCAATATGACAACAAGAGCTTCAACACATGCATTTGGAAACTGCTACCGAAATATCTTCATTTTGGGGTAAAAAACTGTTGAAACAGCAGCATATAAAGGGTGTTGGGAAATTCCCGTTACAAACGTCTAGGATTTGTAGACGGGAGTGAGTACATATTACTTTGAATAGGAACCCATCTCCGGAAACTTAACCGTTTGCGTTCTACGACGGTTTCAATTCAGGTGCGTAACGCGTCACGCCTCCTGAGCTAGAAACTGAAGAGTCACCACATGGGGGTAGAGAGTGTGTACCAGAAGATGCTTCGTAGGTACAGTGTCTGTAAGAACGTTGGTGGTCGCCACATCTAGCCGCTGTTGCAATGAATCAGTGCTGTTCTGCACGTACAGTATGCTGGGCTCTTTTTTGTTCTACAATAATGCAAACACGTAATGTTTAAGTACTAATACAAAAAATGTGCCTAACTAACAAATGGACGTTTCCTTATGTTTCCTTTCGAATTTTTATCTTAGAATTGTACTGCGTAAACCAATTCCTTAAGAATAAGTGGATAAGTTAAACATCTGAATTGAATTCGTCGTAGAAAAAAAACGGTACGTTTTCGGACATGCGTTCCAATCCAAAATATTATGTACCCACTGCTCCCTACAAGTCCTAGAAATTGGCAACGGGAATATCCGGACACCTTGTGTATGCTGCTATTTAAACAGTTTTTGGCCCCAAAATGAAGATATTTCGGTACCAGATTCCAATTGCACGCGTTGAAACTCTCGTCATTTTGCGTATTGGCACTGGTTCGTCTTTGAAGCAAATCTTCATTAGACAGAAATTCGTTATTGGTTGAATCTTTTCTTGAACTAATTCATGCAGTACCTACAGCTGCCTATATTTCGCTCGGCGCACGGTCTCGTTCAACACACTGTAACTTCTAAAACGCTTTCACATTTTATATATATTATAAAAATCAGGGATGAAAATTATGTTAAAAATTTCATTTTTTATCGGTCTCGACCATGACCTCCCCTTAAATTACTGTTCACCCATACAATCAAAGTATCGACACAAATTTTTGTCTTGTGCTGCCAGACAGTGCCATAGGTTGCACACAAAAGTTGTATATCCAAAGCGTCTGTGGCTTAGTTAATTAATTAACATAAATCCTTCTGATGAAGCTGCACTGAAACGCGTAGTAAATGTGTTCGGTTGCAGTTATTTATTGTTTCAATTGATTTTAAAATCCATTTCCTTTCTTCTATACGATTGGTTGCAACATTCGTGAATATCTCGTGCCGTATTTCCTCTGCACACAATTACGTGGAAGCGACATTTAGACCACCCGCATCTCGTTTATATTCAACGAAAGTTTTTCATGTGTTCTGAAGACCATGAACGTCGTCGAAATTGTCACCGGGAAGGGCTGCAAAAACTTGGCGACGTTGTCTGGCAGGAGACGCATGGCCGCCGCGGAACAAGGTTCAAATGGCTCTGAGCGCTATGGGACTTAACAGCTATGGTCATCAGTCCCCTAGAACTTAGAACTACTGAAAACTAACTAACCTAAGGACATCACACAACACCCAGTCATCACGAGGCAGAGAAAATCCCTGACCCCGCCGGGAATCGAACCCGGGAACCCGGGCGCGGGAAGCGAGAACGCTACCGCACGACCACGAGCTGCCGACACGGTACAAGGAATGTCTCAGTTTGTTATAAGGAAGAAACCGGACTGGGAAAAGCAGAGTATGTCTGATGAAGAGGAAGCAGGCCTGTGTGGTCCTCGGCTAGCAGATTAACCGTATTTCTTGGAACATCGTTTCTTGGTTACTCCAAACTTCAAATGTGTTTTTCTCGAAACAAAATTACAGTGCGCGAATCTCTCTAGACCCCTCGACAGATTAACCGATCAATTAGATTTTCTTAAAATGAAAGATAATTAAATTTAGAGGGCCTTAGCGAGAGCTATTTTTAAATCGAATTTTAAATATTTTTCTTTAAACATTGGAACTTAAAAAAGCATGCCAAGAAACTGACACATTTTTCATATGGCTGCCATATTTTTACGTATTTTTCAAGACCCCATAGTTATGGCACTTCGGATTCATTCTAATTTAAGAATTTTCGATTTTTATGCGTTTCACAAATAGCTAATAGAACTCGCCCATTTTTTTACGTCTCGACCAGAACCCCCCGTTAAATAACCTAAAATGTTCGCATTAAAACGATTCTAATCAGTTAAATGGGCGAACTTATTTCAGACATGGCTGCAGCTTTGCAATGTCAAGAAGGCTAAATTATGATTTTGTGAAATAATTAACACTAGTTTACTGTCAGATGGCGGAAATTTCTTTCAAACCACGTGTAATAATGTAGTATTAGAACAAGTAAATATGTTTTTTTTATATTAAGGGAGCTGAAACCAATGACTGTATGGACGACTAAATAAACAGTAGGGGCTAAAATAAGTTGGGGTAATAGGGGCATTGCCCTCAAGTCGAGGAGTCCTCTGCAGCGAAAACAAAGAAATGAAGAAAAATTAAAATTCATTTCTCTATCGTTCTCTTCATAGAACGCATGTCCATCAGACCAAAACTAAGTACTCTACACATCTAGGCTTCTTTAACGGTTGGCGGACATTCTCTACTGGTCTTAGGTATTTCGATAACTTACTTGAAAAAAAAATGCAAAGAGGACGTGGAAAAGCGATCACAGGAGCATAAAGACAACAGTCAAGGAAGGAAGTGGATAAATCAGCTGTTACGGGACACGCCTTGTGGTAGGAAACCACAGCGTTCCATCTGATAAGACTCAGGCTCTGGCAAGCACAAGCAGATACTACACAGTAGGTTGAACGGACGGGAGACAGAGGTTGCTACTCAAGCAAACAGTTTTATTCGGAAACAGGAATGAGCGAAACTCAGTGGTTACGAAGGGGAACTGCACCAAACTCGGTTACATCTACAACCTGTTTGACCACGGCGTACTATGGCAGTAGGATTCACAAATTTGATCTGCGAGTACCTTCAAGGTAATGCTCAACGCTTTGGCCTAGGAAACAGGCGCCGTCAACGAACTCTAGACTCGTTGATTTTCTCAAGACTGATAAACGTAATTCTTACAATTAAGAAATGTGGCGAGCGAAGTACTTGAAAAACAATCAAGAGCGCATCACATGTTATAAATCTGAATCTAAGGACGTCGCAGTTGCATATGATCTGTGAGGAACTGCTCTATTAGAAACAGATTACTTGACGATTACACGAATTACTTGGCGATTTTTTTTATTCTTCTGGGCCCGCTGCGTAGAAGATGTCTCTCAACGACAGTGTATAATTATATTTTTATAATTCGAAGTACGCTGCTAAGTGATTGCTTTTATTTTACAATAGGCTAATTTCGGTTGAACTGTCATCAGATTATATCTGATGGTTTTGACGTGTACGCGATATCGGTAGTTCTCTATTTGCTTGTTAGTTACGTTCCGTTGGCGTTATTGTAGTAATAATAGTTAGTTACCACCTTATCTAACTTATTACTTTATGTAGTTCTCAGATTATATTCTGTATATCGGGATTTTCTTAACACCTTGTTTACAGATAAATAAAAATACAACAAAGGCAAGTCTTCCGTTCCAGACTGTATGCCAATTAGGTTCCTTTCAGAGTTTGCTGATGCAATAGCTCCATACTTGGCTATAATATACAACTGCTCGCTTGTAGAAAGATCCGTTGGGAAGAACACACAGAAAATGTAATGGGGTAGGTGAACACTAGATTACATTTATATTGGCAGAACACTTTAGAAGATGCAACAGAACTACTAAAGCGACTTTCTACACTACGCTTGTCCGTCCTTTATTGACGTACTGCTGCGCGGTGTGGGATCCTTACCAGTTCAAGAGTGGAATAACAGAGAATTATTGTGAAGGTGGTTCGATGAACCCTCTGCCAGGCACTTAAGTGTGAGCTGCAGAGTAGCCATTTAGATCAGATATAGAATATCGTTGTGTTGTCTGTCAAACAAGCTGTCACGAAGTTACAGGTATAAAGAATATAATCTCAGACTCCATGAAGTAACACCAACGGAACGTAACTAGCAAACAAATTGACAGTGTCAAAATCATCGATATCGCTTTACCGTCCGACATACCCTGATGATGGCAATTCAGCTGAAATAGGCCTACTGAAAAATGAAAGCAATCAGCGTACTTGGAATCATAAAATATAATTATACTCGAGGGAGATTTTGACATCTGTGAAATACAGGGAGTACATGCCATAGACTTTAGGGGTTTATTGTTCACATAAAAACGTTACGAAAGGTTCATATGAACACGGGTCCGAAAATCCTTCTTAATGAAAATATGAAAGGAATTTCCCATAGTGACTTCTGACTTGTAATTTACCTCAAACCTGCATTTTCACTCACTTTTTTGTTTGCAGTTGGTCTCGGCATCTGTTTACTTGTCTGATTGGCCTCTGTTCAGTTTTAGAGGAACTTCCATTACAATACATCCCGACAGTGTGTCGAGTTTCTGAAATGATGAGTATGCACTACATCTACGGCGCAGCAGATGGGAATGCGGACAAACACGTAGATTTGGGTGCTATACGTTGCCCTGGGAGGCAGTTACGTTGGCAAGAAAATTTGTACGACCCTACCACCGGTTGCGAGAGACAGGCTCATTTGAGGAGAGAATTGCAGATGGTGGGAGACCATCCGATGTACGAACGCCTGAGACTGAAGAACGGGTTCTTCGTGCTGTGGGTGGTACTCCATCGACTAGTGCATGGAGAGTGTGGTGTACCAACTATCGATGCGCCTTTATTTATCCTGAGTGGTTTGATCGAAATTCACTAACAGCCCTTACGAACTTGGATGCGCCTAGTTAGAGCTATCGATCCGAGTGGACGCTACACAAAGGGGCCTGTTAATTTGTTAACTATCTCAGTTAACTAGCCCTCGATACTCTCTCCAATTGTCTGACTTCGTATTCAGCCTGAGAAGAAACCAGAACTACCACGACTGCTAAAAATTTCCGCTTCCCAGAACCTGTATCTCTTTTAACGAATAAACAGTCTGTCACTTTGACGTAAATATTTTGACACTCAATAACGAATGTTCCTTCTCAACACATTAATAAATTCACTCCATAAAGTCCACAGCTAACCACAAGTCAAAAATTTCAGTAAATCAGTAGCGGTATAAGCGATTCTTCTTCTTATTATTGCATATACCAGCGGATAAATAGTACTGTCGGAGCACAAAAAACGCGAATATGTTCCTGTTTATTTATTAGTCTCTGACTGAAATTTGGGGTATCAGCTGCCTCATTCTACTTTCCTCGACACTTGTAAAATTTTCTCAAAAATTTTGGCATGTGAACATTGTTGCACTATTTTTAACATGCAACTCACTTCAAACTCCCACAAGCTCCCCCAACTGTAACTCACTCACACCCACCAGTCCGTCGCTGTAAGTCACTCATACCCATCCACTCCCACTTGCCCATTCTCGCTCACTCATTCAGCCCAACTCGTCTTCTGTGTCACAGCCAGCGTTTCCTTCGTTCTGTCCTTTCACTGTCACAGTGTCCCTCTTGCTCTCTCTCTCGCTGCCACTGTCCTTCCCACTTCTGCTGTCTCTTCTTACTGTCACTATCTCTTTCTTCTTCGTTGTCATTGTCGTACACTCTGTCCCTCATTATCACTGACTCTCGCCCACTTCCACTTTCTGCTTCTCTTTATTGCTCTCCCACTGGCAGTGTTTCCTTTACTATTGTGCCGTTGTCAGCTCTGTTCCATTGCCACTGTGTGCCTCTCTTTCTCTCACACAGCGATTGCCTCCTTTGCTCTTTCTATAACACAACCACTGTCTACTGTCTTCCATTATTTATTACTTTTCCATCGCTTTGCCACTGCCACTGTCTTCTTCTCTCTGAGCATAAAAAAGCGCTGGTATGTTTGCATACCAAAATTTTTGGAAAAATTTTTAAGGGTCCTACGGCAGCTGTGCCCCACTTTTCAGTTATAATCGTTTAAAATAAACGGAAACATTTTCACATTTTTTTCTGCTCCGATAGGAGCATTTTTCCGCTGGTTCCTTTCTTTACCCTGCTGCAGCAGGGCATGTCACTCATACGAAAAAAAATGCATTGCTCAGTAAAATTTAGATACTTGACTGACGTGAAATTGAAATCACGCAAAACTAATTTGACGCCTCATAACGAATTTTACGTGCACAGAAATTCTGCATGTGCTTCAGTGCTACAACATGTGTTTCCCAGATGATAACGGAAACACTTTACAGCATATTTCTCCGTGCTACGTCTCTTTATAAACTACTGTGCGATTTCGCCACACATTGGATTTTAAGTGCGTATTTTCCATGTACAAGTAGGATAAATTTTGAACTTCTGTACCTTGGAAACGGTGAAAGATATGATGAAAACTTTTAATATTGTTCGAGAACGGGATCTTAGAAATACATGGTAAAAATGACAGTCATTTGCTGTGCATCGCCTTGTCTGCGTTCTCGGATGAGTTTTGGTCTGGTGGTGATGTAATAACAAGCCATTTTTGTGGGGTTTTCCGAGGAACCGCACATGAACTAACGGTGCCTCCAAACGTCCCATGAAGCTCACCGTAGACCACATCAAATGCAAAAAGAACCAACCGATTTGCTCCATTCGCCTAAGCGGGGAGAAGTTTGTAATATTCGTAGTTTGACCCTATAGTGTAGGATAGTGACACTAAAACAATCCTTTTTTTGGGTACACAAATGGTTCCCACCACAAGGGCTATCCAAAACACTTGAGACTACCTTTCTGTCACCAATAGAACCGGAGCTATGAGCACCGGAAAGTCCCATTTTTATTCGCGGCGATTTTTAACAGATAGGGTAGCACGCTGTTGCATGCAAGTAGGTTATTGCTGTTGTTGTTGTGGTCTTCAGTCCTAACACTGGTTTGATGCAGATCTCCATGCTACTCTGTCCTGTGCAACCTTCATCTCCCAGTACCTACTGCAACCTACATCCTTCTGAATATGCTTAGTGTATTCATCTCTTGGTCTCCCTCTACGATTTTTATCCTCCACGCTGCCCTCCAATACTAAATTGATGATCCCTTGATGCCTCAGAACATGTCCTACCAACCGACCCCTTCTTCTAGTCAAGTTGTGCCACAAACTCCTCTTCTCCCCGATTCTATTCAATACCTCCTCATTAGTTATGTGATCTACCCATCTAATCTTCAGCATTCTTCTGTAGCACCACATTTCGAAAGCTTCAATTCTCTTCTTGTCCAAACTATTTATCATTCATGTTTCACTTCCATACATGGCTACACTCCATACAAATACTTTCAGAAACGACTTCCTGACACTTAAATCTATACTCGATATTAACAATTTCTCGCGCCATAATTCCCTAACTTACAGTAATATTTCGCTTCAAATTGAAATCAAGTAAATCTAGTGTGGGGTGTACAGCGAATACCAGACATCTTTCTTAACAAGACAATACGTGACTGGCTTTTTAACAATATTTTCAAATATTTTGAGACGACCACGGGCGCAGACGGACGTTCCTCGACCACCGCTGCATAATTGTCGCTGTCAGTGACAAGATCGAGTAATTACATCATTCTCAAACAGTTTTAAGCCATGTAATACACAGAAAAGCCCCCACCGCGGGTAGTTCCTCGGCCTCCACAGTAACTGTCTAAAAACTTGCGGATTAGAGCGCCTGTTCTATTATTAAAAACAGCTTATAGCGTTGGACATAAGCGATCCGTCGCATGAGAACGAGTATGGAAGGCACTTATCACATGAACTGGCACATTCTTCATGAGAATCGCGTGTACAGCCGGCCGATGTGGCCGAGCGGTTCTAGGCGCTTCAGTCTGGAACCGCGCGACCGCTACGGTCGCAGGTTCGAATCCTGCCTCGGGCATGGATGTGTGTGATGTCCTTAGGTTTTTTAGGTCTAAGTAGTTCTAAGTCTAGGGGACTGATGACCTCAGATGTTAAGTTCAATAGTGCTTAGAGCCATTTGAACCATTTGATCCACTCTCGTGTACCCGTACCACCTTCAACAAGAACAAGGATCAAATGAGGCAACTTTCAGCCAAGAATAACGTTCTGTGCACGCACGTTAGCAGCGGTCTTGTCCTTAGCGTTAGTGACAGGTGTTCACGGGGCCCCGGGTTCGATTCCCGACGTGAAAAAAAAAGAGAGAGAGACCTGCACCCAGAACTGGTATCCCGACCAAGTATTAGGGTGGTGCATAAATTCGTAAAGCGTTCCTTCTGCATGTTGGTTTTCCGTTTGCTATGGGTTTAGTTATCGATTTAATTGTTTTTTATTTGTAGTTCACTGTTGCTATTTGAGTTTACATATTGCAATTTTGTCATTTAGAGATAATGAGTGGACTGTGGATGCTAGAAAATGGAGTGCCAAATAGAGAAACCGGAACGTTTCCGACGTATTCTTCTGTTCGACTTCAGTAGAGGGGAGACAGCAGCGGAGGCAGCCAGGAACATTTGCACAGTGTATGGGGATAATTACATTGGACAGAGTGCGGTAAGAAAATACTTCTTTCGTTTTAAGGAGGATCATTTTGGCATTAGTGACTCTCCACGTTCAAGAAGGCCTTCGGAATTTGATGAAGATCGTTTAAACTCATTAATCCACAATGATGCATGTCATTGTACTCGATAACTGACAAATGTGATGGACTGTGATCCACCATCGTGCGACATGGGAAAGGTTCAAAAACCGGGTGACAGGTACCGCATATTCTGAGCCAAAATCACAAAAATCAGCGGGTTGCCGTATGTGCATCTGTGCTTGCTCTTCGTCAACTGGCTCATGAATAACACCGACCGTTCCCATACTGTATCGTTACTGGCGACGAGAAATTGTGTCTTTATGCTGATATAAAGAAGAAAAAGTAAAGGTTGAACCCAAGCAAAGCAGCAATTCCCATTACATAGAACTGCGCCCATCCACAGAAGATAATGTTATGTAACAGCGACTGTGTGGTGTACAACGAAGTGCTTCCCCAAGCTGTAACCATCTCTGCCGACATTTATTGTCAACAAGTGAGACGTCTTGCAGAAGCAATCCAAGACTAACGACGAAGAAGACAGCACGAAGTGATGGTACTCCACGATAACACTACTCCACGATAACGCTTGATCGACAAAAAACATTATACAGTAGTTAGGAAGTCATTCCGCACGCACCTTATTCGCCTGATCTTGTGCCGTCAGATTCTCACCTTTTCCGCTCTCTATCGAACAACCTTCAAGGAACTTCCTTTCCGGATGAACATGCGCTCCGAACATGGCTCGACGAATACTTCGCCTCAAAATAACTTGATTTCTACAGTCGTGGAATCGGAAAGTTACCCCAGCGTTTGTAGGCTGTTATAAACAGTGAGGAAAAATATATTATTGATGACTAAAGTCGCTGTTATGTTTATCTGTTGTATTTACTAATGGAAAACGATACGAACTTACGCTATTCACTGATGAGGCTAGCTTTTCACGTGATTGGATCTTCAGTTATCGTAACAATCATGTCTGAGCTTATGAAAACGCGCATGAAAAGCGAAAAGAGTGTCATCAACAGAGGCTCAATGTCAGCATGTGGAGTGTAGTCATCCATCATCTCAGTGGCCCTTACTGTTTCCGGCAAAGCGTGACGTCTTCGACCACCGCCGAGTTTTCGACAGGTGAACACGCCGGCATTTTCAGAATACAAACGCAACGAGGGAGCGAAGTGCAACGAAATTTAAATACTCAGAAAGACAACACACACCGTAAGAACTAACGCCACCACACAACAAAAGACGACCTACATCAGAAGTTGTCGCTCTGTTGTTTGACCAGGAAGAGAGCAGAATTTAAGCAAAAACGGCCGTCTGTATTTATAAGGTCCTTTACTAGTTTAAACAACGGCCTTGCCGCAGTGGATACACCGGTTCCCGTCAGCTCACCGAAGTTAAGTGCTGTCGGGCGTGGCTGGCACTTGGATGGGTGACCATCCGGGCCGCCATGTGCTGTTGCCATTTTTCGGGGTGCACTCAGCCTCGTGATGCCATTGAGGAGCTAATCGACATAATAGTTGCAGCTCCGGTCAAAGGAAACTATCATAACGACCGGGAGAGCGGTGTGCTGACCACACGCCCCTCCTATCCGCATCAGCTGAGGATGACATGGCGGTCGGATGGTCCCAATGGGCCACTTGTGGCCTGAAGTTTAAGCTCAACTACTTCCTTAGTAACACTATCCCAGCCGCTGGAACTGGACAGAAATGGATGTAAGTAACGTATCTTATGCTGGTTCAGTTTGCTATATAATTTGCTTTTCTATATTCGGTGTTTAGTGATTGCTAATATCACATGATTTGGATTAAATTCTTTTCACTGTCATGACCATTCACTGGGGAATCTATAACTTTAATTATGTACGTGGTCAAAATCACACTGACGGAAAAAAATCGCAACACCAAGAAGAAATTATGCGACATTAACGAAATTTGGTAGGCGTGTTTCTACATCTGAAAGATGACGCCTATTGAAATTTCGCGCTAGTCGCACAAGAGTGGCGCTAATAGTGGCGCAAAGAGGATGCAAATCATGTTGGCTTTAGATATACGTTTGATGGTAGTGAGCGTTAGTTAGCTTTGAGGTTGGACGTGATGAGTTGATGTCGGTCAAGAATGCCTTTAAAGCGACAAAGACGCCTTTATCGATACCCCACCGAGATAAACGAGGTAGTGTAATAGGGCTATAAGAAGCTGGATGCTCCTCCTCCGATATTGCGGAAAGATTTACCAGGATACAGCCACTGTACATGATTGATTGCAGCGGTGGTCAGGAGAATGTACGGTCGCAAGAAGACTGGACTTCGAACGACCACGTGGCACTGCCAAGAGGGATGACCATCGTCTCTGGAGTAAGGCTCTGGCGTATCGTACTGCATCTGCAGCAGCAATTTGAGCAGCAGTTGGCACCTCACTGACACAGCGAAGTGTTACAGATCGGTTACTTTAAGGACAGCTCCGAGCCAGAGGACGCCCTGTAGCGTGCATTCCACTGACCCTAAACCACTGCCATTTGCGATTTCACTGGTGTCAAGCGAGAGCTCATTGGAGGGCAGGTTGGAGGTCTGTTTTGTTTTCTGATGTAACCTGATTCTGCCTCGGAGCCAGTGACAGGGGTCTGTTGATTAGAAAGAAGGCGAGGGCCTGAAACCAACATGTCTTCGTGCCAGACACATTGGACCTACAATTGGAGTTATGTCTGGGGTGCGATTTCGTATAACAGCAGGAGCACTATCGTGGTTTTCCCATGCTCCGTTATTGCAGATTTGAACGTCAGTCTGGTAATTCGGCCTGTTGTGTTGCCATTCTTGAACAGTACTCCAGGGAGTGTTTTCCAACAGGATGACGCCCGTCCACATACCGCTGTTGTAACCCAACATGTTTTACAGAGTGTCGATATGTTGCCTCGGCCTGCTCGATCACCAGATCTGTCTCCAAGCGAGCACATACGGGACATCATCGGACAACTCCAGCGCCACCCACAACCAGCATTAACCCTCCCTGTAGTGACCGACCAAGTTCAGGGCATCGAACCCCATCTTACAAACTGACATCCGATACCTGTACAACACAATGAATGCACATTTGCATGCTTGCGCTCTACATTGAGGCGGTTACACCGATTAATAATGTACCATCATTTCACATTTGCTGGTGTTGCGACTTTTTCCATCAGAGTGCTTAAGCTGACAAACTCTGGGAGGATGCACAGGACACCAAAACAAACATTTTTCTCTAATGTCACAATTGCCAATGAACTTTTTTTAATCCGGTAGAGGACTTAAATCGCTCTCAACACGCGTGCAATTACGCGTAACATGGGAAAGAATCAGACGAATGTAAGAAATGTCCTTGATGAGCAATTGATAATACATTTCATGTACAGTCTATGCGCAACCTGGAACTAGATGATTATCCACTGAGATCACAGTCTTCACAGTGGTGTCTAGAAGAGTGTCAGATGCATCCTGTATACCTGCCCTCTGTGCTGTTTATACAGGGTGAAAACTATTTAAACCGACAAGCTCTGGGAGGTTGTAGGGGACATTAATACAAATATTTTTCCCTAATTCATTTTTTCCTATGAGGAGTATTCAAACCGGTGGAGGTCGTATTATGCTCTTCAGTTGTTAGAGGCCGTATTACTCTCTTCAGTTGTAGGCAACTGCTGTCCACCAGTGTAGTAGTGCATTGTCTCTGTTTACTAATGGAGCGATACACCTGGAGTAAGTACACTGATATGGTTGGTGCGTACTACGTAGTGCACCACAACGGACGAGCTGCACAGCGGGTTTATCAACAGCAATATCCTAATCGCCGTATCCCGCATCATATGACCTTTGCTGCTGTGTACCAACGTCTGCGTGACACCGGGTCATTTAGCAGATTACCTGGACAGGGACGCCGTCGCACGGTAAGAACGCTGCAATTTGAGGAAGCTGTCTTGCAGCATGTGGAGCGGGATCCTTCAATCAGCACTCGTGCAATTGCACGTAACATGGGGACGAATCAGACGAATGTAAGAACTGTCCTTGGAGAGCAATTGTTACGTCCATTTCACTTACAGCGTGTCCACAACCTGGAACCATTTGATTATCCACCCAGAGCACAGTTTTCGCAGTGGTGCCTGGAACAGTGTGAAATGTATCCTACATTTCCATCCTCTGTGTTGTTTACCGATGAAGCAACGTTCGGGCGTGATGGAGTCTTCAACATGCACAATTCGCATATTTGGAGTGAGGATAACCCACATGCCACAGTTACTAGCGCCCATCAAGTACGGTTCTTCGTTAATGTGTGGATCTGTGTTGTCGGGGACTGTTTAATTGGGCCGTATCTGCTAGCTAGGCCATTAAATGGCCGGCACTATTACAATTTTCTCGCCGTAGCATTGCCAGAATTGCTGGAAGACGTCCCGCTCCCTATAAGACAACGCATGTGGTTCCAACATAACGGGGCGCCGGCACATTTCAGTTGTCGTGTGCGTCGATTCCTGGACCGAAGGTTCCCAGAAACCCTGATTGGTGGAGGTGGTCCTGTGCCGTGGCCTGCTCGATCCCCAGATATGTCCCCTCTCGACTTTTTTGTGTGGGGAGAGATGTGCAACCTTGTTTACGCAACTCCTGTTGCATCAGAAGAGGATCTGTTTGCCCGGATAGTAGCACCAGCAGGAACAATTCAGGATACTCCTGGGGTTTTTGTCCGTGTCAGACAGAACATGATCCGACGGTGTAACCTTTTTGAAAATCTACTGTACTTGAAATTGGGTTGTGTTAATGTGTTGTCTCTTGGTTATAAAGAAATGGAAAAGTGTTTGTTGGTTTAATTAATTTGCCGCCAGAGAAATCTTCCTCTACCGGTTTAAATACTCCTCATAGGAAAAAATGACATTAGGGAAAAATATTTGTTTTGATGTCCCCTGAACCTCCTAGAGTTTGTCGGTTTAAATACTTTTCACCCTGTAGATGAAGCAGCGTTCGGGCGGGATTGGAGTCATCAGCGTCAACAAATGCTGCGGTTTGAGTGAGATTATTCCACATGTCACGTTTATTCGCACTCGTCAGTTGCGGTTCTACGTGAATGTGTGGGCAGATGTTGTTGGTGACTATTTAACTGGTCCATATCTCCTACCTAGACCGTTAAATGACAGGCATTATTACAATTTTCTCGCCAGAGTTGCTGGATGACGTGCCACTCGCTACAAGACAGCGCATGTGGTTGCAACATGGCGTGGCGTCGGCATATTTCAGTCGTCGTCTATGTCGGTTCTTGAACCGACAGTTTCCAAAAAGTGGATTGGCAGACGTAGTCCTGTACCGTGGCGTACTCAAGTCCCTGATCTGAAGCGTCTGGACTCTTTTGTGTGAAGAGATGTGTAACCTTGTTTACAAAACCGCTGTTGAATCAGAAGAGTATCTGATTGCCCGACTAGTAACAACAGCAATGTGAATCAAGGACACTCCCGCAGTTCAAATGACTCTGAGCACTATGGGGCTTAACATCTGAGGTCATCAGTCCCCCAGAACTTAGAACTACTTAAACCCAACTAACCTAAGGACATTACACACATTCATGCCCGAGGCAGGATTCGAACCTGCGACCGTAGCGGTCGCGCGGTTCCAGACTGAAGCGCCTAGAACCGCTCGGCCACTCCGGCCGGCACACTCCCACAGCCTTTGACGTGTTAGACAAAACGTGACACACTGGTGTAACCTCTGTTTACAAGTCAGTGGAGGCAGTTTTAAACCTCTGAACTGAAGTACTTGTGTTAATGTTGCTGTCTTTTGGTAGGCATATTAAAGACACTGGTAAAACTTCTACGTCTAGTTTCTCGAGAATTTTTGAGAGATGCATAGAAGTCCTTCTCAAATTGATATTTGAGTTCTGAACTTCACGTACCACAAACAGATATATACGTATATAAAAAAAAACAAGAATCCTATTGCCGCTAGGTAACCAAGGAAAGATGTGGTCTACTAGACAGCGGTGAGACGAAACGCGCAGCTTTCAAGACGCTGCGCGGCCAGCAGGGGTGTCCACAAGTGTCGCCGTGTATGCAGGTCGCGGTACCGCTGCTCGCTGGAGAAAGTAGAGTGGACTCCAGTCTAGCGTACCCGCGCCCTCTGGCAACGTTTGTTTGCTGCACAAACACATCACAACAACGACGTAAACTTCGTGTGCGTCAAAAGGCATTATTCATGCATCACTGGAAACCAAATAGACGGAAGATATGCCGAAGAAAGTAATCCTCGAGCCATATTCCGAGGAGTTACACTCCCATGGAGTGACTATACGGAAAATACGCCAACAAGCACTGGAGGAATGGACCTGGAAGCGAACAATAACCCAAACAAAAATTTTAATCCCCGCATTCAGCCGCAACTGCCGAATGAGTCAGAATGAGTAAACAGCACCAGAGCTCCATAATACGAATGCGGTTACGAGATGGATGTCACCCTAGTCATCTCTACAGGGTGAAAATTATTTAAACCGACCAACTCTTGGAGATTACACGAGACACCAAAGCAAATATTTTTCTCTAATGTCATATTTACCTGTGAGGATTTTTTAAACAAGCAGAGGCAGATTTCTCTGGAAAGAAAAGTAATTAAGCTGACAAGCTCTGAGAGACTGCATGGGACAGTGAAAACAGTGTTTTCCATTGAGGACAAAAAGTAACAGAAACAAGTATTAGGCTTACCTTAAAGTAAGGACATACTTTGGACGATCTGCGTGGCTCTGCAGTAGACCGCATGCCTGCCACCTGTGAAGTACATTGCTTGTAATCAGAAGGTTCGTCTTCTGATGTTTCTTCTTTTGCTCTTATAGCCCGACTTTGGCTACGAAGCTCTAAGGACACTCACTGAATGTGTGCTGTTTCCAGCTTCAGTGTAGAAATCTCAGTAAGCAAAATGAACAGTAACCCACAGAAACTTTCATTGATGATGTCATCAACAGATGCCTCAAGGCACTGGTTTGCTGTAAATGTAAGTAATTGCTTGCAATAAAATTATTTTATTGATACCCATAATTTTATTCTTGAAGATGATTTATAAACTTAGGCTATACCTACTTAGTACTTACAAATAATTTAATTAAATATCAGAGAATGATACAAATTTTTTAATATTATTACCTTTGCTATATGTCTAGTATCGTATCAATAAAATTGAAGCCTAATGAAAAATAATAACACGTTTTAAAACGGACTGAAAAGCGTAAAATAATTTCTCCTAGCACCATGCAGATTCCTAATCCACATAGAGATAGCCCCGAAAATTTGAACTTGTGAATTATGAATAGCTGTGACAATACTTGTAAAATTACAAAAGAAAAAGTGGTGTGCATGATGCATGAATAGTTCACGCAAGTCACTATCAGTTTTATTGAACTGCAAATGCCGGCCGGAGTGGCCGAGCGATTCTAGGCGCTTCAGTCTGGAACCGCCCGACCGCTACGGTCGCAGGTTCGAATCCTACCTAGGGCATGGATGTGTGTGATGTCCTTAGGTTAGTTAGGTTTAAGTAGTTCTAAGCTCTAGGGGACTGGGGGACTGATGACCTCAGAAGTTAAGTCCCATAGTGCTCAGAGTCATTTGAACCATTTTGAACTGCAAATGCCGGCCGGGGTGGCCGAGCGGTTCTAGGCGCTTCAATCTGGAACCACGTGATCGCTACGGTCGCAGGTTCGAATTCTGCCTCGGGCATGGATGTGTGTGTGACGTCCTTAGGTTAGTCAGGTTTAAGTAGTTCTAAGTTCTAGGGGACTGACGACATCAGTAGTTAAGTCCCATAGTGCTCAGAGCCATTTGAACCATTTTTGAACTGCAAATGATATGAACAGCTGCATGAGTTTTCTCAACAAGGGCGTCACTCTATACACGTTTAACGCATGCGTCCCACATCTTTCCTTCTAAATTTTTCAAATACTGTCATAGCTATTAAAAATTCATAAGCATAAATTTTCAATACTATCTGTTTGGGTTCAGGAAACTGTATGGGGCTAGGAGAAATTATTTTATACTTTTTAATCCGTTTTTAAAAAGTTTTGTGTTAGAGTTTGGAAGTCAATAAATGATTTCTGCTTTTTAGTCTTGTGTATGGGAAATTTTTCAGTCGCTTTCAAACATTTTCATAATATTACAACAGAGACATGTGCCAAATTCCAGGCTTATTTCAGTTTTTTTTCAGCTGAGTGAACTCCTTTTCTCCTACGTGTATTTCGCAGAAATACGGCGAAGGTAAAAATTAGAGAGATTCGAACTAGCACGGGAACTTACCAGCAATCGTTCTTACCGCGAAACATTCGTAACTGGAACAGGAAAAAGGGCAAACAGCAGTGGTAATCCCCGCCACGCACCAAGCACGAAACGAGTAAACATCGCATTGGCATCCAGCTGCGAGCCGTGTTGAAAGTTTCAAGTCTATAGCTTACCGGGAAGTTACATTATGTGATCAAAGTATCCGGACACCCCCAAAACATACGCTTTTATATTAGGTGCATTGTGCTGCCACCTACTGCCAGGTACTCCTTATCAGGGATCTTAGTAGTCATTAAACATTGTGAGAGAGCAGAATGGGACACGTGTGTACGCGCGATTTCCACTCTCCTAAACATCCCTAGGTCCACTGTTTTCGATGTGATAGTGAAGAAGAAACGTGAAGGGATACGCACAGCACAAAAGCGTAAGGCGGATCTTGTCTGTTGACTGACAGAGACCGCCGACAGTTGAAGAGGGTCGTAATGTGTAATAAGCAGACATCTTCCCAGACCATCACACAGGAATTCCAAACTACATCAGGATCCACTGCGAGTGCTATGACAGTTAGGCAGGAGGTGAGAAAACATTGATTTCATGGTCGAGTGGCTGCTCATAATCCACACATCACGCCGGCAAATGCCAAACGACGCCTCGCTTGACGTAAGGAGCGTAAATATTGGACGATTGAACAGTGGAAAACGTTGTGTGGAGTGACGAGTCACGGTACACAATGTGGCCATCGGATGGCGGAGTGCGGGTATGGCGAATGCCCGGTGAACGTCGTCTGCCAGAGTGTGTAGTGCCAACAGCAAAATTTGGAGGCGGTGGTGTTATGGTGTGGTAGTATTTTTCATGGAATTGAGTTGCACGCCATGTTGTTCTGCGTGGCACTATCACAGCACAGGCCTACATTGTTGTTTTAAGCACTTTCTTGATTCCCACTGTTGAAGAGCAGTTATGGGATGGCGATTGCATATTTCAACACTATCGAGCACCTGTTCATAATGCACGGCCTTTGGCGAAGTGGTTACACCACAATTACATCCCTGTAATGGACTGGTCTGCACAGAGTCCTGATTTGTATCCTATAGAACACCTTTGGGATGTTTTGGAATGGCGACTTCTTGGCAGGCCTCACCGACCGACATCGATACCTCTCCTCAGTGCAACACTCCATGAAGAACGGGCTGCCATTCTCCAAGAAACCTTCCAGCACCTGATTGAACGTGTGCCTGCTAGGGTTGAAGCTGTCATCAAGGCTAAGGGTGGGCCAACACCATACTGAATTCCAGCACTAGCGATGGAGGGAGCCACGAACTTGTAAGTCATTTTCAGCCAAGAGTCAGGATACTTCTGATCACATAACGTATTTTAAAACCAATTGCAGAATCTGAACCGAACGGAAAGGCAGACAAGAAAGCAACCTAAAAAAGTGTTAAAATGTGATACTATGGAATATCAGACTAATTGTGTAAGATTAAAGAGTTCCCAGGATACAGAAGATAGCACGTCAACCTTGATGAAGTGAAATCTTCAGACGTAAAAGTAACTTAGAGGTTGTCGCAAGGAAATGCAGTCGGACTATTCCTGTTGGAAATACCTATAAATGACCTAGAGGATTACGTCGAAAGTTCCAGAGGCTTTATCGGATGATGCTGTTGTGTCAGATAAGTCGCAGCGCTAGGAAATTCTAGCAAACTGCTGGAAGACCCGTATGTGATGGAGCGTTGGTGCACTGAGTGGCAATTGACCCCAACGTAAACGAATTTATGTAACGTATTTGTCATAAATTGGCAGAAAGAACCTTTATTGTATAATTACATGTTTTCAGAACAATCACTGAAAGCAGTCATATCGATTAAATATCTTGAAGTACGCATACGGAGGGATTTAAAGTGGAACGACCACATAAAACTAGTCTCAGGTAACGCAGATGCCAGACTGAGAATCATTGGAAGAATCCTCAGTGAGTGAAATCTCCCCACAAAAGAGGGAGCTTACAAAATCCTCTATCTACCAATATTTGAAAACTACTCGTCAGTCTGGGATCTGGACTAGAGAGGAGTGACACAGCGCGTTTGCTTGCGAGTGCATTTAGTAAGCGCGAGGGCTCACGGGGATAGTCAACAAACTACAGTGGCAGAGGCTGCAAGAGAAGCTTTTTGCATCGCCGTGTGGTTTATTGCTAAAGTTCCGAGAGCGTACGATCCTAGAAGAGTCGACCGAGGTATTGCTTCCTCTAGCGTACATCTCGCGAGAATACTGTGGACGTAAATTTAGACATATTATAGTTCACAAGAAGTCTCACCATGAATCCGCCCGTACACGGATCGGTCAGAAACCTCAATATATGCTACGACACTGACTGCAGAGTCACACCCTCCGTAGCGGCTAACAGAGAATATCTGCAGAACAAATTCCAGAGGCGTGCCGCGTACCAGTTACGACATGGCTGCTTCACGGTGTGAAGTAACGCGCGGGAGGCCTTGTAGACTTCCCAACAGCCGAGCGAGCTGGCCGGACTCTTAGTGCACTGGACACGCATGCTGGACATGTCGATGCAAGTTTCATAATGGACATCTTTCAAAGTATGTTCTAAATTGCTTCAGTCTGTATTTACATCTACTTCTGCACTCCGCAAGCCACCTTGCAGTGTGACAACCCACCTTTTTCCTCACTTTCAAAGCAATAAATCGAGCGAATCAGTGCGGCACTCACGCCCCCTACCGGGGCGCCAGTCAGTCGGAGGATCCAAAGATAGCACAATATCGCCACGGCTCATTCTAAATGCTCCACTGGTTTCGTCAGGTGGTGCATGTGGTCACCAAATATAACTGCACAACCCCAAACTGAATGAGTAAAAACAGGTTTTTCATAATCAAGCTTGTGTAAGACGACCAATTTTATGTCTGTCAGTGAAAGGAACTGAAATAGTACTTTCTTTGTTGCAGGTAAGCAGCTATGTTGGTGTCTGACGGAGGCTCATAAACGTGGTAAGATTAAAATTTTTGTGTTCTCATTGCATAACTTTTTTGAATGTGTATCATCGAATAGATTATTCTGGCGAGCTGCACTACTCACGAATTGTAGTGGTAGGTCCTCTGCAAGAGAACACAAACTTCGACAACGACCAGACGAAACCTCTATCTTTTTAGTGAACGAGGAATATCCTATGCCTTCTAATATTCTGTTGTAGCCCTTTTATGCTACTGAAATTGAAATATGGAGCAGTGCAGTATTCATCTAAACTGGTACAATGGAATGGACTGCCGGCCGGAGTGGCCGTGCGGTTCTAGGCGCTGCAGTTTGAAGCCGAGCGACCGCTACGGTCGCAGGTTCGAATCCTGCCTCGAGCATGGATGTGTGTGATGTCCTTAGGTTAGTTAGGTTTAAGTAGTTCTAAGTTCTAGGGGACTGATGATCTCAGAAGTTAAGTCGCATAGTGCTCAGAGCCATCTGAACCATTTTTTTGGAATGGACTTCCCCGGGGGTCAGGATGACAATGAGCCTCCGGATAGGTGCCACGGTCTCTTGCTTGAGCTGTAGTTTAAATTTTTCGCTACACGACCCCCATAAATAGTTTTTTTTGTGTACTGCAGTCGACATCCCAAAATTTTTATTTAAGCGCCGCAGAAGTTATTGAGTTATCAGTCATCCTTACTATCGAATTTTGACGAGAAAACAATAGACCCACATTTCAAATGCCTCCTTGTTTTTCACTTTTAACGTCAACCTACTATTTGGTAAGGAGCACCGACCAGATTTGTGTGTCCACCTCTGGCCCTGCAATCCCTATTATTAACAACTTCCTGAAATTTCATCAAAGTACTGCGAACAAACTCTGCTCGACATTTTTCGCCCACACCCATAATCAGCGTTCAGACCTACAGCCATAACTGAACCTGTTAGAGTGTCTCAAATCGTAAATGCATAGGTTAGTCGGCAGTAACGTTGCTAGCGAACATCAGGATTTCAATTTCGGCATTCGGCACGTATCATAAATTTTCATGCTAGCCTAATGTTTTTAGAATATAAAGCGTGTTCAAAAAACAACAGCACTTTTTTTGGAAAGAATTTGATTTGTCCGTCTTCATCCCCCCGCAAAGTTAATTATTGTAGACTTATGCAAGCTTTTTTCTTTTATGTCTCAAATACGCAAAAAAGTTCTGGAATTCTATCTTTGGGACAGCTTTTAGTTCTCTCAGCGGCATGTTTTTGATCTTATTAGTGCTTGTAAAACCACTAAAACCACAGATTTTCTTTATTTTTGGGAACAGAAACTCACAAGAGGCCATGTCTGGCGAATATGGAGAAGCCGGAGCATCACAACATTGTTTTTGGCCTAAAATTCGCAAACAAACAACGAACTGTGAACAGGTGCATTAGCATGATGCAAAAGTCATGAATTGTTTCGCCACAAACCCGATTTTTTTTTTCTCAGCGATCCAAATGAGAGTTCTGCATCGTCGTTGACTCCATCTAAACACGCCCGAGTAACCTGTCACTGTTTTCGTTCGAAGTTCAACAGTTCCTCGTTAATCGTTTGTTTCACTTTCACCACGATTTCATCGGTTGATGATGTCCTGGGACATGTAGGGCGTTCGTCATTTTAACATCTTCACGGCCTCCTTCGGAACACTTACTCCACTCGTAAAATACAGTCGACCCAACAAAAGCAACATTTAACGTTTCGAAGCCTTTGCTGCACTCCATTCCGTTCTTATAGCAAAAATTTGAAACAAATTCTCTGATCCATCTTTATACAAAATATGTCAGACGATAATACCAAAACACAAAAAAATGGTTCAAATGGCTCTGAGCACTATGGGACTTAACATCTATGGTCATCAGTCCCCTAGCACTTAGAACTACTTAAACCTAACTAACCTAAGGACATCACACAACACCCAGTCATCACGAGGCAGAGAAAATCCCTGCCCCGCCGGGAATCGAACCCGGGAACCCGGGCGCGGGAAGCGAGAGCGCTACCGCACGACCACGAGCTGCGGACACCAAAACACATGCAACCTTTCTGACGGCTGACAACAGACTAAATATCCCATATGACTAATAATGTACAAATATCTCTAAGTCAGATATGTTTACTAAAACACCGACGAAAAAATCGCGCGAATCGGACTGATGCAATATGTTGTTGGCTTGGACTGGGTGTGGAGGAAAGTTTAGATGTAACCTCCCGTCGATGTGGAGAAGATCGAATTGGCTAATGGTGAGTAAGGAGTTTCCTACAGGTCTTTAAGGTCGTTTTTCGCTATCTCGTATCCAGACTCGTCAATCTGTGCATAAATTTTCTTTCAAGTTTCTTCGTTGCATACCCTCATTCACTTGATTTTCCCATTCTGCACAACATCTTACAACTTTTGTCATGTGTAGTCCAGTCAACGAAGGAAAATTAGGGGAAAATTTCGTGTGGTCGCAAATTTTTGTATGATGGTAGGAGAGAGTGCGATGAACAAAATACTAAAAATCTCCACCAGTAGGGCGTGAGCCCGGGGGTAGGAGATGTTTGAAGGTCATTCGTTGATGTTCTTGAATAACTGTAAAGCCGCAGCTTCTAGCGAAAATGTTTCCGAGTACAAAATTAAACAAGAAGCAACTATGGGGTGTTTCATAAAGTTATACCGACTCCATCTCGTTAGCGCATACACAAGGCCTGGGGTGTTAATTTTCCATAAAGTGCTTTAACCTCACATGGAATGAAGATATGAGGTAACAGTAATACTAAAGCAAGAAAAAAATATGAGCAGAGTAATACTAAAGTAACAAAAGAATATGAGCAGAGTCTACGTAATCTCTGCACACTGTTTTCAGCTGCTAGAAGCGAAACTGAGTCTTGGTCTTGTTCTACAGGAGTTGTAGCGTTCTTCCGGGAAAGTCGACTTGTTTCACCACAAACTCTGCACGCTTTTCACTTTGTAGACGGCATTTCCTGTCTATTTCTCTCTGGTGGGTGGACACAATAACATCACTCAGCTCCTGTTTATATTGTGCAATTATTTTCAGTTTATTGAGTACTTGCTTGCAGTTTTTAAGTGAGATATTGCTGAAAATATGTTACTATAAACAATGACTGAGAAGCGTTTAATTTCTAAGTGTAATGTTGTCAGCCGGCCGAAGTGGCCGTGCGGTTAAAGGCGCTGCAGTCTGGAACCGCAAGACCGCTACGGTCGCAGGTTCGAATCCTGCCTCGGGCATGGATGTTTGTGATGTCCTTAGGTTAGTTAGGTTTAATTAGTTCTAAGTTCTATGGGACTAATGACCTCAGCAGTTGAGTCCCATAGTGCTCAGAGCCATTTTTTTTTAATGTTGTCAGTGACCTTTGTAGTGTTGGTGGGAATGGGATTAGATTGGTAAATGTGGCACCTTGCCGCCATCAGTGGTAGCGTCTTGTAAAGCCGCGTAATTGTACTGTTGTCACCTTGTGGCGAATTAGTAATGACCAGATAGTTACTGCATTTCTATCATCATTAATTGTGTTACTAGTATACTGCATAAATTTCTTCCATTCAGAAATTGTTGACACTTGCAGAGTGGGCTGCACTGAGTGGAGACACCACACATGCACAGTATACCTTGCAAGGTGGGTTTGAATACTTCAGATAGAATTGGACTGATCATGATCAAGTCTAGAACAGTAACCTGTTGCCATGTGTACTTGACATATTCGTATGTTGATATATCTGAAGCTCGGTAAAACCAAGGTGACCTATTTTTGTTACAGAGGGAACCAGTTTAAGCCTCTGCGTCTTTTCAGATGTTGGCAGAGCTGATGCTGGGGTGATGCATTTGATGTTCCTCATGATGTAAGAAGCATTCCAGCCACTGATGAATGGATACAATGAAATCGATGTTCTCGAATCCATATTGACATCATGTTACGCAGTGTGGTAGAGAGTTGACAGCTCCAACTGTTGCTTTTTGTGTGTGTGTAATAGATCAATTTTAAAGTGCAAATAAGTACCATCTTCACAGGTTGAAAGTATTTCTCCCCTTTTACAGAGGCTCTTGTGTCCTAGTCGTTTTGAACGGTTCTGTTAGTATAATTCCCGTACGTAACAGGCCGTCTCTGAAGCTGAGTGGTCAACGCGGCTGACTGCCGTGCAGGGTACCCGAGTTCGAGCCTCATTCCTAGCAGGAATTTTGGCAGGAGGACTGGTTGGGGTCCACTTAGCCTCGTGAGGTCAGCTGACCAGCAACTCGACCGATCGGTAGTGGTTTCAAGGTAAAGAAACCCGACAACGGCCGGGAGAGCGCTGTGCTGACCACATGCCCGTCCATACCGCCTCCAGTGACGTCGGTGGCGAAGGATGAGCCGGCGGTCGGCCGGGGCTACCTTACTTACGTACATGTCTCCACAACTATGCGGAACTGTATAAATTCCTGCTTTTTACAGCGGTTTCCGAGCCTCCAAGGCCGACCCGCATGTTCTGGGTGGATTTGTAGATTACAGTGGTATTCAGTGTAGGAAATTTGGAAATTTGTGGTAAGATCTTATGGGGCCAAACTGCTGATTTCATCTGTCCTTAAGCTTACACACTACTTAATCTAACTTAAACTAACTTACGCTAAGGACAACACACACACCCATGCCCGAGGGAGGACTCGAACCTCCGACGGGGGGAGCTGCACGGACCGTGACAAGGTGGCTCAGACCGCACGGCTATATTCCGTTTAGGTAAGGTCTTCGCTATGGTGTCAGTTACGTCTTTAACGAACGGCAGGAAAACCACGGATTTTGTACACGCCCGTACATTTCTGCGATCTTGTTTTGGCTAAGCTCTTTTCATGTCAACGGACGAATACCCAATCTTCATCAACGCACTGGTGAGATATTCCAATTTCGCATCGAGCAGCTCCCATTCACGTAACTGCACTATCGGCTAGCCTGTTTATAATAGCTCGCCTTTTTCGTCGGTGGTAATAGTCTATGTGCGAGGGCTTTCGGTTCACGGTGTTGCCTAAGCCATAGCCTTCTTTCTTGAAGACTTGTTGTTGTGGTCTTCAGTCCAGAGACTGGTTTGATGCAGCTCTCCATGCTACTCTATCCTGTGCAAGCTTCTTTATCTCCCAGTACCTACTGCAACCTACATCCTTCGGAATCTGTTTAGTGTATTCATCTCTTGGTCTCCCTCTGCGATTTTTACCCTCTACGCTGCCCTCCAGTACTAAATTGGTGATCCCTTGATGCCTCAGAATATGCCCTACCAACCGATTCCTTCTTCTTGTCAAGTTGTGCCACAAATTTCTCTTCTCTCCAATTCTATTCAATACCTCCTCATTAGTTATGTGATCTTCCCATCTCATCTTCAGCATTCTTCTGTAGCACCACATTTCGAAAGCTTCTATTCTCTTCTTGTCTAAACTATTTATCGTCCATGTTTCACTTTCATACATGCCTACACACCATACAAATAAACGACTTCCTGACACTATACTCGATGTTAACAAATTTCTCTTCTTCAGAAACGCTTTCCTTGCCATTGGCAGTCTACATTTTATATCCTCTCTACTTCGGCCATCATCAGCTATTTTGCTCCCCAAATAGCAAATATCCTTTACTACTTTATGCGTCTCATTTCCTAATCTTATTCCCTCAGCATCACTCCACTTAATTCGACTACATTCCATTATTCTAGGCTTGCTTTTGTTGATGTTCATCTTATATCCTCCTTTCAAGACCCTGTCCATTCCGTTCAGCTGCTCTTCCAGGTCCTTAGCTGCCTCTGACATAATTACAATGTCATCGGCGAACCTTAACGTTTTTATTTCTTCTCCATTGATTTTAATTCCTACTCAAAACTAGCAAACGTAATCTGCCTGCTACCTCCTCCTCCGACATACAGAAGTTAATCTTAGGATTAGTCTCACAGAGATGTTTATCAAAACGACCCAGTTCCTCTCTGCCTCGTCCCCAGAACACAAACGCCTCATCCACATTGCGGAACTACATACCCGAATTTTTTTTTTTTTTTTTTTTTTTTTGGCACTACCTAATTCCTGTTCTTTGATTTTAAGATCTTAGTGTTGTCACCGGGATCGAGGGACTTCCCGTAGCCAAGCTATTCGTCTTTTATTAAAACCCGCCGTTCCATTGGAAGTACGTGATCGGTGATACAATATTTAAACAGTTCTGTAGTAATATCGACAGGAGAAATCCGATTGAACTGTTCCAAAACAGCACTAAGACGAACCGTGCTAAACAGCGATCCAACATCAAAATTGACTACATCTGACGGCTGGACCAAGATGCCATTTAATTTTCCGATAAAGTGTGTCGAAATTCTTGATGTAAGAATACAGTCGGCCCACATGCGCTAGTAACAGTAGCCAAGAACGTGGCGGTCGCATGCATCTACGTACATACTCTGCAAGGCACGGTACGAAGCATGACGGAGGGTACCTTGTACCACTACCAGTCATTCCCTTTGCTGTCCATTGGCAAAAGGAGCGACGAAAAAACGACCGTCTATATGTCCCCATATGAGTCCTCTTTCTGTTACCTTGTCCTCGCTGTGCTTAACGCGAAGTGTACGCTGACGGCAGAGGAATGTATCTGCAGACAGCCGCAAATGTCACTTCTCTCAATTTTCTTAATAGCGTTGCACGAAAAGAACGTAGTCCTCTCTCCAGGGATTTCCAACTGCGTGTTTGTTCGAACCAACAGTTAAAAAATTTAGCTGCACGCCTCTGAATTGCTTCGATGTCTTCCTTTAATGCTACGTGATGGGGATCCCAAACACTTGAACAGTCAGTACTCAACAACAGGTTGCGCTTGTGATCTATACACGGTCTCATGTATAAATGAGCCACGCTTTCTTAAAATTCTCCCAATAAACAAAAGTCGACCATTCATCTTTCTTGCTACGATCCTTTCGATTGCATTCCACTTCATATCGCTTTGCAACTTTATGCCTGGATATTTAATCGAAGAGACTGTGTCAAGCAGCAGGCCTCTAATACTGTAGTGGAACGTTACAGGATTTTTTCCCTACTCCTCTGCTTTAACTTACATTTTTCTACATTTAGAGTAAGCTGCAATTCATCACTACAGCTACAAATTTTGTATACATCAGCCTCAATCCTCGTACAGTCACTCAATGACGATACCTTACCGTACACCACAGCGTCATCAGCAAACAGCTGCAGCCCGCTGCTCGTGAGATTATTTATTTGTATATAGAATAAGAGGGGTCCTATTACATTTCCCCGGGGGACTATGACGACGCTCTGATTAACAGTCGTCGTCCAGGAAAAATTACTGGATACTATTACTTAAGAAGTCTTTGCACTACCCACACATCTGGGTTCCTATTCCATATGCTCGGACCTTCGTTGAGAGTCTGCAATGCGCACGATTTCCGGAAATCTAGGTATATGGAATCTACCTGTTGCCCTTCATCCGTAGTTCACAAGACATCGTGCGAGATAACAGCCAGCAGTGCTTCGTAAACCCATGCTAATTTGTTGACAAATGTCGCATGGAAATTTATTAAATTTGAACTTGGAAAAGGTTCAAGAATTCTGCAGCAAACTGATGTCAATAATATTAGCCTGTCATTTTTGGAACCATTCTTTTACCCTCCTTATATACGGGAGTCACCGGCACTTTGAGTCATTTGGGGCTTTGTGATGGGTGATCCAATGATATAACTACATGTCCAAGCGGAACTTATCGTTTATGATTTATTGGCAGAAGCTTGGTGTTATAAAAACTTTACAAGAATAAATAATAAATATTTAATGTCGCATTATAGGCTTTTAATTGGAAAATTGCTCTAAAATTGTATATTTTGAGGGTTAGTTGTCACAAAATTTTCCCACATCACAGGTTCAGCCTAGAGATCTATACATCCTAAATACGGTACTGTTTCTCTGATACTAATGTTTTCCTGTCGAGACACTCAGCCACGCCAGATTTTTCAGTTGTAACTGGAAGCGAAGCGTGGTTGTAACGTAAATAGCGGAACACTAAACTTTGGCCTGGGTTTGGTGAAAACGCGAGACGGATCGTTGACATGTTTCATCACTAACAGTACGTGGGTCAGCTAAGTTTCGATAGGTAAAAAGCTCCACATTTCAGAACCATTGTTTAAGTTGCTGCAGCTGTTACGGTATAAGAGCCGACTCAGCTCCGCAGTGTGTTTTATCGCTCATAACGGTGAGCCGAGGCACTCGCGTTGACTCAGTCGTTAGTACATTCGTGCAAAGAGCTTTAGTCTGAGGAATGTGCACATATTGGGCTATTCTCCTGTTAACGTGCCGTGCAAACGCTTCTGGAAAATTTTACATTGACGTTCTGGTGGAAACCGGTACTAATTCACAGCTCCACGGGAACATGATGATTCTACACGCAGCTGCGTAACAAAAGGCAAATCTGCCATTTGCCTTCTCTCCTCCTACTTCAGGTTTCCGTGCTCTGGTCTAGTCAGCAGCAGCGCTCCGTTCCTGCCTTATTTCTACACCCCCTTTCTCTTCCTCAACGGTATGTGGCGGAGGGTGAATCAGCTAAGCAGCTTAGATATTTCCGGCACCGTTTAAAATATCACAATTCTCTTTTCACCCAGTTGAAATGAGAGAAAGTGCTCTCTAAATGTTTCTTTTCATTGCTAAAAGTTGGTAAATCCCAGTTTCTATATATTGCAATATCTCTTGTCTCAAGCTTTCTACATGTTTGCATCCAAAAATCTGCAGAAATTTACATGTACCCTTTTCGTTCTCTAAGCCTTCCTTACTTTTCACTCCAAATTAGGATAATTTTTGTGGCATTGTTTTTCCGTCCCCCCCCCCCTCCCCCCACTTTTTAAACTCACTTCTTTTCAGCTCTTCTTCCCGTACCACACTTAAGTAGTGAACCGTCCTTAGACCGGTAAACATCAGGGACCTGTACCAAAGGTGTCCAACACTGACAAAGATTACGGCTTTATGAAGATCAGTGGAGAACTACTCAGTAACACCAAAAATCGATGTCGGGAAACAAAAATAGTCTTACCCAAGGAACCGTTCTTGCTCCCACAGTATCTAATTTGTGCACCAACGACGAACGCGTAACAAGGCTTGCACCTCATTTATTTATGCCGACGACCTGACCCTCTCGATCGCGCATAGTAAGGTAAATATTTAAAAACTTGGGTGCAGTTGGAAACGACCTGTGCAAAATCAGATGGCTCCAAGCACTATAGGACTTAACATCTGAGGTCATCAGTCCCCTAGATCTAGAACTACAGAATCATAACGAACCTAAGGACATCACACACATCCATGCCCGAGGCAGGATTCGAACCTGCGACCGTAGCAGCAGCGCGGTTCCGGACTGAAGCGCCTAGAACCTCTCGCCACAGCGGCCGGCAAGACGTGTGCAACAGTAAGATTATAAAGACAGCGACAGCTCCACGATGCAATATGGAAATAGCCTGAAAATGGCGATAATGCCGAAATAGGCCTATTGTTAATGTAAAACGTCTAGCAGTTAGCAGTTATAGCATCATTCTGGTGGTACATTACCGTCTTTTATTTTATTATGACTATTTGTTATACAGCACTGAATATAGTGTGTTTTCTCAAAATTTAGAATCCGGTTTCAGGCAACAATTAAATAGCTCTTTGGCAAACATTCTCTCTCATGGGTTTTATTATAACACTAGTATCAACTGCAAGAAGTACCAATTCTTCTTGACGAATGTTAAGGTCATTAACATATATAAGGGATAGGAGTGGTCCTAAAATTGAACCTTGTGAGACTCCTTTGGTGTTTTCTCCCCGGTCACTAAAATTTTCACTCCTTCTAAGGTCGTTTACGTTATTCAGCACGACGTTTTTGATACTGTTCTGTTAAATATGATTCAAACCATTTGTCTGCAAAGCCATCAGTTCCAGAAAATTCAAGTTTTGGTTAAGAGAGTAACGCGATCTTCGGAAACGCCTTGCAAAGATCGCAAAAAATACCAACAAGCAATATTTTGTTATTTAGGGGTTGTAACATTAACGGCCACGCTCACTTGCATCTATTTGTTGCTTCGACGCCGAACTAGTCTCTCTCTCTCTCTCTCTCTCTCTCTCAGACTGTGTGTGTGTGTGTGTGTGTGTGTGTGTGTGTGTGTGTATGTGCGCGCCTGTGTCGTTGCGATAGCTCGTGCTATTCTCCTGTGGGGTGTTTGTAGGTATCGTTGGGCCACCATCCCGGATGTCACACGGTGCGAGGCGTGTTTACCAGGATCGTTTCCACCATTAGGCAAGAGGAGACGGCCGCCTAGCGCAGCAGAATTTTAGGGACGCCGATGGGCGGAAAAAGTTAATTTCAAATAAAACAGCGAAAAAATGGAGCAAATGAGGAGGAAAAATTAAAGAGGAGAAACTGAAACGTTAATTGTTATCTAAAGCTTCCGGAACACAAATTTGGTTAGTTGATTGACGAACGTAAACACGTTGCCTCTACCTATACCAAATGTGGCTGGTTCAAAATGGTTCAAATGGCTCTGAGCACTATGGGACTCAACTGCTGAGGTCATTAGTCCCCTAGAACTTAGAACTAGTTAAACCTAAGGACATCACCAACATCCATGCCCGAGGCAGGATTCGAACCTGCGACCGTAGCGGTCTTGCGGTTCCAGACTGCAGCGCCTTTAACCGCACGGCCACTTCGGCCGGCTATACCAAATGTAAAGTAGCCTCTACTGAATACAAAACGGAAACAAACGCTGGAGCGGGGCACGTGTGCTGGTTTGCGATCATGTTGCAACTTGATACAGTACCTCCCTCAGATCTTCTTTTTGTTTTTTCTCTGCAGATCATGTGTCAAGCGTCAGTTGTATTGAGTGGATCTGTTGACGCTTTTAGTTGTACTATAGTTCCCTGCGGATAATCGACTCACGTATTCACAAGCTAGATATTGTGCTTCTCTTTCGACATACTTAAAAGGAGCAAAAGGTAAGTGCAGTTGATGACACCGGTACGTAAAAATGAGTTTGTGTCCGTCTGTAGGTTTATCTCTGAGTGCGTGTGACTCGCAGCATGAAAAACTACACTGTATTTTCTCAAACAAATTAGCTGTCAGTTTTCTTAAAACTGAGGACAAGAAATAAGAAATTTGGGACATTTGTTGTCCTCAAGCAGTTTTAAAGGAATCGAGAACAAAACATGAACGTTGAGGACTGTCCGCAGAAAATAAGACCGTCTGCTCATCTTAGTTTAATGATTAAAAGTATAATAGGAGATCAGCATTGTTGTGCAGTTGGGTGTTGCTGATGGTGGAGGGGTGGGAGATACCGGAGAAATCAAATGGCTCTGAGCACTATGGGACTCAACTTCTGAGGTCATCAGTCCCCTAGAACTTAGAACTACTTAAACCTAACTAACCTAAGGACAGCACACACATCCATGCCCGAGGCAGGATTCGAACCTGCGACCGTAGCGGTCACGCGGTTCCAGACTGTAGCGCCTAGAACCGCTCGACCAAGCCGGCCGGCGGAGATACCGGAGAAATCGATGGTAGTAAAAAAGAGGAGGCGTCATTTTTCAGTTCTCACCTAGAGCGGCAGAACACCTAGCAACGGTGTTCAGGATGACTGATGAGCAACCAGGATTAAAATTGTATTTCTTTACTAATGGAAATTGTTTGAATAATTTCTTCATCTACCTTGTTATTATTCCTTATTGCTTTACTTACTTGTAATTCGCCTATTAGTACAAATTTCGACACTGAAAAATACAAATGAAATAACAGCAGATTGCATTTCGAAATCGAACAACTGTTCTCTTCTCTCCAGTCAAATATCCTGCGCATAACACGAGCGGCGCGTTTGTAGAATAGCGTTCACCTTGTAGATGATTAAGTGGCGGTCCAACAGTTATACGAGTGTCCGTTTCTTTGTAATTCATACAAATCTACAGTTTTATTCCTACCTTGATGAAATTTTGCACACTTTACCCTCAAGAGAAGAGGTAGATCATTGTCTATCTAAGGTTCATGATCTCACTTGAAACATATATGTATGTAATATATAAAGGGGGAAGGTTGTTACCAGAAATCTCTAAAAGTTCTTTTCCGATTTACTTGAAATTCCTACACGATCCAGTAGTGAATATTTAGGCGAACTGTCTGTTACCTGTAATAGCAACATCGTAGCACGTGCCATTTTATTTACGATGAGTCATCGTGGCTTGGATATAATTCCACTGAAGTTAGGTACACAGAGGCTGGAGTCAATCTGCACTAAACACATCAAAATTTACGACCGACGCTACCCGCCTCCTATCTTGTATCTCATTAATACTTACGGTCATGGAGCACGCAGTTACTGATGGAAACAACCCTCAAGTTATTTTTATTCCTAAAATGCATAGTGCCATACAAGCGCTAAAGCAGGTCATGGATATAGTACCAACAAAAGTCATTAGATCGCGGGCCGAACAAAAGATCGAACAAAACCCGAGATTTTCCGAACTGCGACGTAAACTGTTCGAACAGTTCAAGTCGTGCTAAAACATAGACCTATTTGAAACAGTGAAAGCTGACCTGAAAAATTGGACGACGAATTGTCCAAAAATAAAATGTGGTACGAATTGCAAAATGTAACAGCCCATGTCGGAACTAATAATCTTTTCGTACATGTGAAGACGTTTTGCCAGTGACTGAGATACACCCTTTGATTTAAAGCGATTGCAGTTTCCCATGCGGCATCCATCCGCTATGGTCATCAACAGGGCAAGGTGGCAATCACATTGTGTGGTAGATATTAAAGATCCCGGGCAACGCCAAGCATTGCACCTACATGACGCCAAAGAAACTGGTATAGGCATGCGTATTCATATACAGAGATATGTAAACAGGCAGAATACGGCGCTGCGGTTGGCAACACCTATATAAGACAACAAGCGTCCGGCGCAATTGTTAGATAGGTTATTGCTGCTACAATGGCAGGTTATCAAGATTTAAGTGAATTTGAACATAGTGTTATAATCGGCGCATGAGCGATGGGACACAGCATCTCCGGAGTAGCGATGAAGTAGGGATTTTCCCGTACAATCATTTCGCGAGTGTACCGTGAATATCAGGAATCCGGTAAAAATCAAATCTCCGACATCGCTGCGGCCGGAAAAAGATCCTGCAAGAACGGGACGAACGACGACTGAAGAGAATCGTTCAACGTGACGGAAGTGCAACCCTTTGGCAAATTGCTGCCGATTTCAATGCTGGGCCATCAACAAGTGTCATCGTGCGACCCATTCAACGGAACATCATCGATGTGGGCTTTCGGAGCCGAAGGCACACTCGTGTACTCTTGATGACTGCACGTTCCCTAGTCGGACGAATCTCGTTTCAAATTTTATCGAGCGGATAAACCTCAACAGTCCATGAACTCTGCATGTCAGCAGGGGACTGTTCAAGTTGTTGGGTGCTCTGTAATGGTGTGGGGCGTGTGCAGTTGGAGTGATATGGGACCCCTGATACGTCTAGATACGATTCTGACAGATGACACGTATGTATCATCCTGTCTGATCACCAGCCTCCATTCATGTCCATAGTGCATTCCGACGGACTTCGGCAATTCCAGCAGGACAATGCGACACCTCACACGTCCAGAATTACTACAGAGTGGCTCCAGGATCACTCTTCGGAGTTCAAACACTTCCGCTGGCCACCAACTCCCCAGATATGAACATTATTGAGCATATCTGGGATGTCTTGCAACGTGATATTCAGAAGAGATCTGTACCCCTCGTACTCTTACGGATTTATAGACAGCCCTGCAGGATTCATTTTGTCATTTGCGTCCAGCACTACTTCAGACATTAGTCGAGTCCATGCCACGTCGTGTTGCGACACTTGTGCGTACTCGCGGGGGCTCTATACTTTATTAGGCAGGTGTACCAGTTTCTTTGGCTCTTCAGTGTAGTAAGGAATAATAATAACAAGGTATGCGAAGAAATTCTTCTAATAACTTGAATTAGTGAAGAATTAAAATATTAAGCCTCGTTGTAAGAAACCAGTTCCGAGTAAGATTGCCGCGAATTAGTCACGAGGGACCACAGACAGCCGCGAGACGCTTGCTTATAGACAGACGCGAGATATTGCTTTGTATCTAGGCTTCAAAATTGCAGTGTGCTTGCGGAAACCGAGAGGGAATTGCCCAGCTGCGTGGATGCACAACGATTTACTGCATAATTTATTACCAACTTTTAGCACCGACTTCTCGGACGATGTTATGGTATGTGTGGTTGCACCAGTATACATAACATTGACGGAAAAAAGTCGCAACACCAAGAAATAATTAATGTAGCGTAATGACATTTCGTGAAAACATTTGTCTAGGTAACATATGTAAGTATGAAACTTCCTGGCAGATTAAAACTGTGTGCCCGACCGAGACTCGGACTCGGGACCTTTGCCCGAGTTCGAGTCTCGGTCGGGCACACAGTTTTAATCTGCCAGGAAGTTTCATATCAGCGCACACTCCGCTGCAGAGTGAAAATCTCATTCTGGCATATGTAAGTAATTTACATTATAAGATCACAATTCCATGTAAGCGCGAGATACGCCATTGTAAATGTGAAATGCTGGTACATTAATAACCGGTGTAATCGCCAGTATGTTGAATGCAAGCATGAAACATGCATGCATTGTGTCGCACAGGTGCCGGGTGTCAGTTTGTGGGATGGAGTTCCATGCATGTTACACTAGGTCGGTCAATATAGGGGCGGTTAATGCTGGTTGTAGATGACGCTGGGGCTGTCCTCCGATGTTCCCTATGTGCACGACTGGAGATGTATCTGGTGACCGATCCAAGGCAACATATCGCCACTCTATAGAGCATGTTGGGGTACAACAGCGATATGTGGACGAGCGTTATCCTGATTGAAAACACGCCCCGAATGCCGTTCATAAATGGCAGTAAGACACGTCGAATCACCAGACTGGCGTACAACTCTACAATGAAGTGCGTGAGATAACCCTAGGAGTGCTGCTACTGTAATACGAAATTGCAAAAATGACTATGGGACTTAACATCTGAGGTCATCAGCCTCCTAGAACTTAGAACTGCTTAAAGCTAACGAACCTAAGGACATCACACACATCCATGCCCGAGGCAGGATTCGTTCCTGCGACCGTAGCAGTCGCGCGGTTCCGGACTGAAGCGCTAGAACCGATCGGCCGCCACGGCCGGCACGAAATTGCACCCCAGGCCATAACTCCAGGTGTAGGTGCAGCGCGTCTAGCACGCAGACAGGTTGGTCTCTTTCTAGTCAACACACGGCCACCACGGGCACCGAGGCAGAACCACCTTTCAGCAGAAAACACAACAGACCTTGTCTCTACCCTCCAATGATCTCTCGCTTGACACCACTGAAGTCGCAATTGGCGATAGTTTGGGGTCAATGGAAAGAACGCTACAGGGCGTTTGCCCCAGAACTGTCCGATTTGTAACCGTTCGCTGTGTTGGTGTGGTGCCAACTGCTGTTCGAATTGCTGCTGCAGATGCAGTACTATGTGTCACAGCCATACGCCCAACACAACGACTTTCCCTCTCGGTAGTGCCACGTGGCCGTCCGGAGCCCGGTCTTCTTGCGGCCGTGCATTATCTACATCTACATTTATACTCCGCAAGCCACCCAACTTTGTGTGGCGGAGGGCACTTTACGTGCCACTGTCATTACCTCCCTTTCCTGTTCCAGTCGCGTATGGTTCGCGGGAAGAACGAGTGCCGGAAAGCCTCCGTGCGCGCTCGAATCTCTATAATTTTACATTCGTGATCTCCTTGGCAGGTATAAGTAGGGGGAAGCAATATATTCGATACCTAATCCAGAAACGCACCCTCTCGAAACCCGGACAGCAAGCTACACCGCGATGCAGAGCGCTTCTCTTGCATAGTCTGCCACTTGAGTTTGCTAAACATCTCCGAAACGCTATCACGCTTACCAAATAACCCTGTGACGAAAAGCGCCGCTGATCTTTGGATCTTCTCTATCTTCTCCGTCAACCCGATCTGGTACCAATCCCACACTGATGAGCAATACTCAAGCATAGGTCGAACGAGTGTTTTGTAAGCCACCTCCTTTGTTGATGGACTACATTTCTAAGGACTCTCCCAATGAATCTCAACCTGGTACCCGCCTTACCAACAATTAATTTTATATGATCATTCCACAAATCGTTCCGTACGCGTACTCCCAGATATTTTACAGAAGTAACTGCTACCAGTGTTTGTTCCGCTATCATATAATCATACAATAAAGGATCCTTCTTTCTATGTATTCGCAATAATTACATTTGTCTATGTTCAGGGTCAGTTGCCACTCTCTGCACCAAGTGCCTATCTGCTGAAGATCGTCCTGCGTTTCGCTGCAATTTTCTACTGCTGCAACTTCTCTGTATATTACAGCATCATCGGGAAAAGCCGCATGGAAGTTCCGACACTATCTACTATGTCATTTATATATATTGTGAAAATCTATGGTCCCATAACACTCCCCTGTGGCACGCCAGAGGTTACTTTAACGTTTGTAGTCGTCTCTCCATTGACAATAACATGCTGTGTTCTGTTTGCTAAAAACTCTTCAATTCAGCCACACAGCTGGTCTTATATTCCGTAGGCTCTTACTTTGTTTATCAGGCGACAGTGCGGAACTGTATCGAAAGCCTTCCGGAAGTCAAGGAAAATGGCATCTACCTGGGAGCCTGTATCTAATATTTTCTGGTTCTCATGAACACATAAAGCGAGTTGGGTCTCACGCCATCGCTGTTTCCGGAATCCATGTTGATTCCTACTGACAAGGGAACCTCCCCATCGCACCCCCCTCAGATTTAGTTATAAGTTGGCACAGTGAATAGGCCTTGAAAAACTGAACACAGATCAATCGAGAAAACAGGAAGAAGTTGTGTGGAACTACGAAAAAAATAAGCAAAATATACAAACTGAGTAGTCCATGTGTAAGATAAGCAACATCAAGGAGAATGTCAAGTCAGGAGCGCCGTGGTCCCGTGGTTAGCGTGAGCAGCTGCGGAACGAGAGGTCCTAGGTTCAAATCTTCCCTCGAGTGAAAAGTTTAATTTTTTATTTTCGGAAAATTATTATCTGTCCGTCCGTCCGATGCGATCACTTTTTTCGGAGTGATTATCACATCCACAAGAAAACCTAAATCGGGCAAGGTAGAAAAATCTTTTTACCCATTCGCCAAGTGGACAAGTTACGTGGGTGGACAACATATTCCTGTCATGTGACGCACGTGCCGTCACCAGTGTCGTATAGAATATATCAGACGTGTTTTCCTGTGGAGGAATCGGTTGACCTATGACCTTGCGATCGAATGTTTTCGGTTCCCATTGGAGAGACACGTCCTTTCGTCTACTAATCGCACGGTTTTGCAGTGCGGTCGCAAAATACAGACACTAAACTTATTACAGTGAACAGAGACATCAATGAACGAACGGACAGATCATAACTTTGCGAAAATAAAAAAAAGTAAAATTTCACTCGAGGGAGGACTTGAACCGAGGATCTCGCGTTCCGCAGCTCTTACGCTAACCACGGGACCACGGCGCCCATAAGTTCTGAGAAACATGATGTTGCTTATGTTCCTCAAGGACTACTCAGTTTGTATATTTTGCTTATTTTTTTCATAGTTTCGCACAACTTCTTCCTGTTTTCTCGATTGATCTGTGTTCAGTTTTTCAAGGCCTATCCACTGTGCCAATTTATAACTAAATCTGAGGGGGGTGCGATGGGGCGGTTCCCTTGTGAGTAGATTCTGGGTTTCCAGAAATGACATGATACGCGAGTAAAAAACATGTTCTAAAATTCTGCAACAGATCGATGTCAGAGATATAGGCCTATAGTTTTGCGCATCTGCTCGGAGACCCTTCTTGAAAACTGGAACTACCTGTGTTTTCCAATCAATTTTCTCGTGACCACTGCTGCCAGCAATCATGTTCAGTGGCTACATACCTACCAAGTCTTCTGCAATATCGCAAAAGGGATATCCAGCGTCTCGTAGTCCTATTATATGACCTCGTCCAAACTCTGTGAGCTGTTTATAAAGACATCTTCGTCATCTTCAAGGCATTCTTGACTAATATCAACACGTCCAATCTCAAAGCTAACTAACGCTCACGACCGTTACACCGTTACAGCGTCTAATGAAAGCAAAAATGATGTGCATTCTCAAAGTGGCGGTACTAGCGCCACTCTTTTGTGACTCTGGCGCGAAATTTTAATAGACGTCGTCCTTCAGATATAGAATCACGCCAATCATCCTACGTTTACCTCGCACATCTCGTTGTTGGTGTCGGGATTTTTTTTCGTCAGTGTATTTTAAATGTAAACCGAGTCTGTTTTCGCCGAATCTTCATATTGAACGATATAGTTGCTCGAAGATGACATTGATTAGCTTTCCTTGGTGGCACGAGTATATTTGTATTGAACATTTACATAAGTAGCATCAAAGTAGTTGTTGGAAGGAGAGTGAGGACATTTAAAATTTAATTACATTGAAATGAATACCCCTAGCTGCGTACAGGCGTTGATATAAGTCAACGGGGACAGTTGAAAATGTGTGCCCCTACCGAGACTCGAACCCGGGGTCTCTTGCTTACATGGCAGACGCTCTATCCAAATGAGCCACCGAGGACACAGAGGATAGTGCGACTGCAGGGATTGATCTCTGGCACGCCTCCCGTGAGAACCACATTCTCAGGTTATTGTCCCGCACTATATTCATAGTTGTGGTGGTGGTGGTGGTGGTGGTTAGTGTTTAACGTCCCGTCGACAACGAGGTCATTAGAGACGGAGCGCAAGCTCGGGTTAGGGAAGGATTGGGAAGGAAATCGGCCGTGCCCTTTCAAAGGAACCATCCCAGCATTTGCCTGAGACGATTTAGGGAAATCACGGAAAACCTAAATCAGGATGGCCGGAGACGGGATTGAACCGTCGTCCTCCCGAATGCGAGTCCAGTGTGCTAATCACTGCGCCACCTCGCTCGGTATTCATAGTGCCCCTGCCCATTATACTCACTACTCGCGGCTTGTTGTTGGGAATGTGGTTATCAGGGGAGGCCTGCCAGAGACAAGTCCGTGCAGTCTCACTATGCTCGGTGGCTCAGATGGATAGAGCGTCTGCCATGTAAACAGTAAATCCCGGGTTCGAGGCTTGGTAGGGGTACACATTTTCAACCGCGTTGACATATCAACGCCTGTATGCAGCTAGGGGTATTCATTGCATTGTAATTGTTGTGGCGTAGTAAGACAACCACGCCACTTGGAAGTAGCCGAAAGGCACGCGTTGACTCACGCAGGCTGGCGTGAGGTCTGAAACAGGATACGTAATGAATGCTATAAAGAAAAGTACGTAGCTTCTGGAATACTTAACTTTAATCCATCATTTGTATACATCGTTCTTGATGAGACATGCTAATGGCACCTTGCTAGGTCGTAGCCATTGACTTAGCTGAAGGCTATTCTATCTGCTCTGCAAATGAGCGAGGCTTCGTCAGTGTGCATCGCTAGCTAAGTCGTCCGTACAACTGGGGCGAGTGCTAGTAAGTCTCTCGAGACCTGCCGTGTGGTGGCGCTCGGTCTGCGATCACTGTCAGTGGCGACACGCGGGTCCGACATGTACTAATGGACGGCGGCCGATTTAAAGCTACCACCTAGCAAGTGTGGTGTCTGGCGGTGACACCACAGTAATTTCATTCTAACGAGCTGCATGGTCACCGGTGGTATCTGACCTTTCGGACATGTCCGAAAGAACAGATACCATCCTCATATATATAACATTTAATTCTTTGGTAATCGAAGTTGTATGAAAAATTGCTTCGCCTACCTTCTTGTTATTCCGTATTATGTTACTTACCCTATTAGCCCCCAATCCCCACAAATTTCGATGCGGAAAAATACAAATAAAAAACTGCAGAATACATTTGGAGATCGAACATAGGTTCTCTGTTTTGCAGCCAGATGCCTTGCTCACAAAACCAACTGCGCTATTGGTGAACAAGGTTACCGTATGGATGCATAAGCGACAGACGTAACAGTTCTTCCTCGATTTCTAGGAAAATATACTTTTGAGGACCATATATGTAATGATAAGAAAATGCTCCGTTTTTAACTATCTGTCGGTCCCATCAATTTAGAGCGTATAGCCTGTCACGAATTTTAGGGGTGCTTTTCTCGAAAAGTGTGGCCAGGGGGCGGGGGGGAGGGGTAGCTGTTGAGCCGCAATATCGTAGCGTCTCTTATTTGCGTCCGGTCTGCGGCCAGAATCAATGCGCCATTACCGATGTGCGGCGCTCGAAGCGAATTAGACGGCTTATTGTGCCACTAATTATCTAGCGGCCAGGATCAGTTCTCGGCATTGCTACACTTGTACGAGTTTCGCCTTTGCTAAGATTTAACAGACATGCGTTAGACGTCGGCACTGACATGGTAGCCACGTAACTTGTCTGGTCGAAGCGAGCCTAGTTGGGCGTCTGAGGCACTGACCAGGTCAAACTGGCGCATGTTGCGGACGCAACGCACGCGAGACGAGTTTTCTTTTTGACAGTCGAGCAGGTAAGGTGTGTACGTACCCTCCGCCACACACTGCAAGGCAGCGTGCTTTCGGAGTGCAAGTGTAGACGTCGGTTTGACCGCAGATCTTGACCGGACACATGGCAGCTGTCAGCCGCGAAATGTGAGTCTAGGACTGCACGCGCCACATGGCAAATAACCCGCCGCAGCGCAACATCAATTTCAATCCAGGCGCCTTTTATGAAGCGCGCGGAGTAAATTGCAAGCGACAGGCGGTCCTAGCATTTACCGCCCCTCAGCCTGAATTATGCCGGTGCTGGCAGCAAATAGGGCACTCTAAACCCCCGCTACCGTTATTTACGAGGCAGTAAGGCGCCAATATGTTTCGCAAGAGCACCCGTTACAGGTGCGACATTTACGCGTGCCTCCAATACGGCCAATACGGAGCAGAGTTCCCCTCCAGCGGTACTTACCGGCGTCTGGTTAAGCCTCGGGCATAAAGCGAGGTCCACACGGACACGATACGATACGATACCCAGTGTCACAAGCGACACGAAGCAGGACATGGGCCGAGCACATAGAAACGTAGCGGAAGCGACTTAAGGGGGGACGTTATTGGAAAACACACACACTTTGAAAAAGATGCACCAAAGCCAAAATTTTGAAGATAAAGCAAGGAAATTTTGTATCATGGTTCACATGAAATTAACAAATTCACTTTTCCATAGAACTTAAAAAATTTATTTTAAAAAAATAACATGTGTACCATTTTGTCAGAAACTCTTCAAGAGATTTAAAAAAAAATTCGCTGTTTAATCCTCTCACGAGGTTTTTTGAATTTATCTAATAGGAGACTTTTAATAATTTTTTACTTAAATTCTTCAAGTACAATATAAAATTCATGGAAAATTCCATGCACTTTGTCGCATATCTCATTTTATATTCAGTTTCAAAAGTTGGTCTTGAGATAACATTTATTAAATTTATGGAAATAAGTGTACAGAATTTCATAATTATAGAAAAGTTCGGAGTAGGTATTAAAATCCATGGAGAAGAAATAAAAACTTTGAGGTTCGCCGCTGACATTCTAATTCTGTCAGAGACAGCAAAGGACTTGGAAGAGCAGTTGAACGGAATGGACAGTGTCTTGAAAGGAGGATATAAGATGAACATCAACAAAAGCAAAACGAGGATAATGGAATGTAGTCGAATTAAGTCGGGTGATGCTGAGGGAATTAGATTAGGAAATGAGACACTTAAAGTAGTAAAGGAGTTTTGCTATTTGGGGAGCAAAATAACTGATGATGGTCGAAGTAGAGAGGATATAAAATGTAGATTGGCAATGGCAAGGAAAGCGTTTGTGAAGAAGAGAAATTTGCTAACATCGAGTATAGATTTAAGTGTCAGGAAGTCGTTTCTGAAAGTAGCCATGTATGGAGTGTAGCCATGTATGGATGTGAAACATGGACGATAACTAGTTTGGACAAGAAGAGAATAGAAGCTTTCGAAATGTGGTGCTACAGAAGAATGCTGAAGATTAGATGGGTAGATCACATAACTAATGAGGAGGTACTGAATGTGATTGGGGAGAAGAGGAGTTTGTGGCACAACTTGACTAGAAGAAGGGATCGGTTGGTAGGACATGTTCTGAGGCATCAAGCGATCACCAATTTAGTATTGGAGGGCAGCGTGGAGGGTAAAAATCGTAGAGGGAGACAAGAGATGAATACACACATGCAGATTCAGAGGGATGTAGGCTGCAGTACGTACCGGGAGATGAAGAAGCTTGCATAGGATAGAGTGGCGTGGAGAGCTGCATCAAACCAGTCTCAGGACTGAAGACCACAACAACAACAGCCGTAATAGATTCTGAGAAAAAGGTAGGCCTACATAAACTTTAAAAAGCTAATTTCCAAGAAAAGCTATTTAAAGTTGAACGTAACCGAAATATCAGTTAACCGTAGCAGCAGATTTGAAATTTTTCGTTTTTAAATAATTTTTTTTTAAAAAAAGGATTGATCTTTATTAATAAAATTTGCACTGATTTGAGATATTGCATTATTATAGAAAAGTGGGAAAAGCGATCAGTGGTATTTTAATAAAAATGCTGGCAGAAACTAACAACAAATACATGGCATCAAACTGGTAAAACATTACTGTTCCTGTTGCCTTGTGTCGTGGCTTGAGGTATACGCGTACGTGCAGCGTGCAGGACTTGCCCCCCACCTGGTCTATACCGTAGTTTCTCGCTGTTGTCTCGCAGACATCCGTTGTATTGCAGAATGGTACCAACCCCAGTATCGAAACATTTTTCCGAAGTGACATAGCTGTGAAGTACAATACTTAATTTACTTTGAAAGATTAAGGGTTTATCTGCCATTTCTGTGAAATAATAAAAGAGGAAGGACATTATGGTAATAGTAATAAATTAATAACTCAACAACAGTTCATACATAGTATACAATAAAAGTAGGAAGTGACTGATCTGCTGCCTGTGTCAACATAATATACCTTTATGTAGCTCTTGAAAACGGACAAATCAGACGAAAAACAGATTTATTCATCTAAGTTTTCACCCTTTGGCACTAACTACTCGTATGGCCCAAATAGTGGTATGATCCGCGATTACATGATTTTTGAGCAAAAATCAGTGGGTGAATACTGGCGATTTTCTGTAGTATTCCACCACTTATCACTTTTCGAAAAAAGCAATGTACAGTGGACAAAGAAAGTTTTCTTTTATTTGCCTATTTAATTTAATATTTTGATTTTATGCATCTTGAAACTGAGAGAGTTAAATTTTTTATCTTTCTTGTATGTCTCCGTTTGTTAGAGGAATAAAAAAACCGAAAATCCGTTATTTCAGAAACCGGTTATTTTCAGCAGTTAGAACACTCGGCTTAAACTGGAGTGGGAAGAAAAAAACGATATAACCGAACTGACATGAGTCGCGTCGAGCGACATGTATTGGATAGTGTCGTATCGCATACGTTATCGTCCCCGTATGAGCCATGCCTCAGACCGGTGCAGCTTCAGTCAGTAGCTGGCTGGCAGGAAAGTATCGGGTGCTTATAATTAAACTTTCCCTATTTAACATCTTATAACACGAAAACTAATGCCGTACCAGTACCAAACTTGGTAGCATTCATGTCAAGGACATGGGAAAGAGAAATAATGCGCAATCAATTCAGTTGAAACAGTTTGAATATGCTGCTACAGTACATCATGGCATTATATACCGGTACCATTACTGCTACAAAAGGGGCCCAATTTGGCGCACATCAGTGTCCAGAAGGGTCTGAAAGCGCAGGATTGCATTATGCACAGCAGAACGAAGCATCTCCGTAGGTATGTTAGCTATCTCTCATGATATGCTGCGCTTCAGATCAGCACGTGTGTGGATGTTCCCCTGGTAAACCCTGTCCTTCAGGTAGCCTCGCAACCAGAAATTACAGGGAGTGAGATCAGTGATCGTGCCAGTCAAGCATTTGGAAACGATCGGCTCATAATTCGATCGTTTCCAGTTGTGTTTCGGAGAAGCAGGTGAACTTCACGAGCGATGCGCGGTGAGGCCCTATCTTGCATGAAAACTGTTGAGGTCAATGCGTCTCTCTCCTGTAGGGCGGGCGTGACATGCTGGCGAAGCATATCGCAGTAACGCTGGCCAGTCGCACTGCACGTCTTTGGTCATTGGGCGCCAACCTGTTCAAGAAAGAATAGGCCGATGTTGAACGTAGCCGTGAAGCCACACCATACGGTAACATGTTCACCGTACAGAGGAACTTCGTGCACAGTGACTGGAGGTGAAGATCCCCACACTCGGCAATTCTGTGTGTTCACCTCAACCGTCAGAGAAAAATGAGCTTCGTCTATCCGAAGGATGGTCCAGGGCCCTCGTCAACTTCAACCCTTGCGAGAAAGTGGAGAGAGAAGTCAACACGTCGTTGTGCGTCCTGTGGTACAAGCAACTGTATGATATGCATCTCGTACGGATACCATTTGAGAATGGTTCTAAGCACCTTCCGTACAGTGCACCACGGGACGTTCCACTGTCGAGGCACAGCACGCGCGCTTCCTAACGATCGGGAATTGCGCGCATCGCTGTCTGCCACAGCAACAGCGATTTCATCAACCACTTCTCGTGCAACCGGTCATCGGCCTCTTTCCGGAGCGACGCCCAGTTCTCCAGCTGATTCGAAGTTCTTCTTCATGCTCCGTAGAGTAGGTGGAGAAAGAGGACCCTTCCGTAATCCTTCCAGCCGGGCATATTCTTGAAGTGCACCTGCAGCATTACTGTCTTTTTGATAACACAGCTTCACCAGTAATATTCTGCTCCTTTTGTCTAAGCTGATGTTGTCACGTCAACAAGTGCAATGCGACTGGTCAGGTGTTTGAGACTGTGAATCACGATGACTGATCACGGCAGCCGGTGGCCATGGTTGGAGCTGGACGGTGGCGCTGTGACGTGTGGAAATGATGCACCCAATACTCTGGAGATTAATGCTGGCAAGTTTGGTACTCGTGGGGTAATTAGTTTCCGTGTTATAACGCGTTAAATATGGAAAGTTTAATTGTAACCACCCGTTAGCACTACTGACTGTAGCGCCTATCGACGCTGGTGTCAGCTCGCTCTTCTGGACTCAGCAGCCACCGGCGTAAGTTCGCAGCGGCGTCCTGGTCTCTCGATGCACTAGTGGTCATTAAAATCGCAACACCATGAGGCGGCACGCAACAGACGTCAAACTGACGTAAAAGTACTGCGTGCTTGCTTATGCAAATGATCAGCGTTACAGTGCAGCGCCATCTACATTCAGTGTGTAAGGAAACATTTTAAAATGGTTCAAATGGCTCTGAGCACTATGGGACTTAACTTCTGAGGTCATCAGTCCCCTAGAACTTAGAACTGCTTAAACCTAACTAATCTAAGGACATCACACACATCCATGCCCGAGGCAGGATTCGAACCTGTGACCATAGCGGTTGCGCGGCTCCAGACTGTAGCGCCTGGAACCGCTCGGCCACTCCGGCCGGCAAAGAAACATTGCGCAGGAGGTCTCATCTACGTCTACATCATCTACATGGATACTCTGCAAATCACTTTTAAGTGCCTGGCAGAGAGTTCATCGAACCACCTTCACAGTTCTCTATTATTCCAATCTCGTATAGCGCGCGGAAAGAATGAACACCTATATCTTTCCGTACGAACTCTGATTTCCCTTATTTTATCTTTGTGATCGTTCCGCCCTACTTAGGTCGGTGTCAACAAAATATTTTCGCATTCGGAGGAGAAAGTTGGTGATTGGAATTTCGTGAGAAGATTCCGTCGCAACGAAAAACGCCTTTTTCTTAATGATTTCCATCCCAAATCCTGTATCATTTCAGTGACACTCTCTCCAATATTTCGCGATAATACAAAACGTGCTGGCCTTCTTTGAACTTTTTTGATGTACTCCGTCAGTACTATCTGGAAAGGCTCCTACAACGCAGTATTGTAAAATAGGACGGACGGGTAGGCAGTCTCCTTAGTAAGGTCTGTTACATTTTCTAGGTATCCTGCCAATAAAACGCAGCCTTTGGGTAGCATTCCCCACAACATTTTCTGTGTGTTCTTTCCAATTTAAGTTGTTCGTAATTGTAATACCTAGATATTTGGTTGAATTTACGGATTTTAGAATGATTCATCGTGTAACCGGAGTTTAACGAGTTCCTTTTAGCACTCATGTGCATGACCTCGCACTTTTCGTTATTTAGGGTCAACTGCCACTTTTCGCACCATTCAGATATTTTTTCTAAATCGTTTTTCAGTTTGTTTTGATCTTCTGATGACTTTATTAGTCGGTAAACGACAGCGCCAACTGCAAACAACCGAAGACGGCTGCTGAAATTGTCTCCCAAATCGTTTATATAGATAAATCGCTTTTGAATGTTGTTTGCGGGGAGATAGTATTATTCCTCGTGTAACGAAGATAAACGCCTACCAGCGCGCATTCGAAATTCAGTAGCGGCAGGATCGTGACCTATCGACACGGTGGCTAACAGTTTCACAGAACTCGTGCTTGCATTCGTGGGGTACAGTGACTGCCGTGGGGATCAGCAGAGTTATACCCGACGCCGTGCCGCGTTTCAGCGGCCCAGCGCGACTAGCACTCGAGAGGCGAGACACATTTTTCTCCTGGCAGTGCAAGACGGTACTTCCACGTCACATGACTTGTTTGCAACAAGACAAGTGTCCAAACGGATTGTGAGACGACGTCAGGAGCACCATGGAGTGTCACCGTGGCGACCAGTGGGGTGGTGTCCTTTTGTCGCGGAAGGAGAAAGAGTCGCACCAACAGTGGTGCGACCAGTGGTGATAATGGACACAGGGGTGGGCACTAGGGCTGTAGATATAAGACCGATTTATCAATATTTATTCCAAAAGGTAACTACACTACTGGCCATTAAAATTGCTACACAAAAAAAGCATACTGATGATAAACGGGTATCGGGTATTCATTGGACAAATATATTATACTAGAACTGACATGTGATTACATTTTCACACAAATTGGGTGCATAGATACTGAGAAATCAGTACTCAGAACAACCACCTCTGGCCGTAGTAACGGCCTTGATACGCCTGGGCATTGAGTCAAACAGAGCTTGGATGGCGGTACAGGTACAGCTACCCATGCAGCTTCAGCACGATACCACAGTTCATCAAGAGTATTGACTGGCGTATTGTGACGAGCCAGTTGCTCGGCCATCATTGACCAGATGTTATCAATTGGTGAGAGATCTGGAGAATGTGCTGGCCAGGGCAGCAGTCGAACATTTTCTGTATCCAGAAAGGCCCGTACAGGACCGGCAACATGCGGTCATGCATTATCCTGCTGAAATATAGGGTTTCGCAGGGATCGAATGAAGGGTAGAACCACGGGTCGTGACACATCTGAAATGTGACGTCCACTGTTCAAAGTGCCGTCAATGCGAACAAGAGGTGACCGAGACATGTAACCAATGGCACCCCATACCATCACGACGGGTGCCGATGACGAATACACGCTTCCAATGTGCGTTCACCGCGCTGTCGCCAAACACGCATGCGACCACCATGATGCTGTAAACAGAACCTGGTTTCACCCGAAAAAATGACATTTTGCCATTCGTGCACCCAGGTTCGTCGTTGTGATGCAGCGTCAAGGGTAAACGCAGCCATGGTCTCCGAGCTGATAGTCCGTGCTGCTGCAAACGTCGTCGAACTGTTCTCGCAGATGGTTGTTGTCTTGCAAACGTCCCCATCTGTTGACTCAGGGATCGAGACGTGGCTGCACGATCCGTTACAGCCATGCGGATAAGATGCCTGTCATCTCGACTGCTAGTGATACGAGGCCGTTGGGATCCAGCACGGCGTTCCGTATTACCCTCCTGAACCTACCGATTCCGTATTCTGCTAACAGTCATTGGATCTCGACCAACGCGAGCAGCATTGTCGCTGTACGATAAACCGCAATCGCTATAGGCTACAATCCGACCTTTATCAAAGTCGGAAACGTGATGGTACGCATTTCTCCTCCTTACACGAGGCACCACAACAACGTTTCACCAGGCAACGCCGGTCAACTGCTGTTTGTGTATGAGAAATCGGTTGGAAACTTTCCTCGTGTCAGCACGTTGTAGGTGTCGCCACCGGCGCCAACCTTGTGTGACTGCTCTGAAAAGCTAATCATTTGCATGTCACAGCATCTTCTTCCTGTCGGTTAAATTTCGCGTCTGTAGCACGTCATCTTCGCGGTATAGCAATTATAATGGCCAATAGTGTATTATATCGGTGGCGACCTCTTTTCACTGATACATCGATAACCAAATGGCATTATTTTTTTCGCAGTTTTCGGTAAATATTTGAAATTTTTCCTTTGAAACTGTAGTAGAACATAATTTTATTTTCACTTTGTGAAGGAATTTTACTTCTTTTTGACCATTCATCACATACAGTCTTATTCTTTGACTGTGTGAAGCAAGTACTGGTGACACAAAGAGGAAGTCTGATTGCACTAGGGCGCATCGCCATTCTTCAGAAACAGTTGCTGAAAATGATGAACAGAAGTCTAAAAGACGAGATTGGTCTTTGCGGTGGGCGTACACACGTGAGGGGAAATGCTGACGTAATTGGCGCTCGGCGCTACCAGCGGAAACTGCAACTTTTAACTTCATCACGTAGTTTTGACATTAGAACTGCTAGGTCCCGGGCGGTTGCAGAAATGATAAAGCGGGGAAGTCGACATGAAGTTCTCTGAACAAAACCGGTATGTGAGAAAACCAAACGCCATGCCCATCGGACACTTTTTATTGAGCCACTTACATACAGTTACCATTGTTAACTTAGTGGTTACCACTAAGCGTGAACGTACGTAGTTTTCCTTTCAGTTCTTGCTCTAAGGGGAAGAAGCAGGCTGTTAGTTTGTTGATGTTCAGAAAATCTAATAATAAATACTTAAATAAACAGACCTAAAACCGGCAGTATACGTATTTAGAATGTGCAGCCGATATTTTTATAGAGCGGCATGTCGATGTTCTTTCCGTCGATACAGTATATCAATAAAGCGATACTTTCTTCGACATATCAATGGCCGATAATGATACTTTTTGAAAGACCGGTATATCGGATACCAGATATTTTTTAAAAAAGTCGACAGTCCTAGTGGGCACCTCATACTCTTTATAAGCGAGTGCTTGTTCTGCGTACAGCATCGGGAAGGACGTGTCGCCGGCCGAAGTGGCCGTGCGGTTAAAGGCGCTGCAGTCTGGAACCGCAAGACCGCTACGGTTGCAGGTTCGAATCCTGCCTCGGGCATGGATGTTTGTGATGTCCTTAGGTTAGTTAGGTTTAACTAGTTCTAAGTTCTAGGGGACTAATGACCTCAGCAGTTGAGTCCCATAGTGCTCAGAGCCATTTGAACCATTTGAAGGACGTGTCCGTGTGAGGCCGCTCTGAGTAGAAAGAATGTTGCGCGACTGCGTTAGTCATCGTCATATAGGCCTGTCACGTGTCTTGTGTGTGAAATGTGTGTGAAATCTTATGGGACTTAACTGCTAAGATCATCAGTACCCAAGCTTACACACTACTTAACCTAAATTATCCTAAGGACAAACACACACACCCATGCCCGAGGGAGGACTCGAACCTCCGCCGGGATCAGCCGCACAGTCCATGACTGCAGCGCCTTAGACTGCTCGGCTAATGACACGTGTCCTTTTGCTTAATTTCGTCTACTTCGTGATCACTAATTCTGATGTTAAGTTTCTCGCTATTCTCATTTCTGCTTCTTCTCGAGGTTTTTGTCTTTCTCCGGTTTACTCTCAAATGTTCAAACGTTTGTGAATTCCTAGGGGACCAAACTACTGAGGTCATCGGTCCCTAGACTTACACACTACTTAAACTAACTTACGCTAACGACAACACACACACAGACCCGTGCCCGAGAGAGGATTCGAACCTCCGGCGGGAGGGGCCGCGCAATTCGTGACATGACGCCTCTAACTGCGCGGCCACTCGGCGCGGCGGTTTACTCTCAATCAGTATAGTGCACTCATTAGACTGTTCATTCCACTCAATAGATCCTCTACTTCTTCTTCACTTTCATTAAGGATAGCAATGTCGTCAGCGAATCTTCTGAATTTTAATCCCACTCTTGAAGTTTCCTTTGTTTTCCGTGATTCCGATCTGCCCTATGTATTCGTATTCGCAGATTAGTGGCAACGATAACGCGAGATGCTGTTATTTGGCCGTTCTGCATTGAAAATAATGTCTTCACAAATCCGTTACATATCTGCTCTATACAGTCGCAGCTGTCGTCTAGAACTTGATGTTGCGGAACTTCAGTTCCACAGTGTGCACAATTCCAACACATGGCCCTGATGAATTTACGGAGTATGTTCTGTATGCACCACGTCCTACTCTGTGACACCTGCGAAACAGTTTATGTTCACTGAGCGACGCGACACAGTACAAGACTAATGCCTTTCTTCACGCTGGTACGGTGCACACCTCAATTTAAATGTTTTGCCCGTATCACCGCAAAGGAAAGCCAACCCAGCAGTCGTCACAGACGCCTACCCTTCGACTGATCTTCTATGTATGAGAGGCAATTTCCTGACTGACTGATTGACTGACTCATTAGTGCCCAGCTCAAATCGCTATGAATAGAAACTTGAAGTTCGGAGTGAATGTGCATCTCATACTGTAGGAGTCGTATAAGAAGGGATTTTTAGAGATTCCCACCCAAAGGGATTGAAATAGGAGATGAAGGGTTGTTTGAAAAATGTCGCGATTAAGGAAATTTTGAAACTAGAAATATGAAAACTGGTATTTGGTTTTTCAGTCAGAAAATAAAAAAAAATATGTGGTGTCACCGCTAGACACCACACTTGCTAGGTGGTAACTTAAATCGATCCCATCCTCGTCGGCAAATAATGTTGTGTCTATTTCATACAGCATAGACACAATGAGGTAGCTAGGTGCACGCTAAACTAACGCAGACGGGCTTGAAGTTCTGGAACATGAGACTTATTAATGAATAAGAGGAAAAGTACGTAGATGCGTTTAATACTTATCTTTATTCTCTTGTTGGAATACATCTCTTGAATATTAGTACGCTATAAGCACTGATACAAATGGCGCCTTGCTAGGTAGTAGCTATGGGCTAAGCTGAAGGCTATTCTATCTGTCTCTCGGCAAATGAGAGGAAAGCTTCGTACGTCTGGTCGCAAGCTATGTCGTCCGTACAACTGGGGCGAGGTCTAGTCCGTGTCTTGTGACCTGCCCTGTGGTGGCGCTAGGTTTGCGATTACACAGTGGCGACACGCGGGTCCTGTAGTACATGTCGGACCCGCGTGTCGATTTAAGTTACCACCTAGCAAGTGTGGTGTCTAGCGGTGACACCACAAAATACGTGTTTCAGCATTTTTGAAAATTCGAGCACTAAAGGGGTTTAATAGTGGGTGAAAGTTTCTTTTTGAAAATAAATAGGTACTAAAGAACTACTAAAGGATTTTGAGGGAACATCTGTGTCAACTAGTATTTGACTTCTAGGTCAGATATAAAGAAAACACGTGTTTCAGTGTTTCCGGAAATTCAGCCCTTAAGGGAGTGCAATAGGGGATGAAAATTTTTAAGAAAATATTTCGTTTCATTAAAACAATTTGAAAGCAAAATTTATTAAAATTTGTATTTCACTTCTCGGTTGGATATAAAGAAATATTTGTTAGGTGATGAAAGTTGCTGTGAAAATATATCTACAAGAAAGCAAATGGCATGATTAACAAAAGCTTTGGATTACAACTACCAGAATCGCTTTTTGGACAGAAGCACGTTCGGAAAAGACCATGTTTCTGTCGACTTAATTAGCGTGAAAAGCTTAAATGTTGTTGCAATTTTTGAAAAACATAAAAATTCGATTAAATAAAAACCAAAATAGTCTCTGGAGACTATACAGTCTACGTGAGCGATGCAGTGGGCGCCAGACCAGAGAGACTGTATAGTCGAAACACACTCTCTTACACAATTATACGGAAAGACACGGTGAAACATTTACGTTCTGTTGTATTTGTAATACACACTAACATTTATTGCTAAATATAATGAACAAAACAAAATAATGCAAGGACAGAAAGAAACTATTTATACAGGGTGTTTCAAAGTCTTTTCATCAAAAATATAAGGGTGATAGATAACATCATGGGGACCAACTTTTGTTAGAGGCAAAATGGTCGCTGATACTTTCCGCCGATGTTAGAGTAGTTTTTTATTAGTTATGCCCCCGAGAGTTGCAGGTGTAGGCATCTGCGGCGAGCGTATGTAATGCGTGTTGCTCATATTCCACAGTCACGTATTCTGCGTGAAACGAGGTAGGCGGTGTAAATTATTTTCTTCTAAAGGATCGTTCTCCACTTAGATACTCATTCTTAGGGTTTTTTTTATTAAAAGGCACTCTGTATTTACTGAGATAGATAGTGTGGTGTCACCGCCAGACACCACACTTGCTAGGTGGTAGCCTTTAAATCGGCCGCGGTCCATTAGTATACGGCGGACCCGCGTGTCGCCACTGTCAGTGGTAGCAGACCGAGCGCCACCACACGGCAGGTCTAGAGAGACTTCCTAGCACTCGCCCCAGTTGTACAGCAGACTCTGCTAGTGATGATATACTGACAAATACGCTCTCATTTGCCGAGACGATAGTTAGCATAGCCTTCAGCTACGTCATTTGCTACGACCTAGCAAGGCGTCATTACCAGTGTATATTGAAATGGAAGAACCCTGGAGATACTAAAAGGTATCAGATAGATTATATAATGGTAAGACAGAGATTTAGGAACCAGGTTTTAAATTGTAAGACATTTCCGGGGGCAGATGTGGACTCTGACCACAATCTATTGGTTATGACCTGTAGATTAAAACTGAAGAAACTGCAAAAAGGTGGGAATTTAAGGAGATGGGACCTGGATAAACTGAAAGAACTAGAGGTTGTACAGAGTTTCAGGGAGAGCATAAGGGAACAATTGACAGGAATGGGGGAAAGAAATACAGTAGAAGAGGTATGGGTAGCTTTGAGGGATGAAGTAGCGAAGGCAGCAGAGGATCAATTAGGTAAAAAGACGAGGGCTAGTAGAAATCCTTGGGTAACAGAAGAAATATTGAATTTAATTGATGAAAGGAGAAAATATAAAAATGCAGTAAATGAAGCAGGCAAAAAGGAATACAAACGTCTCAAAAATGAGATCGACAGGAAGTGCAAAATGGCTAAGCAGGGATGGCTAGAGGACAAATGTAAGGATGTAGAGGCCTATCTCACTAGAGGTAAGATAGATACTGCCTACAGGAAAATTAAAGAGACCTTTGGAGATAAGAGAATGACTTGTATGAATATCAAGAGCTCAGATGGAAACCCAGTTCTAAGCAAAGAAGGGAAAGCAGAAAGGTGGAAGGAGTATATAGAGGGTCTATACAAGGGCGATGTACTTAAGGACAATATTATGGAAATGGAAGAGGATGTAGATGAAGATGAAATGGGAGATATGATACTGCGTGAAGAGTTTGACAGAGCACTGAAAGACCTGAGTTGAAACAAGGCCCCCGGAGTAGACAACATTCCATTGGAACTACTGACGGCCTTGGGAGAGCCAGTCCTGACAAAACTCTACCATCTGGTGAGCAAGATGTATGAAACAGGTGAAATACCCTCAGACTTCAAGAAGAATATAATAATTCCAATCCCAAAGAAAGCAGGTGTTGACAGATGTGAAAATTACCGAACTATCAGTTTAATAAGTCACAGCTGCAAAATACTAACACGAATTCTTTACAGACGAATGGAAAAACTAGTAGAAGCCAACCTCGGGGAAGATCAGTTTGGATTCCGTAGAAATATTGGAACACGTGAGGCAATACTGACCTTACGACTTATCTTAGAAGAAAGATTAAGGAAAGGCAAACCTACGTTTCTAGCATTTGTAGACTTAGAGAAAGCTTTTGACAATGTTGACTGGAATACTCTCTTTCAAATTCTAAAGGTGGCAGGGGTAAAATACAGGGAGCGAAAGGCTATTTACAATTTGTACAGAAACCAGATGGCAGTTATAAGAGTCGAGGGACATGAAAGGGAAGCAGTGTTGGGAAGGGAGTAAGACAGGGTTGTAGCCTCTCCCCGATGTTTTTCAATCTGTATATTGAGCAAGCAGTAAAGGAAACAAAAGAAAAATTCGGAGTAGGTATTAAAATTCATGGAGAAGAAATAAAAACTTTGAGGTTCGCCGATGACATTGTAATTCTGTCAGAGACAGCAAAGGACTTGGAAGAGCAGTTGAACGGAATGGACAGTGTCTTGAAAGGAGGATATAAGATGAACATCAACAAAAGCAAAACAAGGATAATGGAATGTAGTCTAATGAAGTCTGGTGATGCTGAGGGAATTAGATTAGGAAATGAGACACTTAAAGTAGTAAAGGAGTTTTGCTATTTGGGGAGCAAAATAACTGATGATGGTCGAAGTAGAGAGGATATAAAATGTAGACTGGCAATGGCAAGGAAAGCGTTTCTGAAGAAGAGAAATTTGTTAACATCGAGTATAGATTTAAGTGTCAGGAAGTCATTTCTGAAAGTATTTGTATGGTGTGTAGCCATGTATGGAAGTGAAACATGGACGATAAATAGTTTGGACAAGAAGAGAATAGAAGCTTTCGAAATGTGGTGCTACAGAAGAATGCTGAAGATTAGATGGGTAGATCACATAACTAATGAGGAGGTACTGAATGTGATTGGGGAGAAGAGGAGTTTGTGGCACAACTTGACTAGAAGAAGGGGTCGGTTGGTAGGACATGTTCTGAGGCATCAAGGGATCATCAATTTAGTATTGGAGGGCAGCGTGGAGGATAAAAATCGTAGAGGGATACCAAGAGATGAATACACTAAGCAGATTCAGAAGGATGTAGGTTGCAGTAGGTACTGGGAGATGAAGCAGCTTGCACAGGATAGAGTAGCATGGAGAGCTGCATCAAACCAGTCTCAGGACTGAAGACCACAACAACAACATTGAAATGGAGATTATATCTGTACAAGAGCGATGTACACCGATTATGGATTAAAGTTAAGTATTATACCAGTTACCTCCTGTTTTGCTAGTCTTATTTCTCTGACCTGTTCCAGACCACACGCCAGTCTGCGTGTAATTAAACGCGTGCATTTCGGCCTCCTCTAGCAACACGGTGTTGTCTCTTCTGCCAACACTTCAGATAGTATGCAAACGCGGTACATCTTCTAATTATGTGAAACTTCGTCGTCCCACGGCCGGAGGATTAAAGATAAAGACGCCTGATGTCGTCGGGAAACTTCGCCGAACATTTTGTCCCTAACAAAAATGTTGCCACTAACCTAGACGTTTGATGAAAAGGCTTTGAAACGCGCTATTCACAGGCTCCCTAGATCATTAGCTTTACATTTTAAATAATGGAAACAGTTTGTGTAACTGGAACCACTGAGAAGACTTTACAGACTTGGCGAGCTTGCCATAGTAGCACTCCTTTCCCCCAGACTCCTATGTGATGATGCTGGAAGGTACTTTAAGGGGGGGGGGGTGTATTGATGACTTTGATTACGCATAGAGGCGGTGAAGCCCCGCAGTAGGCTGGCCTCGTGTATCGCGTGTCAGTTCTGCCGTAGAGGATTCCACTAGAGCTGTTTGTAAATACCAGGGATCAACTTTCACTGCCCGATGAGCATACGCGGCTAATGTAATGTAAGCATTACACTGGCTCGGAGATTCTGATTATAACACTGGCAAGTTATGCGGCCATCCGTAGGCAGTGCCATTGTCTCTCTCAGGCTCGTACTGTGTTTTTATGTGCAGCGCTTAAGATCGATATAAAGTGGGGGTTATTCGCCACTGCTCTGTAGAAACTTCTGCACTAAAGAAGTTTCGCTTTCTGGTCAACACTGCTGAGAGGTGAGTGGTGTCTTACAGCAGCTTTTTTATATTCTCTGTATTTACAGAAACTCTTATATTGTTGCTGTATCGGCAATTCAGTTTTCCATTCTTCTGACTTGGCAGCTTCCTTCTTTATTCACATTTATCATTCTCAATTTGCTACCCCCCCCCCCTTCGGTTCATTTATTTATTTTTTGAGTCATCTGTCTTCTGTCAAGTTTAATAAGCCATGGTTGCAAAATACTAACACGAATTTTTTACACAAGAATGGGAAAACTGCTGGAAACCTGCCCCGGAGAAGATCAGTTTGGATTCCGGAGAAATGAAGGAACACACGAGGCAATGCTGACCCTACGACGTATCTTAGAAGATAGGTTAAGCAAAGGCAAACCTATATTTGTAGCATTTGTAAACTACAGATACTTTTTGACAATGTTGAAAAAACCAGACGGCAATTAGAAGAGTCGAGGGGCATGAAACGGAGGCAGTAGTATAAAATGGAGTGAGGCAGCTTTGTAACCTATCACCGATGTCACTCGATATGTACACTGAACAAGCAGTAAAGGAAACTAAAGAAAAATTTAGTGTAGGGAGAAGGAGTAAAAGCTCTGAGGTTTGCTGATGACATTGTAATTCTGTCAGAGACAGCTAAGGCCTCGGAAGAGCAGTTGACCGGAATAGGCAGTGTCTTGAAAGGAGGATATAAGATGAACATCAACAAAATCAAAACGAGGATAATGGAATGTAGTCGAATTAAATCGGATGATACTGAGGGAGTCGTTAGGAAAGGAGATGCATGAAGTAGTAGATGAGTTTTTCTATTTGGACAGTAAAATAACAATAATGGACGAAGAAGAGAGGATATAAAATTTAGACTGGCGATGGCAAGGAAGGCATTTCTGAAGAAGAGAAATTTGTTAACATCAAGTATAGATTGAAGTGTTAGGAAGGCTTTTCTGATTGTATTTGTCCGGAATGTAGCCAGGTATGGAAGTGAATCATGGACGATAAACAGTTTAGATAAAATAGAATGGAAGCTTTCGAAATGTGGTACTACAGAACAATGTTGAAGATTAGATGGGTAGATCACGTAAATAATAAAGAACTACTGAACAGAATTGGGGAGGTAAGGAAATTGTGCCGCAATTTGACCAAAAGAAGGGATCGGTTGATAGGACACATTTTGAGACGTCAAGGGATGACCAGTTTAGTACTGGAGGAACTCTGTGTCTGTGGGGGAGGGCGGGGGTTAAATCGTAGGGGGAGGCCAAGAGATGAAGAAAGCAAATACAGAAAGATATAGGTTGCAGTACTTTTTCGGAGCTATCTTTCCACCCTGAATTTTAATCCCACTCCTGAACTTCTCTCTATTTTTCGTGATTCCGATCTGCCTTATGTAGACGCATCTGCACCTAGGACTTTCTTCTTTCACCTTTTCGTTGCCTTACACGTTTCCTAATTTAGCCTCTTCTACCATTCACAGAATGCTAACGACTCTAGCTGTAATGTATCATTTCCTAGCCGCCAACGTGTGGTAGTCCTGTTTACCACCGCACTCGTCTCGGCCTGTTCCCAGTTGCAGGGAGAAAGTTGTTTTATTCGAGCAGAAGATGATGGGCCTCATTTTCCCTAATCCTCCTTAATGGTTTGTGGCCGGCCCCGACTCGGCTGATTTTGAGGGCAGAGGTCTGGCGTTTTTCAACAGCCTTTTCAGACAGACATCTAAAAGTCATGCCAGGTGGGAGCACCTTGTAGAAACGTTTTGATTTCGAGCAGGAAATGACCACTGAAATTACCTACATTGTGTTCCACATTCTGATCGGCTGAAAGGCCCAAATCTATACTACTATGTAAAGGTAAGATTTTGTTTAACGTTGTTGCCAAAAATTCTCGAAAAGTGCTTGACCGATTTATTTAATTTTTACACGATGCTCCAATAAACTTCCAGACGGATAAACATTTAAACTATTAGACAGATTGTTCCATCTAGATACTTTCTTTCCGATGATGCTGGAACCCATGTGATCCCGTTGTGCGCAGTGATCGTTGAATACATTCTTTGTCTTCATATGTAATTTTAAAAAGAATTGTATGCACAACTATGTGTCGTCTTGTTTTCTTCCTTACTGTTGGGTTTAAAAGCAAACACGAAAGTTGTATCTATTACTTACAGGATAATGATTAGAATACTAATACGAAATGTGAGTCCCGCGAAACTTTGTAATCCAACCCGTTTGCAGATTAAAATTGTACGAAACACTGTCATTGAAGCTACTATCCTCATGTATCCAGCAGCTGGAGACATGTCTCTCATTCTCCGTATACCAATTATCCCAACCGAAGGACCTACTCATTTTAAGTGACTTCAGTCCCAATCAGTGTTTCGTTTGCAATAAGAATAAACAAGTCTCAAGCTCAGAGAGAGGGAGATGGGGGGGGGGGCGGCAAAAAGACATGGAGAGGGAGAAATTGGAGACGGAGAGAGAGACGGGGTGAAGGAGATGGACAGAGAAAAGTGGGAGGAGGTGATGGACAGAGAGGGGTAGTAGGCGATTAGGACGTGCATGCAGTAGCCATACATATTTAGCAACTGCAAAGCATTGCCGAATTCTCATGTATCAATTTTTTTCTTTACAACTAATTTAGTCCAGTAGTGAATCTGACTGTGTCATTTAAGCCATAGAGGTCTAGCCAAGACCTTGACAAATAGTTGTTCGCTCTGTAGCATTTGGAGAGATGGTACCGGGGCGTGTGGGAGAGATAATTTAGTTACAAACTAAGGCATGCACACACTTTATTCAACATGTAAACGTCACTACAGATATTTGGATTTAGGTTACGACATGTTCGATATGCCTGCCATCACTGGCGATGATGTGGCGCAGACGAATAGGGCAATTCTGCGCGAGTCATTGAAGTGTCGCAACATCAGTGCTGTTTTTAACCTCCTGAACGGCTATTTTCAGCTCAGCAATGGTTTTGGGGTTATTGCTGAACGCCTTGTCTTTAACATAGCCCCACAGAAAGGAGTCGCATGTGTTCATATCCAGAGAATATGGGGGCCAATTGAGGCCCATGCCAGTCACCTCTGGGTACCCCAGAGTCAGAATGCGGTCCCCAAAGTGCTCCTCCAGGACATCAAGCACTCTCCTCCTTCGATGGGGTCGAGATCCGTTTTCCATGAACTACATCTTGTCGAAATCACGGTCACTTTGGATAATGGGGATGAAATCATCTTCCAAAACCTTCACGTATCGTTCGGTAGTCATCGTGCCATGAAAGAATATCGCACCGATTATTCCGTGACTGGCCATTGCACACCACACAGTCACCCGTTGAGGAGGAAGAGACTTTTCGATCGCGAAATGCGGATTCTCAGTCCCCCAAATGCGCCAATTCTGCTTATTGACGAATCCGTCCAAATGCAAGTGGGCTGAACCAAACAATGCGCATACTAATTCCCATCATGCCCTGCGGCCAAACGTGCAGTTTCAACGTCCTAGCATAAACGGGTCAGAAGTTGCGACGATTTTATTTCATATAGTTCAATAATTGTCACCCTGTACATCAATAAGCCGGCCGGGGTGGTCGAGCGGTTCTAGGCGCTGCAGTCTGGAACCGCGCGACCGCTACGGTCGCAGGTTCGAATCCTGCCTCGGGCATGGATGTGTGTGTTGTCCTTAGGTTAGTTAGGTTTAAGTAGTTCTAAGTTCTAGGGGACTGATGACCTCAGAAGTTGAGTCCCATAGTGCTCAGAGCCATTTGTACATCAATAAGCACCCTTCTGTTTGTCCGTGAAATACGCATTTCGGAGAACACAGCGTGGAGAGTATTGGTAAAGTATCAGCTAAAAACGGCATGCGGAAGCAAAGGGACCAACTAATTCAGTTCTGCCAAAGGATGGTGTTGGCGGAACTTGTGTTGAGAGTGACGGTAGTCACTTTGAACTCCTGCCACGAGATTACGTTCTTGTCATAATGTGTGAGTTACTTATGACATTAGAAAAGTAGATTCGTTTACGGCCATTAGTTCCTTATGTCAGGCCACCGATGGTCTTTCATCTAAGGGACTGACACGCGGTCTGGAAAGGAATATTGATGAGTCTGCGTCTGTCCGGCAACCAGTAAATAAGCCCGAGGTCGTATCGACCTGCAGTATCGATGGTCGTCATTTTTCACAGGTAGTCAGATCTGTTTTCTTGTCGTCTAGTTACATTAGACTTCCACTAATGGCATCCACCGCAAAGAAAATTAATCACAAAAGAAACAGTCGAAAGAAGGAAATAATTATCAAGTCTTTTTTTCTGTCTTAAGCATGCTGTACTTAAATAGAAGGAAAAACCAGACGCTTTTCGCTTTAATTTACAAAGCGTCATCAATGGCGTTTTTCGTGTGTTACTCATTTTTACATATTTTATTAGCAAAGGTTCCAGTCGGAAAAAAAACTTGGTTGCACTCTCCGCCGCTGCAATTTTTCGACTTTTACAAAACCACTCTTCCTTTTGGTGTATTTGCCTTGTTTGCAATTCAATTTTATAAAACTTCACACAACTTCCCTTCATAGAAATTTTACCTTGGTCCTACCTGTTTTGTATTCAGCGCTGTGTGTTTGTGTGCTCGTATGTTTTCCGTGTGCGTCGTATGCAAAGAACGCAAATGCCGCAAAAGGAATAGCAGGTTCCCATAAGCCAAAAAGTCGCAAAGGCAGAAAGCTAAGAACGATGGAGGTACTGCCGACTTTGAAACGAACAAAAAAAAAAAAAATAGAGAGAGAGAGAGAGAGAGAGAGAGAGAGACAAGTAAAAGTCAAACACCACTGATAATACTTTGCAAAATGCGCCTAACGTAACATACTCTTAAAGTGTAGTATACTCTAGACGGAAACGAAAAACAAATAGTAATTGATATAAAACAGCTACTGCGTAAAGTAGTAACCCGAAAAAACGGTTAAGTTAATCTCTCTCTTCGATATCAGGCCAATTAGAGGCTAATTTAAAGCCGTACATTCCATGTCTCGGCGTTTTTGAGGATATGAAGCTTTTGATAAAGACATAAAATGAACCAAGAGTATTTAATTCTAAGAAATACTGCTCCATATGGTCAAAGTTTTTAAGTTATGTCTACACAACGTCTTTTCCAGCAAATGTATGTGCAGTTAAAGTTTCCCATTGATCATCTAGCCATCCCACCTAGGAGAGCACGAATTTCGTCTTCAGTTAGATCCACTGCCCGACATACATTCACATCCACCCGAGTGCGAAGAGAGCCGCTCAAGAAGAAAAAAAAAACACTTTGTGAAAAAATCACTCTGGAAAAACCTGTGCTGTGTGAGTTGAGATAATGTCATCGAATCCTTGGGTGACGCGCCCAGAGAACGAGATAGCTACTATTATTATTGAAATAAAATAGCTCTGAGCACTATGGGACTCAACTGCTGTGGTTATCAGTCCCCTAGAACTTAGAACTACTTAAACCTAACTAACCTAAGGACATCACACACATCCATGCCCGAGGCAGGATTCGAACCTGCGACCGTAGCAGTCGCACGGTTCCGGACTGCGCGCCTAGAACCGCGAGACCACCGCGGCCGGCAGATAGCTACTGTTCATTTCCTTATCGTGATCTGTGCCGAGTTATGTTGTTTATATCAGACGTCGTTAAGGTGTCGAGAAATGTGGAATGCAGGACCAGCTGAAGAAGAGTACAGCATTCTAGCGCAGAGTTGGTTATTGTCTATTCTTATCGAAAACTTAAGGAACGTTGTCAGTTAATGTGACGTGGAATGATCTCGACAAGTAACAGTTTTCAGAATTAATCATCTGATGTGTTTGGAATGACCAGTGTTTAGGTCATAACAGTTCAGACGTGCGCCAATGGCATTAAAAAATTGAGAACTGTTGACCGGGAAATTCCTACCCGATGAAATTAAACTCTTCGTTCCTAATGGGATGAAATCATCGGTTGTAGAAATGCCATCTGGACTGTGCACAGTTGACCATGATGATGTGGATAACATCAGATTTTCCGCGCAGCTATTCACGAACGGTGGTATGATGTACGCTGTCTGATCAAAAGGATACGGACACCCCTAAGTAATGCGGAATCGGCCGATAGACGTTACGAAAGGCGGACCCGGCATTATAAAAGGAGGCATGGAGTAGTGTGTTGTCAGTACAAAAGCAGTAACAGCAAAATGAGTCATTCAGGACACCTCAGTCACTTCGAAGATGGTCCACTCACTGGATGTCACCTGAGTAACAAATCAGTCAGGAAAATTTGAACCATTATAAAGTTGGCCGCGTCGACTGTTCGAGACGTGATCGTGAAGTGCCGTGGCAATCCCGTGGAGGAGTGTGTGTGTGTGTGTGTGTGTGTGTGTGTGTGTGTGTGTGGAGAATTCCTGCCAACGTGTGTAGTGCGATGGTGGCATGGAACGGGATTGTTTTTAGTGGCTAGGTTGTGGTCCTCTTATTGTGCTTAAGGAAACGCTAATGCGTTGTGTACTGCGTACAGAAGAGGAGCAGTTGGAGGACGATGACTGTATCAGCGTGATAATGCACCCTGTCACAGAGCAGCACCTGTGAAGCAGTGGTTTGGGGATAATGGCGTTCCTGCAGTGTGCCGGCGCAGTCCCGACCAGAACCCAATGGAACACCTTTGGTATGTGCTAGATCGTGGACTTCGCTGCAGGTTCCAGAGTCAAACATCAGTGCCTTTTTCTGTTTCGGCTGTTGAAGACGATTGGACTGCCACAGACGTTCAAGGCAGTAGAGCTGAACTTCTTCATGTGACAACCGTTTCGATTTACTACTGATACACTCGAAGGGTAGTAATGCAGTCTAGTAAAAATCAAGCTGGGACCATAAAACTGGCTACGAACATAAACCCTTCCATAAGTATTACACATTAGTACGACAGATTTTTTGCTACAGTGGATCAGTTGTCGTAGACCTATGTTGTAACAGTCTGCATTTGGCCCTTTCGGAAACTTTTTGTGAATAAAACTTTCCAGATAACTTACACTACTGGCCATTAAAATTGCTACGCCACGAAGATGACGTGCTACAGACTCAAAATTTAACCGACAGGAAGAAGATGCTGTGATATGCAAATGATTAGCTTTTCAGAGCATTCACACAAGGTTGGCGCCGGTGGTTGTTCTGGGTACTGATTTCTCAGGATCTATGCACCTAAGTTGCGTGAAAATGTGATCACATGTCAGTTCTAGTGTAATATATTTGTCCAATGAATACCCGTTTATCATCTGCATTTCTTCTTGGTGTAGCAATTTCAATGGCCAGTAGTGTAGTTTAAAATGTGACCTTTCTAGTCTTTTTACAGTAAATTCTCGTAAACAGAAGCCTCAAAAGTGGATTCTAATCAAATTGCGTATGTGTGGAGTATCGTCTCAGTTGTGCGATTGGATTCGTAATTTCCCTGTCACAATTGTGGTAGCTGACGGAAAGTCATGTAGTGAAATTGAAGTAATATCAGCGGTTTCGCAAGGAAGTAGTATTATGGGTCCTCTGCTGTGCTTAATCTACACTCCTGGAAATGGAAAAAAGAACACATTGACACCGGTGTGTCAGACCCACCATACTTGCTCCGGACACTGCGAGAGGGCTGTACAAGCAATGATCACACGCACGGCACAGCGGACACACCAGGAACCGCGGTGTTGGCCGTCGAATGGCGCTAGCTGCGCAGCATTTGTGCACCGCCGCCGTCAGTGTCTGCCAGTTTGCCGTGGCATACGGAGCTCCATCGCAGTCTTTAACACTGGTAGCATGCCGCGACAGCGTGGACGTGAACCGTGTGTGCAGTTGATGGACTTTGAGCGAGGGCATATAGTGGGCATGCGGGAGGCCGGGTGGACGTACCGCCGAATTGCTCAACACGTGGGGCGTGAGGTCTCCACAGTACATCGATGTTGTCGCCAGTGGTCGGCGGAAGGTGCACGTTCCCGTCGACCTGGGACCGGACCGCAGCGACGCACGGATGCACGCCAAGACTGTAGGATCCTACGGAGTGCCGGAGGGGACCGCACCGCCACTTCCCAGCAAATTAGGGACACTGTTGCTCCTGGGGTATCAGCGAGGACCATTCGCAACCGCGTCCATGAAGCTGGGCTACGGTCCCGCACACCGTTAGGCCGTCTTCCGCTGACGCCCCAACATCGTGCAGCCCGCCTCCAGTGGTGTCGCGACAGGCGTGAATGGAGGGACGAATGGAGACGTGTCGTCTTCAGCGATGAGAGTCGCTTCTGCCTTGGTGCCAATGATGGTCGTATGCGTGTTTGGCGCCGTGCAGGTGAGCGCCACAATCAGGACTGCATACGACCGAGGCACACAGGGCCAACACCCGGCATCATGGTGTGGGGAGCGATCTCCTACACTGGCCGTACACCACTGGTGATCGTCGAGGGGACACTGAATAGTGCACGGTACATCCAAACCGTCATCGAACCCATCGTTCTACCATTCCTAGACCGGCAAGGGAACTTGCTGTTCCAACAGGACAATGCACGTCCGCATGTATCCCGTGCCACCCAACGTGCTCTAGAAAGTGTAAGTCAACTACCCTGGCCAGCAAGATCTCCGGATCTGCCCCCCATTGAGCATGTTTGGGACTGGATGAAGCGTCGTCTCACGCGGTCTGCACGTCCAGCACGAACGCTGGTCCAACTGAGGCGCCAGGTGGAAATGGCATGGCAAGCCGTTCCACAGGACTACATCCAGCATCTCTACGATCGTCTCTATGGGAGAATAGCAGCCTGCATTGCTGCGAAAGGTGGATATACACTGTACTAGTGCCGACATTGTGCATGCTCTGTTGCCTGTGTCTATGTGCCTGTGGTTCTGTCAGTGTGATCATGTGATGTATCTGACCCCAGGAATGTGTCAATAAAGTTTCCCCTTCCTGGGACAATGAATTCACGGTGTTCTTATTTCAATTTCCAGGAGTGTATGTACGCGAGTTAAGAGACAATCTGAGCAGCCCTCTAAGGTTGTTTGCAGATGATGCTGCCGTTTACATTCTAATAAAGTCTTCAGAAGGTCAAAACGAATTGTAAAGTGACTTAGACACGATATCTACGCAGGGTGGAAAGTGGCTACTGACACTAAAGAATGAAAAGTGTCAGGTCGTCCACATGAGTACTAAGTAAACCTTAAGCGTCGGTTACACGACACAACACTCAAATAGAAACGTGTTCGATTCATATACATTCATTGGGGTTACAATTACGAACAACTTAAACTGAAACATCAGATAGGAAACGTTGTGAGGAAGGCGAACAGAAGAGTACTTTTCACCGGCAAAGCACATGGAAGATGCGACAGATCTAGTAAATAGATTGCCTACAGTCCGCATGTCTCTCCTGTTTGGAGTTTTCCGGTGCGGTATGGGATCCTCTCTAGATAGAATCGACGGAGGTCACCGAAAAAGTTCAAAGCAGGACAGCTCGTTTTGTAACATCGCGAAATAGGGGAGAGAGTGTCACAGATATGATAAGCGAGTTGGGGTGGTAGCCAACGAAACGACGGCTTTTTTCGTTGCGGCGAGATGATCTCCAAATTTCTCCTCCGAAAGTGAAAATATTTTGGTGGATCCTCCTACACAGGCAGAGATGAACATCGTAATAAAATAAGAGGAATCAGAGCTCTCGTGGAAAAATTTAGGTGTTCATTTTTCCGATGTGCTGTACAAGACTAGAACGGCCTAGAAATAGTCTGAAAGCGGTTCTATGAATCTTCTCACAAATACGTAAGTGGGACTTACATAGCTCTCATGTAGATGTAAGTGAAGACTCTTTAAGTTTCAAAATGTGGGGAACTAGGTGACGTTGTTATCTACATCTACATCCATACTCCGCAAGCCACCTGACGGTGTGTGGCGGAGGGCACTTCGAGTACACCTCTATCGGTTCTCCCTTCTATTCCAGTCTCGTATTGTTCGCGGAAAGAAAGATTGTCGGTATGTCTCTGTGTGCGCTCTAATCTCTGTGATTTTATCCTCATGGTCTCTTCGCGAGATATAGGAGGGAGCAATATACTGCTTCACTCCTAAGTGAAGGTATGTTCTCGAAACTTCAACAAAAGCCCGTACCGAGCTACTGAGCGTCTCTCCTGCAGAGTCTTCCACTGGGGTTTATCTATCATCTCCGTAACGCTTTCGCGATTAGTAAATGATCCTGTAACGAAGCGCGTTGCTCTCCGTTGGATCTTCTCTATTTCTTCTATCAACCTTATCTGGTACGGATCCCACACTGGTGAGCAATATTCAAGCAGTGGGCGAACAAGCGTACTGTAACCTGCTTCCTTTGTTTTCGGATTGCATTTCCTTAGGATTCTTCCAATGAATCTCAGTCTGGCATCTGCTTTACCGACGCTCAACTTTATATGGTCATTCCATTTTAAATCACTCCTAATGCCTACTCCCAGATAATTTATGGAATTAACTGCTTCCACTTGCTGACCTGCTATATTGTAGCTAAATGATAAAGGATCTTTCTTTCTATGTATTCGCAGCACATTACACTCGTCTACATTGAGATTCAATTACCATTCCCTGCACAATGCGTCAATTCGTTGCAGATCTTCCTGCATTTCAGTACAGTTTTCCATTGTTACAAAAAAAGGCACTCGTCTTCAGGCCACGAGTGGCCTACCGGGACCATCCGACCGCCGTGTCATCCTCAATGGAGTATGCGGATAGGAGGGGCGTGGGGTCAGCACACCGCTCTCCCGGCCGTTATGATGGTATTCTTGACCGAAGCCGCTACTGTTCGGTCGAGTAGCTCCTCAATTGGCATCACGAGGCTGAGTGCCCCCCGAAAAATGGCAACAGCGCATGGCGGCCTGGATGGTCACCCATCCAAGTGCCGACCGCGCCCGACAGCGCGTAACTTCGGTGATCTCACGGGAATCGGTGTATCCACTGCGGCAAGGCCGTTACCCATTGTTACAACCTCTCGATATACTACAGCATCATCCGCGAAAAGCCTCAGCGAACTTCCGATGTTGTCCACTAGGTCATTTATGTATATTGTGAATAGCAACGGTCCTACGACACTCCCCTGCGGCACACTTGAAATCAATCTTACTTGTCTCCATTGAGAATGACATGCTGCGTTCTGTTATCTAGGAACTCTTCAATCCAATAACACAATTGGTGTGATAGTCCACATGCTCTTACTTTGTTCATTAAACGACTGTGGGGTACTGTATCAAACGCCTTGCGGAAGTCAAGAAACACGGCATCTACCAGGGAACCCGTGTCTATGGCCCTCTGAGTGTCGTGGACGAATAGCGCGAGCTGGGTTTCACACGATCTCCTTTTTCGAAACCCATGCTGATTCCTACAGAGTAGATTTATAGTCTCCAGAAAAGTCATTATACTCGAACATAATAGGTGTTCCAAAATTCTACAACTGATCGACGTTAGAGATATAGGTCTATAGTCCTGCACATCTGTTAGACGTCCCTTCTTGAAAACGGGGATGACCTGGGCCCTTTTCCAATCCTTTGGAACGCTACGCTCTTCTAGAGACATACGGTACACCGGTGCAAGAAGGGGGGCAAGTTCCTTCGCGTACTCTGTGTAAAATCGAACTGGTATCCCGTGAGGTCCAGCGGCCTTTCCTCTGTTGAGCGATTTTAATTGTTTGTCGTCTTTTTAGATATCTACCATTTTGTCACCTGTGCGACAATCTAGAGAAGGAACTACAGTGCAGTCTTCCTCTGTGAAACAGCTTTGGAAAAAGACATTTAGTATTTCGGCCTTTAGTCTGTAGTCCTCTGTTTCAGTACCATTTTGGTCACAGAGTGTCTGGACATTTTGTCTTCATCCACCTACCGCTTTGACATAAGACCAGAATTTCTTAGGAAATTTCGTCATGTTGTTGACGACGTGTGGCACTCGTTCCTTACGCCGCGAAGGCTATAATCGCAATTTCGACTTTATCGCAGAGTTACGTGACGAAGCCGTGGCGTGGTTAACTCGCTCGCCGCGTATTGTCCGCCTGCCGGAAGACTGGGCTGTGCCCAGCTTCACACGGTCGCAGGTGTGTGTGTGTGTGTCCATTATCCCCACAAGCAGCAAAAAGGACGAGGAGCAAGAGGCGGAAGAGGAGGAGGAAGGCGGTGGGAGGCGAGAGCTCTTTGTGTGGGGGCGGTAGCGTAGCGTGGCGTGAAACCGCGGCGAGTATTGCGTAATGGCGCTGCCATAGCTCGTAGCCGGCTGCAGCCGCCGTGGTTTGCGGCAGCACCTGTGCGGGCCTTGGACACCATTGAAGGCTCTCTACATGAGCCTCTTCATGGTTTTAAGGCCGCGCGGGGTAGCCGCGTGGTCTGGGGGCGTCTTGTTACGGTTTGCGCAGCTCCTCCTCCCCCCCCTCCCCCCCACCCTCGTCGGAGGTTCGAGTCCTCCCTCGGGCACGGGTGTGCGTGTGTTGTCCTTAGCGTTAGTTTAAGTTAGAGTGTGTAAGCGTAGGGACCGATGACCTCAGCAGTTTGTCCCATTGCCGCAATTTTCCAAGATTTCCATGATTTTACTTAATATTTAACTTGATATCCCCACCTCTGGCACCATAATTCTGGGCGCAAACTGTCAACCACATAAAAAAAGAGTGAGCAGCTGAGTGCGTCTCCAGTGGCCGCAGTGTATATTATCTGTATTTCTCGTCACATTTCACCAAGATTTTTGGTAATTATCGAAGACCCATACGCTTATTCAATATGTTTTGTGCAATATGTCAATAGGTACTTCCTTTCTTTCCTCCTGTCACCTGAAGAATGAAAAGCATGAACGAGTGTGTAAAATATAAATTTCAGTTTGTAGATCTGTGGGAGTAAAAGTTGTATGCTACTGTGGCAGAATAGCCAACCCTATTGAGCACGTACTAGGTAGCGAAGAGATTTCTGTTCGCCTCGGACGAACTTTTTGTACAGGTTGGCACCACAAAATAGGGAGGTCTCTGGGCATTTCCTGGGGAAAGGGACGCGTGGGTTCCATAAGAGTTCCCTCGATTCAAATGGCTCTGAGCACTATGGGAGTTAACATCTAAGGTCATCAGTCCCCTAGAAGTTAGAACTACTTAAACCTAACTAACCTCAGAACATCACACACATACATGCCCGAGGCAGGATTCGAACCGGCGACCGTAGCGGTCGCGCGGTTCCAGACTGTAGTGCCTAGAACCGCTCGACTACCTCGGCCGGCAGTTCGCTCGGCAGTGTTCCGAGAGACGCGAGTCGGGCGACACCGACCAAGCCTGAGAGTGCCTGATCGTAATTAATTCATTATCTCATTTTTGTAGATTTCTGCTCCAGTCAAAATTAACGTCTTGCTCTCATGTCTCTTTGCTCATTGAGCGGTATACGGAATTTTCTTGGTAATTTCGGAACATTATAACCAGTTGCCACGCATGCAAGATATTGTTCCGCTCTACCTCTGTTCAGACATGTGGACTCGTGATGTATCTTCTGAGTTCAGTCAGTTTCGACAAATGTATTCATTGTCTCAGAACGTATTAAGTGCTGATCTGTGAACCTTAAGTTCTCAGATCGTGTCCTATTTGCTTAGTTACTCAGTCGAATTAAGTCGGGTGATGCTGAGGGAATTAGATTAGGAAGTGAGACACTTAAAGCAGTAAAGGAGTTTTGCTATTTGGGAAGCAAAATAACTGATGATGGTCGAAGTAGAGAAGATATAAAATGTAGACTGGCAATGGCAAGGAAAGCGTTTCTGAAGAAGAGAAATTTGTTAATATCGAGTATAGATTTACGTGTCAGAAAGTCGTTTCTGAAAGTATTTGTATGGAGTGTAGCCATGTATGGACGTGAAACATGGACGATAAATAGTTTGGACAAGAAGAGAATAGAAGCTTTCGAAATGTGGTGCTACAGAAGAATGCTGAAGATTAGATGGGTAGATGGTTCAAATGGCTCTGAGCACTATGGGACTTAACATCTGTGGTCATCAGTCCCCTAGAAATTAGAACTACTTAAACCCAACTAACCTAAGGACATCACACAACACCCAGTCATCACGAGGCAGAGAATAGATGGGTAGATCACATAACTAATCAGGAGGTATTGAATAGAATTGGGGAGGAGTTGTGGCACAATTTGACAAGAAGGAGGGACCGGTTGGGAGGACGTATTCTGAGGCATCAAGGGATCACCAATTTAGTATTGGAGGGCAGCGTAGAGGGTAAAAATCGCAGAGGGAGACCAAGAGATGAATACACTAAACAGATTCAGAAGGATGTAGGTTGCAATAAGTACTGGGAGATGAAGAAGCTTGCATAGGATAGGGTAGCATGGAGAGCTGCGTCAAACCAGTCTCAGGACTGAAGACCACAACAACAACACTCAGAATTGTACCACACATTTGACGCACAATTTTTGTTCGTGACGACCACGTATTCGCGGATTGTGAGAATCTTTACGTGTCACTGTTACTGATTCTCGGGATAAAACTCCCAAAATTTCGTCTATGGTGTCTAACACTTCGTCTCGTAATGTTGGAAACATCGTCAGAGGTAATAAAGCAGGCCAACAAGTGAGACGGTTTATACGTATCCATATATCGGACGGACCATGACGTCATCAGACTGCTGCGTCAACTTAGACCGCAGATACAGTGCGTGATCAAAATTATAAGGACACCCCTACGCGAAGCGGAACTGACCAGCAAATTGCACGAAAGGCGGATCCGCCAGTACGAAAGACGGCGGGCAGTGCAGCCAGTAGAGAAGCATACTAACAGCAGAGTGTGTCGGTCAGGAGAGCGCAGTCACTTCGAACGTGCACTGGTCACTGCACGTCACCTGAGTAACATATCCACCTTTCAAGAGCTGCCTAAGTTGACTGTCGGTGACGTGACTGTGAAGCGGGAACGCAAAGGAACAACCACAGCTAATCCGAGTCCAGGCGGCCCTAATGCACTGACGGATAGAGACCGTCGTGCGTTACTGAGGGTGGTTGTTAAAAATCGCACGAAGTCGGCAGAAGGAATCACTCTTCAGTTCCAAAGTGCTACCAGCAGTCCAACAGGCACGATGACTGCGCGTAGTGACTTAAAAAGCATGTGGTACAAAGACTGAGCAGCTCCTCATAGGCCACACGTTTCTGTGGTCAGCGATAGGCGACGCTGGACATGGCTTAAAGAGCGGCGCCAGTGGACAGTGGATGACTGGAAACGAGCGACTCGCAGTGACAACTCGATGTGAGCGGCAGGGTGTGGGGAATGCCTGAAGAACGTTACCTGGCATCGTGTGAAGTACGGATGAGGTAGTTTCTCGGTATAGGGGTGTTTCTCGTGGTTAGGGTGTGATCCCCTTATTGCGCTTAAGAAAGTGCTAAAAGCGGAAGGGTATGAACACGTTTTACAGCATTGTGTGCTGCGTGTAGCAGAGCAATGGTTCAGAGAAGAGCATGGACGACACACCCTGTCATAAAGCAGTGGTTTGTCGACAATAACTCCCTGTAATGGGCTGATCTGTCCAGAGTCCCGATCTGACCCCTATGATTAGTTGGAACGTTGATTCGCTCCAGGCCCCAGTGTACAATAGTATTAACATCTGGGACTTGAGCTCTGGAAGAAGACAGGGCAGTATTCCTCCGTAGACATTCAGACACGCCATTCAAAGTATTCCCAGCAGAAGCCCAGCCGTCATGAACCCAAAGGGTGCACACCCCATATTAATGCTCACTAGCAGATCTGTGGATGCTATCGATCACATAAAATAAACACCATCTGAACAAGCCGTGAAGGGCCAACGGTACCGACCGGCCGCCGTGTCATCCTCACCCGTCACCGGATGCGGATACGGAGGGCGTTTGGTTAGCATACAGCGCTCCCGGCCTTTGTCAGTTTTCGTGACAGGAGCCGCTACTTCCCAATCCAGTAGCTCCCCAGTTGGCCTCGCAAGGGCTGAGTCCCACCCCGCTTGCCAACAGCGCTCGGATGGTGACGGATCCAAGTGCTAGCCCAGCAACTTCGGTAATCCTGACTGGATCGGTGTTACCACTGCGACAAGGCCGTTGGCACTATCCGTCACTTAGTGTATATACTCACCGGTGCATATTCCCTCCTTCACTCTGCCCGGTACCCCTCTGCTAATGACGGAACTACGACCTCTCAAATATGTTTCGAATGAGCCGTTGGCCGGTAATGCAGGCAGCGAGGCAAGAAGGGCTGCAGTCTCCGCGCAACACGGGTGACCTGTTCCGCGGAGCGCTGAAGCGGCCACTCGCGCTTATTTCCCGTTGTTGCTTTTGCGTCGCTCACTCGTTGACCCCCTGCTGCATTCACTCACGTGTCAGGCGGAGCAAAACACGGCACGTCGCTTTCGACGAGGAAATTAGATGGAGGCAGTTGTGTAGGGCACAAAACACCGGCCAGCAGCCGCTTCCGCCGGGGTTCGTGGTTCTTATCCCTGATGGAGCTGAGTTTCTCAACCGCACGTACCGTCGCCGCCAGCTTTCGCGCATTTTGTGCTATGCTTGTCGCTATGCCGTATTTCATCGTGTGGGAAGGTGTTTAGTGACAGGTGTTTTATTGCAACAGTGTACGTGGCTCACGTTTATCACCATCATCACTTGGTGTTTGACGGCCTGCATTTGAATTTGCCGTACATTACTGTCTTTAACCATTTTTTTTTTGTTTCTCGTTGACTCCAGTAAACAACTTCTTTGGTCCACTTACCCACCATTTATAAACCTGGTTACATGTCCCAACCGCAACTGTTTAATTTTGTTTACTGTTGCCAGATACGTTTGCATATTCTCCTAAGTCTCACGTCAATCTCTCTGTTCGCTGAACATCCCTCAATTTTTGAATGACTTGTAGTTACCTTACAATGCGTTAAAACCGTTTCCAAAGTAAAAACGTCATGAATTTCCTTTCTTTTATCTGTTTATTTCTTTAACGCTCATGAAGAATACGCTTGTATATAGTCTTGTTGCTGTGAGCGATTATTATTTACTTACTATGTTATTTGCTGGCCCGTCTCCGTAGCTAAGTGCTCAGCTCGGCTGACTGCCATCCAGGGGAACGGTCTTCGATTCCCGGTCCTTCCAGCGATTTTTCCTTGCTGGGAAAATTGGGAGCGCTAACTGTGTGCTTGCTTTATTGTGTTAAACTTTTAATATAATGCCCTCTTAATAAGTACATCACCACAGCATTTTAAATTTTTAAATTCGATGTGTAATCAGGCGAAATATCGAAAATCGAATTCTTGTTGCACCAACACTGCAACCGGTACCGGATTCCGGGTTCCGAGATAGCATTTTGGTAATGTAGATTATTGGGCAGATTCTATAGGTGGAGTCACGAACTGTGGCGGTCGAGTTTAGGGTCGTTCTGCGCTTCTACGTCAGGCGTATTTCGAAAACCAGTGAGTCTTCATGATGATGATTATGTTTGGTTTGTGGGGCCCCCAACTGCGCGGTCATCGGCGCCCGTACAAAGTCCCAATCTTTACACGGTTCAGTCTAGCCACTTTCACGAGTGACGAAGAAATGATGAGGACAACACAAATACCCAGTCCTCGGCCAGGAAACGAACGCGGGACCCCGTGATCCAGAGGCAGCAACGCTAGCCAGTAGTCCACGAGCTGCGGACAGTGAGCGTTCAGTACCGTTCTGAGCGCACTGCTGTGAATGTCGTAGCCAGTGTTGTCGTTAAGCGTGGTCGTAGCGAGATTTTTATGAATTTTTATTCCAGTTGTTGGGAGTCGTCATCGCTGATGGCGGTGGTAAGCGACAAATTTTGCATAAGTAAGCGAAACATAATTTGCGGGTTACACACTTTTGTCAAGTGCAAAGCACATGTACCGGACGGTTATAATAAAAGTGCAGCTACTCAAGGACGTTCATTGTGGACTGTAAGTATCGTGTGGCAGGGAAACTTGATAGATACTCTAATGTATAAATGCGGAATCCATTTAACTGGAAAAAAATTAGTTCCAATTTTGACCACCTGGTGCAAATCTGGCGCTGTACACTCCTTGTACGACAGTTGACATCCACAGTGTCATTTGACAAGCCATGACGTTTAGTAATATAGTAACTGTCTTTCTCACTTGTTTGAACTTTTCTGCCCACGTCCCATTCCTAATCGAATTCACAGCGCCATTCAGCACCTGGTGGCCAAAATTGGAACAATTTTTTTACATTGTACATACTTCCGCCTTAACGCATTACATACCTACAAATTATCGTTGCCAAACAATATTACCGCCCACACTGGACTTCTGTAAGTGGCTATATTTTAATTATAACACACCCGCTGTGTGCGTACCGCTACTGTCGCTTCCAATCGGCAACACTACAATCCTCGCCCATGGCTCGACCTGCGGAAACCGTCATCGTTCGTGAATCGGACTATAGTCCTCCTTAACCGTTCTGAGACATCAGCATGGTTGCAGAGGTTCTACGTCTGCTACACGGCATCGGGGTTCTCTGGACTGTCGTTACAGACAGGAGACTGTTACACCGCAGGATTATTTGGTCACGGAGGTACCAGTCAGCTTGACGGATCTCCGTAGTTGTTTGTAGTCCATGTGTGCGGACGGTGCCTTGTTGAGTCTCGTAATTGACAAGCATCTCTTCTGTTCATCTACATCTACGTGGTTACTGTGCAATTCACACACACGTGTTTGCACAGGTTTCCACCGTTCCACTCTCGAATAGCAAGCGGGAAAAGTGAAGATCTAAAACTTTCGATGCCAGCTCTAAATTTCTTTTATTTATTGTGACGATCATTTTTCCCTGTGTTGGTGGGTGCAACAAAATATTTTTGGAATTCTAAGGAAACCTCGTGAAAAGAACTCGCAAAACGAAAAATGCCTTCGTTTTAATGACTGACACCCTGTCTCGCCTATCTTATTCGTGGCACTCTATCCCCTATCGAATAATGCAGAACGGGCGCCCTTTCTTTGAATGTCCCCCTTCAGTCCTATCTGCTAAGGATCCCACACTGCTCAGCAGTACTCCAGAAGAAGACGGACGAGTGTAGTGTAAAGAGCTTCTTCAGTAGGTTCCTTGCGTCTTGTAAGAGTTGGGCCATCAAAACGCAGACATTGGTTTTCTACGCGATCTTTCAAATTTAAGTTGTTCGAAACTGTAGTTATCAGCTATTCTGTTCAGTCACCGACCTTTAAATTCGTGTACTTTATCGTCTAACCGAAATGTAACGGAATTATTTCCGTACTCATGTGGAGAATCACACACTTGCATTGCTCGAGATCAGTTGGCACTTTTCGCACTATGCAGATCTCATATCTAAATAATTTTGTAACCCGTTCTGATCGTATGGTGACTTTACTAGACTTGAAAGTCAGCATCTAAGAAGACTGCTCAGATTGTCTTCTAAATAGTTTATACAGATTATGAACAGCAGAAGTTCTTTCTTCGGAAAGGCCATCCTTGCGGAAACTCAGATATCACTTCTGTTTCATTAAATGGCTTCCCGACAATTACTACGAACGGTAACCTTTTGACAGGAAATCATGAATGAAGTTGCATAAATGAGACGATACTCCATAGACACGAAATTTCATTAGAATTCGCTTGTGAGGAACGGTGTCAGAATCCTCCTTGAAACAGACAGTTAATTTGAGAGCCCATGTCGATAGCACTCATTACTTCGTGTGTGTAAAGAACCAGTTGTGTTTCACAAGAAAGATATTGTCTGGATCCATGCTAATTCTGTATCAGTAGTTTTCTTCGAGCTAATTGATAATGTTCGAACACAGTACATGTTCCAAAATCGTACTGCTAACTGACGTCGGTGGATTGATCAATTCAGCGGATTATTCCTATTTGGTTCCTTGTATACTGGTGCGGCGTGAGCTGCTTTCCAGTCTTTAGGTACCGATCTTTCACCGAGAGAACGGTTGTATATGATTGCTAAGCATGGGGCTATTGTATCAGCATAGTCTGAAAAGAACCTAGTTGGTGCGCTATCTGGACCGCAAGACTTGCTTTTATTAAGTGATTTAAGTTGCTTTGTTACACTGACGATATCAACGTGTAAGGTACTCAGGTTGGCAATTGTTCTTCATTTGAATCTTGGAATATTTACTTCGTCTTCGTATCTAGTGATGGATGTGTACACGTCGTCCGTATTTGGTGCAGAATCAGAAAAAACACGAACAGTAACAAAATATCCATAAAATACAGACAATACAATATCTGTGAACGATTGGACACTATGGTGTTGGTGTTACAGATTTCCGCATGACTTCAGTCTTTCATCGTAGATGGCAACATATCAAGAGAGGTTTCAGTCGATGGTAGGATTCTTCAGGCGGCTGTGCTCCGATCTCCGATCCATACTGATGAGCCAAAATGGTGTGGTCAGCATTTTGCCAGCGTGTTCGTCCACATTTCGAATGCACTACAGCAGCGGTTCTGTGTCGAATGAATTCAGAAGGTCCCTGGTAGGTTTCCGGAGGTACGTGGCAACAGATCTACACACGGGGAACTGCGGGTCACGCAGTTCCTGTGAATTACGCGTTGGTAGTTCCTTTTTTTTTTGGGGGGGGGGGGGGGGGGTCGACTGAGGTGGAACTGCCAACACACAGTGTCCCAGGTATGTTCCACTGTGTGCAAATCACACAAATTTGGTGGAGGAGACCAAAGAGAGTTCAATAGCAGGACTCTGCTAAAACCCCTGTAGCACGATTCTTGCCATGTGAAATGGACAGTTAACCTTCTGGAAGGTGCTTTCGCCATCGAGGAGGACGTAAAGTATGAAGGGATGCAGGCGCTCCGCAGTAATGTTCACGTAGTCCACAGCTCTCATGGTGCTTCCGAATACCGCCTCAGGTCCCACAGTGTGTTCAAATGTTGTGTGTAATCTTATGGGACTTAACTGCTATGGTCATCAGTCCCTAAGCTTACACACTACTTAACCTAAACTATCCTAAGGACAAACATACACACCCATGCCCGAGGGAGGACCCGAACCTCCGCGGGCTGAGCCGCACAGTCCATGACTGCAGCGTCTTAGACCGCTCGGCTAATCCCGCGCGGCCCCACAGTATGTGTGTGTGTGTGTGTGTGTTTGTGTGTGTGTGTTTGTGTTAGGAGTTAACGGGCGCTCAACAGCGAGGAGGTTATCAGCGCCCTTACACACATTAAAAGAAACGAATGTGGATAAAATAGCGAAATGTTAACATATGCGCTAAGACAATCAAGAAATGTGCTGTGCAGGAGTTTTAAAACACAAGTAAAGCGACAGTGGAGCTAAAAGAAAGGCAGACACAGGGAAATGTCACTGGCTGACCACTTTAAAACCGTTCCCCTAAAAACTCGGGAAAAATATTGGACAGTTCACAAAACTTTAAAACTCGAAACACATTTATTTGAACGTTACTGAAAACAGAGGGCGGAGCCGTCGGAAAATCCGCTGCGGCTCGCTGGTCGGAAAATAAAACGCAGGCACGGTGACCTGAAGCCGAAAGTACCACACATTGTTGGGTCCTCTTGCCGGAGCGTCATAGGGCAGTAGCCGATGCGAAGACAGGAGGACCTCGCCCCGTCGACGTGCATGAAGGAGGTACGCCACGGCCGCGTTGTGGCTTTACTAGACGGAGTTTACTCGTCCTCCCACTGACGCTAGACTTTCTATCTCAACAGTGAGCCTGTGGGATTGCACATTGAAATAACTGAAGATCACAGAGGTCCCATGGAAGCTCACGCGAATATGTTCCTTTACGTAGTACAGCCCACATCCGCCTCTGTCCGTGGCGCGGTGCAGGTTTCGAGCATAGGTTTTCCTCGATGACTCCGTATCTCCGTATCCGCACATGACTATTGACCTCGTTTATTAACAAACGCGGGACATCCGACCAGGCGATACATGTCCACTGTTCCACAATCCAGTTCCGATTATCTCGTGCCCACTGCAACCACAGTTGACGACGTTGCAGGGTCAATATGGGGATATGTAGGGTTCGTCCGCTGCGGAACCCCAAGTTCAGGAACGTGCTGTGAGCAAAGTGCTCTGTCGCCACTGTACGTCAACACTGTACTCTGTCGCCAGGTCTGCCACAGAACATCCTTTATCCGGCTTTGCACAGCGGCCAAGCGCCCGACCTCCACGCCCCAACACCTTGTCGCCTGTTCGTGATTCCTCTGTCCTTCAGCTACTTTCCACAGATGCACACCACAGCAACATCTGCCAAAGTCGCTTATACCAGTGGGTTTCCCCATTTGCGGCACGCTGAAAGCTGTCTGCGAAGCACTGTCATCAGTATTCGTATTTAAAGAATCATGTTTCTGGAGGTAACTGATTTTCCAGTATCAGACGCGGATCAGTAGTTGTCGGTAGGTGAAAACTACGCAATTATGTACTCTTGAGCATACATCTACACTGGAGGGATAAAAGTCATGGGGTACCTCATAATAACGTGCCGAACCTCCTTTTGTCCGGCATAGTGCACCACCTAGATTTGGCATGCACTCAACAAGTCGTTGGAAGTCCCCTGCGCAAATAGTGGGCCATGCTGCCTCTATTGCCGTCCGTAAATGCGAAAGTGTTGCCGGTGCAGGATTTTGTGCACGAACTGACCTCTCGATTATGTCACATAAATGTTCGATGGGATTCATGTTGGGCGATCTAGCTGGCCAAATCATGCGCTCGAATTATCCAGAATACCCATCGCGAACAGTTGTGGCCTGATGACATGGCGCCTTGTCATCCATAAAAATCCCATCGTTGTCTGGGAACATCAAGTTCACAGATGGCTGCAGATGGTCTCCAGATAGCTGAAGATAACCATTTCCTGTCAGTGATTGGTTCAGTGGGACCGGAGGACCCACTACCGTCCATGTATACACAGCCCACCCAATTATGGAGCCACCACCTGCTTGCGTAGTCTGTTGATAACTTGGGTCCATGCCTTGGTGGGTTCTGTCTGCGCCACAGTCGAACCCTACAATCACCTCTTACCAAATGAAATTGGGATTCATCGGACCAGGCCACGTTTTTCCAGTCTCTAGGGTGCAACCGTAAACTCACCAGCCCAGGAGAAGCCCAGCAGGCGACGCCGTGCTTTTAACAAAGGCACTCCCGTCAATCGTCTACTGCCATAGCCCACTAACGCCAAATTTCACCGCAGAGTCCTAACAGATACGTTCGTCTCACACTGATTTCTGCTTTTATTTCACCCAGCGTTGGTTGTCTGTCAGCACTGATATGCCAACACCGCTGCTCTCGGTCGAAAGTGAAGGCCGCCGGCCAATGTGTTGTCCATGGTGAGAGCCAATGCCTGAAATTTAGTATTCTCGGTACACTCTTGACACGGTGCATCTCGCAATGTTGAATTTCCTAACTATTTCTGAAATAGAATGTCCCATACGTCTAGCTCCCACTATCGTTCCACGTTCAAAGACTGTTAATTCACGTCGTGCTGCCATGATCACATCTGAAACCCTTTCACATGGAACACCTTAGTACAAATAACAGCTCCGCCGATGCACTGGCCATTTATACCTTGTGTATGTGATACTACGCCTTCTGCATCCGTGCGTATCCCCATCCCATGACTCCTGTCACCTCAGTGTGTAGTAGTAGTTGTAGTAGCAGCAGCAGCAGCAGCAGCAGTAGTAGTAGTAGTAGTATTATTCGTTCCGCAGATCTATTTTCCAAGAATATTGGACATGTCTTGGTATTAAAATTTAAGATCAACAAAGATAAAGTAATTCACACACACAAACATTTTATTGCATAGTAACTTTTAAAAACGGAAAACGGTGGGCAACTACTGCTTTTAGATGTCAGTCCGTTGATACTAAGATTTGTGTGAACATTAAACTTCACAGCATTCTGGTCCAGATAGATTTCCATGCTGAGCAAGCTGCGCAATCGAAAACTGTATGAATAGAAATGAATATATTTGCATACGAGGCGAAATGTTTAATTTCTGTTATGAAATCAGTTGATTAACATTAACTTCTGAGGTCATCAGTCCCCTAGACTTAGAACTACTTAAAGCTAACTAACCTAAGGACATCACACACATCCATGCCCGAGGCAGGATTCGAACCTGCGACCGTAGCGGTCGCGCGGTTCCATACTAGCGCCTTGAACCGTTCGGCCACCCTGGCCGGCTACGATAGTTCACTCTCGGCAGTTGTGTTACTCATTAATTTTGGTAGTAACCCCTCTGCATCAAAACACACCTTCGTCAAAACCTAAACGAAAGTTTTGTCTTTTCTTTCATGAGGAATGTAGCATGTTGCGTAATATCCTGTCACGCATCAGTTATGCTGCTAAAATGGTTACGCGAAACCAGTACATAATTCACCCTGAACACTTACATAATTGTGATGAATGTTGACATACTAAGTTTGCATTATTTCCTAGATAAGTGCGTAGCGTGTTTCAACCATTTCAACTCGTAGTTAGAAAAAGATAATGACGTCACACGCGACGTTCCTCGGAAGTATTACATAACGTTTTACGTAAAATGATTCATCTTCCATGCGTCCCAAGAAGAATTCCGCGACTTCCCTTCGTTAGGATTCGTTAACTTTATGGAACACTGTATTAAAGTACTAATACAGGTCGCGACAACTGAGAGACGTGACCCAAATTATATTAAAAACGAGTCAGTACACTACCTGACAAAGAAAGTGAAGCTCCCAGAAGGAGTGGAGGTAACGAAATGAAACTTTACGGATTGAGACATAATGTGATGTTATTCCTCTGATTACAAAATGGAATCACATTTACAAAGAACGTGGCAGCGTAGGCCCACTTATCAGTATGAAGTAGCACCCGATCTGGCCATTCAGTTGGGAAGTGTGTCATAAAGACGTTGTGTCCTCTCCTGAGGCAAGATACTCCGCAGCTGTAATACGAGTAACTGTTGCTTGAAATCCTGGGTACTGGCATCGGGACGTGGTTGATGTCCGAGCTGATCCGCAAACGTTCTGTCGGGAACAGATTGCGGATCTAGGTGGCCACTGGGGTGCCTGAACATCACACCAAAGTTCATACACCAAGTTCCCATGAGTGGAAGAACATTATCGTGTTGAAAAACGGCATAGCGATACTGTCACATGAGTGATAAAATTTCCTCGGGCTTCCAGCCGCGTCCAGTGGTTTAAAGTCCACGAGCTTTCGGCCGAGTTCTCCTCGGCCATTATCAAGTGGTGACTGTCGAATGATTGCCGCTGCCGTCCTTATATAAACGCTACTCGGCCGAAAGCTCGTGGATTTTAAAACACTGGACGCGGCTGGAAGCCCGAGGAAATTTTATCACTATATATCGCCGCGAAACTATGCAGTCGTATGCCACATGAGTGGGAACACGCGAGGACGCAGAACGTTCATGACGTACCGTTGTACGTTCCTTTCAGAAGACTCTCAGATCCGACGACTGGTTTGGAAAACGAGCAGCGCAGTCCCTACATCCTCTGCAGTTGGTTTATAGTATGTCCTCTATCATAAGACAGTATATCAGTTTGCAGTTATGAAACTTGCTGGCAGATTAAAACTGTGTGACCGAGCGAGGTGGCGCAGTGGTTAGACACTGGACTCGCATTCGGGAGGACGACGGTTCAATCCCGCGTCCGGCCATCCTGATTTAGGTTTTCCGTGATTTCCCTAAATCGCTCCAGGCAAATGCCGGGATGGTTCCTTTCAAAGGGCACGGACGACTTCCTTCCCCGTCCTTCCCTAATCCGATGAGACCGATGACCTCGCTGTCTGGTCTCCTTCCCCAAAAACAACCAACCAACAACCAAAACTGTGTGCCAGATCGGGATTCGAACCTGGAACCTTTGCCTTTTCTGGCCTGAGCTATCCAAGCACGACTCACCACCCGTCCTCACAGATGTACCTCCCCCAGTACCTCGTCTCCTGCCTTCCAAATCTTACAGAAGTTCTCGCGCAAAAGTTGTGGTACTAGTACTACAGGAAGAATGGACACTGTGCAGATCTATGTTTACTGTGTCTCTTGTAGTAGTTTCAACTGTTCGCGCCATTAGTTATGGTACGCCCTGTATACTAACGACTGTCACAGGGTTTAGGTTCAAAATGGCTCTGAGCACTATGGGACTCAACTGCTGAGGTCATAAGTCCCCTAGAACTTAGAACTACTTAAACCTAACTAACCTAAGGACAACACACACATCCATGCCCGAGGCAGGATTCGAACCTGCGACCGTAGCGGTCGCGCGGTTCCAGACTGTAGCGCCAGAACCGCTCGGCCACCAGCGGCCGGCACAGGGTTTAGGGTTGAGGGTGTGCGTGTACCTGATAGTACCGCTGTGGGGTCCGCAAATGGCAACTTTGCGCACCTCGTGTGTTATTAATACACAGAGTGTTGAGTAAACACTGACTCCACGGTTCGCAGAAGTGTCAGAGAGACGTGTTTACGGACGCCCACCGCCGAGCGCAGTTTAGCGCGCAGTAGAGGAGTTTGGCCGCGCGGTTACGCAACGGCCGTGTGAATGGGCCGTGGGGAATTCCGAACCCAGCCGTCCTCCGGGCAGCCAGCGAGCTGCGTGGGCGTTGGAGACCAGACGAGTCGAGTTGTGCCCCCTGAATCACGCCCCTGTTGCCCCGTCTGCTTGACAATGAGTCAGGCCGCGCGCTGACGCCGCCATTGACGAGTGCCACGGGCAGAGCAGCCTTCAGTTGGGCACCAGTCGCCGCCGGATCAGCGCGGGGACAGGACCTGTACTCTCTCCGCAGTCGTTCCTAGCCGGGTGAGTAACGTCTGCGGTGACAACTCGACCAGCCAGGTGGACACTGTCGGGCGTCGACATGTACACTCTGCAGACCACCTTGTGGTATGTGGCGGAGGGTGCTTTGTCTATCTCTGTCACTTTGTGGCGTACTGTACCATTTCCTCACCGCTTCCATTCAGCCAGTGCTGGTCGGTTTGGTGAACGCCAGAGCCGGTCTCAGGGGGACGGGAACTACACTGGTACGCAAAACTTAAGAATGAAAGTACCTTTTGCACGATGTGTCACAGCCAACTACCATAGTTCTATGAGACTTGGACAAAATGTAGAAAGAACTGAAACTCCCTGCCACATTAAAACTGTGTGCCAGACTGTGACTTGAACTCTGGACCTTTGACTTTCACAGGCAAGCGCTCCGGCACACAGTTTTTAATCCGGCAGGAAGTTTCATATCAGTGCGCACTCACTTACGGAGCAAAAATTTCGTTCTGGAAACATCCCTGAGGCTGTGGCTAATCCATGCATCCACGGTATCCTTTCTTCCAGGAGCTCTAGTCTTGCAAGGTTCGTACGAGGGCTACTGTGAAGTTTGGATGGTACAAGGTGGGGTACTGACGGAAGTAAAGCTGTGACGACGGGTCGTGAGTAGTGCTTGGGTAGCTGAGCCGGTACAGCACTTGCCTGCGAAAGACAAAGGTCCCAAGTTCGAGTATGAGTCCTGCAGACAATATTAATCTGTCAGGAAGTTTCATATCGGGGTACACGGCGCTGCAGAGCGTAAAATCCACTTTGGAAACATCTCCTATGTCTCCGCAGTATCCTTCCTTCGTGAGTACTAGTCCCACATGTTTTGTAGGAAAACTGGAAATTTGGAAGGCAGGAGCTGTGAGGAGTTGTCATGACTCATGCTTCGGCACCTCAGACAGTAGAGCCTTTGCTGCAGAGGGCAAAGGTCCCAGGTTCGAATCCCAATCTGGCACACAGTTTTAATCTGGCAGCAAGTTTCATAATTTCAGACTGATATCCTGTTTTATGTATAGATGAGATGCTATAAACTAATTGTAGACGATGTAGCAACTGCACTGCCTGTTTCCCAAACCACTTGTCGGATGTGACAGTCTTCTTAAAGGAATATAAATGCTACAGATCAATGACCAACAAATACTTTCTAATAAGTGCATTGATCCCAGTTGGCTGGGTTCAACAACGAAAAGCTCATATTTCATATGCCTTAAGAGCAATGCTGACTTATAAGCACACATTCGCAATTACCTCGCAGAAATATACCTGTGTATACTGGAATTTTTCGTTTCTATCGTCGCATAGTATCACCTTTGTCAGTTTTCGCTATTCATTATGATGCACCCTATATAAATGATATGGGGATAGCATCAGAAGCTCTGTGAGATTCTTCGCGAACAATGCTGTTGAATGTAGAAATGTTGCAACGTCAGAAAACAAAATACTAGGAGGCCTGCAGAGGACAGCCGCTTGGTGCTGCAAATGGCAGTTGATTGTGAAGACAAATAAAATATGACGTGTTGGGCGGCGAGTTTTATTACTGATCGATTACGATATTGGCGATAAACCACTGCAAACAGTGGAACGACCACATTAGACTAACAGAAAAAAAGGTGTCATACTGTGACTCATTAAAAGGTGTTAAGCGATGAGGAAGACCCAGCGTGGTTTAATAGCCATGTTAGCAAACTGCTGCGTAAGTAAAGAGAGCTTCATCACAGCAACGGAAAAAAATCGATAGATGTGAAGGTAATTTCCGGCGTACCCAAAGGAGGTGTTACAGGAACGTTACTGTTTTCTTTGTGTATGTGTGATCTAGTAGAAAGCATGGGAAACCATTTACGGCTGTTTGCAGATAATGGGGTTGTCTGTAAGAGGCAAAGGTGTCTGTAAGAAAGTATTAACGCCAGAAGACAGTACTGATTTGCAGGATGACCCTCCGAGAACTGATGAATGTTGCAGTCCCTGGCAATTGGCCCTCAGCATGAATAAATGTAACACATGGCACATGCGTAGGAGAAGATATCCACTACTGTACACCTGGAGTATTGATGTCAAAGCGCTGGAAACAGTAACCTCAGTGAAATATGTAGGAGCAACAACCCAGAGCGAACACATGCTAGAAGTAGTAGGAAAGGCCGATGCCAGTACTGATTTAACTGTAGAAACAATCGGATGCGCCGCAGGGAAGTGTATTATATATTAATAATTTGCAGACAATATTAATAGTTGCATCAGACTTTTCGCAGATGATGAAGTTATGTACAACTAACTTGAGTGCCCGGCATTGCGCTTCAAATCGAAGGGAATATATGAATCACTGGATGTCAACGGAATGCCAGACTGAATACGTCTTCATGAAGATAAAGTTCTGGGCTTGTGATTCTGACTTATGCAAATTTTAAACACCAGTTTCAGACCAAAATTTTAGTAACAACAATTACAGCATAAATTATGCTTTGATTCCCATTTAAATTACAAATAAAAGTAATATATCTGTAATACATAATTTATAAATTGCGTATGTTAAAAAAATGTATAGCCTGTGTCTGCCCAAATCTTCGTTAGGGGATCGTGTAGAAATCTGAAGTAAATCGGCCAAGAACTTTTGGAGATTTTCAGTAACAATCTTTCCCCTTTATACATTACATACATACAGGTTTCAAGTCAGATTACGAAATGTTATGTAGACAGTGATCTTCCTTTTGTCTTGAAGGTGATGCATGCAAAAATTTCATCAAGATCAGAATAAACGTGTAGGTTGTTGACATAAACAACCTCGGATGCAGTAATAAGTTACTCGGGATACGCCTAACCATGAAATCGTTTTCGAGTGATGTGTTAATTTTGGGCTGATGTTAATGATCTATCTTTAGTTTGCGTATGTCGTATTTTCACGTGCCGCCGCAGGACAGACATTCTGCCATTATTAGCGTGGCGTTTGATGAACTTTATCATCAAACTATGGCGAGCATTCACTTAAACATTTAATTTGAACAGTTATAGTTGCATCAGCGCATTAGACTCTGAACTGCTCTGGTAGTTGGATTGTGTGGATTCTTTTTGGTCTGTGACTTTCAGAATATAGTGAACATTTTAGAGAGAATGGTTTTTGATTATGAATCCCACACAATCTCCTAATTCCTCAGAGCTATAAGCTGTAGCTATAAATGTATTTCTCAGATGAAGTGGGCACTAGGAATTCTGATTACAGGCTTCACGTTTTGCTAATCACTTTCTGGTTGCCAATATTGTAGTTAGAGAGCCAGTGTTGAGAACGGCAAATAGCATAAATACAAAACATTTATTCTATTATTCCACCCGCCGCCCCACATTTTTCTCAAACAAACTGAGAAACGGATATTCTTCTTTATATGTATAGACAGATGAAGTACTGTCTGTAAAAAGCTGTAAAACTATTCAGTCAGACTTGATACGATTTCAGAGTGGTGCAAAGATTGGCAAATTGCTTTAAATGTTCAGGAATGCAAATTGTGCAGTTCAAAAAACGAAAAAAACGTAGTATCCTATGACTATAATTTGAGCGATTTTCAGTTGGAATCGGTTATCTCTTACAAATAGTTAGAGGTAACACTTAGTAGGGATATGAAACTGAATGGTCACACAGGCTCAGTCGTTGGCAAAGCAGGTGGTAGACTTCGGTTTATTGGTAGAGTACTGGGGAAGTGCAATCTACAAAGGAGATTGCTTACAAATCACTTGTGCGACGCGTCTTAGAATATTGATCAAGTGTGTGGGACCCATACCATATAGGGCTAACAGGGGATATTAAACATCTACAGAGAATGGCAGCGCGAATGGTCACAGGCTTGTTGGACAAGGGAGAGTGTCACAGACATCTGGAATGAACTGAACTGGAAAGCCCTTGAAGTCAGATGGAAACTGTCCCGAAAAAACCTGCTTACAGAGTTTCAGTAGCCGTCTTTAAATGATGACTGCAGGAATATACTGCAACCCTTTATGCATCGCTGACAGAACTGTTTTGAGGATGAGATTGAATTAATAACATCAAGCACAGAGGCATTCATACATCATTCTTTCCTGCTCCCTACGTAAATGGGTCGGGAAGATGCCCTAATAGCTGGTACAATGGGAAACACCCACTGCCATGCACTTCACAGTGGTTTATACAGTATTGGATATAGACTTAGATATGTAATTCATGGTTCATTGAGGTGGCTTACAAAACATTTTTTCGACCGATTCCTCAGAATATTGTTGGTCCGTTTGGTGCCCTTAGCAGATGGGATTGGTAGGAGGCGTAGCCCTGATGCAGTGCCGTTTGTCACGGGATCGTTTAGTGACTGCGAGAGCTTCACGGATATGCCGGCAGACGATACAAGAGAGGCGTTGTTCCACAGAGAGGTTTAGCATAAAAATTCCCTGAGCTTATGCCACTGGAATACTCTGGTGCCTTACATTACTAATCCTCACATACGTTTCGCGAAACTAGAGTTCATAAGGAGGTTCAGCGACACTCCACTCCATTTGCGAATGCCACAAGGACTATGGTAGATGTACCATATGTATCCTCTGCCACGGACAGTAAAGTGGCTTGCGGGGTGTGTATGTAGATGCAGATGTGTGTGCGTAAAAAAGAAAAAAAAAAGGCTCTTCATTTCTTACGTAGCCACCAACACCACGAAATTAACATCAAGCTGCACATGGTCCATAAAGTAATGTTTCTATAACACCGTTTTTCTGATGTGTGGAAAACTACTTCATGGTACAGAAAATAAATCGTAGCAGATTCCAAAAGCGAGTGTTTGCATCTCAGACCATCATTGTTCTTTGTCAAACTATCCTCTGATGTGATCCATGACTCATGTTTGATACTGGATTTCTTTAAATTCTGATACACTGTACGTTCATTCGACTAGACTAGAAACGTTTCGCAGCACATATTACTTTTAACATAGCGTGACAGATCTGTAGACTAAAACTTATGCACGTGGTTGGGATCCTACGCTGACTACCTCCAGACAACGAACTGATGACCTGATGATATCGTCTTTTAAGCGAAACTGGTTGTCAGAAAAGAAGTATTTTCACTTTCTGCTTGTATTCAAAAAAATGGTTCAAATGACTCTGAGCACTATGGGACTTAACATCTGTGGTCATCAGTTCCCTAGAACTTAGAACTACTTAAACCTAACTAACGTAAGGACATCACACACATCCATGCCCGAGTCAGGATTCGAACCTGCGACCGTAGCAGTCGCGCGGTTCCGGACTGAGCGCCTAGAACCGCATGGCCACCACGGCCGGCGGCTTGTATTCAAACCAATTAGTTGCTTCAAAACACTTTTCTGATTAGTGTCAAAATAAAAATGAGCAGTGTTCTCGGTTCAGGTCCTACAGGATTAGCTCATAGAAGCCATCCCCCGCGAAACTGTTGTGTCACTGCGAATAAGAGCAGATTGTTGACTTCCTACATATTACTAAGGCACGGGATTACTTCTGAAAGACAGCCCAAGTACGAAAACTTCAACCGCACGGAAAAAAGGAAGGGAGATTAGGGTTTAACGTCCCGTCGACATGTCAGAAGTAAACGCTCGGAATGTTTCATGAATAGGGAAGGATATCGGCCGTGCCCTTTGAAAGGAACGATCCCAACATTTGTGTGGAGCGGTTGAGGGGAATCACGGGAAACGTAAATGAGGATTCCCAGACGCGGATTTGAACCATCGTCCTCCCAAATGCGAATCCAGTGTGATAGCCAATGCACCACTTTGCTCGGCTGAACCACACGAAAAAAGCTATTAAACTTCTTTGTTCTTTGTTGTGGTCTTCAGTTGGAAGACTGGTTTGATGCAGATTCGACGTTACTCTAAGAGCTTCTTCATCTTCGAATAACTGCTGCAACCTACATCCTTTTGAACGTGCTTACAGTAATAAACTCTTGGTCTCTACAATTATTACCCCCGCCCCACCTCTCTCTCTCTTCCCTCCAGTATTGAATTGTAATCCCTTGATGTTTCAGGATTGTGGAACATATTCTGCATGGTTTTAGAAAGCATTGTTCATGTGAAACTCAGCTTGCCTTTTTCTTCGATGGTATACTAAGGACTAAGGATGAAGGGCAACAGGCAGATTCTGTATTTTAAGTTTTCCGAAAACATTTGACACGGTACCGCACTACAGACTGTTAATGAAGGTACAGCACACGGAATAGGTTCCCAGATATGAGTGTGCCTCGAACACTTTCTAAGTAACATGACGCAGTACGTTGTCCTTGACGGCGTGTGTTAATCAGATGTGCTCTAGGGAACTGTGATATAACCGCTATTATTTTATGTGTACGCAAATGACATGACATATTGACAGTGCAGGCAGCAATATACGGTAATTGCTGATCATGCCGTGGCCTTCGGGAAGATGTCGTCGTTGAGTTAATGTGAGAGGATACAAGGTAAAATGGCTCTGAGCACTATGGGACTTAACTTCTGAGGTCATCAGTCCCCTAGAACTTAGAACTAATTAAACCTAACTAACGTAAGGACATCACACACACCCATGCCCGAGGCAGGATTCGAACCTGCGACGTAGCGGTCGCACGGTTCCAGATACAAGGTGACTCGGACAAAATTTCTGTTTGGTGTGAGTAGTGATAGCTGGCTGCAAACGCAAAAAATTGTAGGTTAATACGGATGGGTAGGAAAAACAAACCCGTAATATTCGGGTACAACATTAGTAGTGTCCTGCTTGACATGGTCACAGCGTTTAAAGGTCTGGAACGAGCATGTGAGGATTGTGGTATGGGAGGCGAGTGGTCGACTTCGGTTTATTGGGAGAATTTCGGGACAGTAGTGCGACCTATTATTGAGTACTGCTTGAGTGTTTGGGACCCACACCAGGTCGAATTCAAGGAACACATCGAAACAATTCAGAGGCGGGCTGCCGTCTTACCTGTAGCTTCGAAAAACACGCAAGTATTACGGAGAAGCTTCGGGAACTCAAATGGAAACTCCTGGTGGGAAGGTGACCTTCTTTCTGAGGAACACTATTGACAACATTTAGAGAACCGACATTTGAAGCTGACTGCAGAACGAACGTACTGTCGCCTATATACATTGCGCGTAAGGACCACGAAGATAAGAAACGAGAAATATGGAGGCATATAGATCGTCTTTGTCTCTCACTCTTGCCTGTCAGTGGAACACGAAAGGAAACGCCAAGTAGTGGTACGAGGTACCCTGCGGCACAAGCTACAGTCGCTTGAGGAGTATCTGTGTTGATGTAGGTGTGTTCTATCAACCGATCCCTTCTCTTAGTCAAGCTGTGCCACAAATCTCCCCCACCCTCCACACACAATTCTATTCAACACCTCCTCATTACTTACATAACGCACCCATCTAATCTTTTGCATTCTTCTGAAACACCACATTTCAAAAGCTTCTATTCTCTTCTTGTCTGAACTGTGTATCGTCCACCTTTCACTTCCATACAAGACTATACTCCACACAAATACTTTCATAAAAGACTTCCTAACACTTAAATCTATATTCGCTGTTAGCAAATTTCCTGATGGAGACATCCTCCTGAGCACTCTCGGACTGGAGATCGGAGTGGGGGACTATTTTACTTCACCCAAGAGGACACCATCGCTTAACCATACAGTAAAGCTGCCGGCCGAAGTGGCCGCGCGGTTAAAGGCGCTGCAGTCTGGAACCGCAAGACCGCTACGGTCGCAGGTTCGAATCCTGCCTCGGGCATGGATGTTTGTGATGTCTTTAGGTTAGTTAGGTTTAACTAGTTCTAAGTTCTAGGGGACTAATGACCTCAGAAGTTGAGTCCCATAGTGCTCAGAGCCATTTGAACCATTTGAACAGTAAAGCTGCATGTTCTCGGGGAAAAATAATGGCTGTAGTTTCTCCTTGCTTTCACAACTGCGCAACACCAGCACAGCAACGCCATATTGGTTGATGTTGCAAAGTCAGTTCAGTCAGTCTTCCAAACGGTTGCCCCTGCAGGGGCAACCATTGAAAAGGCTGCTGCTCCCTTCAGGAACCACACGTTTGTCTGCACGCTCAAGATATCCCTCTGTTGTGGCTGCACCTACGGTAGGGCTGTCTGTACCGCTGAGGCACGCAGACCTCGCACCACCGTAAGATCCGTGGTTCATGTATAGGTAGAGCTAACACATACAACTTTCAACTTCGTGTTCTGCCTTACGGCAGGTCTTGTCATGGGGGAAGCCTCGTGTGAGAGGTCCACCGCATGAGCGTCTAGGGAAGTGATTCCAGTGGTGGCTTCTCGTTGCCTTCCACTGATGATGATGAAATGATAATGAGGACAGCACAACACCCAGTTCCTGAGCGGAGAAAATCTCCGACCCAGCCGAGAATCGAACCCGGGCCCCTTGGCGTGACAGACCGCCGCGCTGACCACTCAGCTATCGGGGCGGACTAACACATACAAGGTCAGTGTGAAAAGGGACACACAGTTTCAAACAATATTGTATAGTGGCCGATAATGTCTGTCATGTTTCATCAGTTAAAACTTTTACTACGCAGAATTTAGGTTACGATGAACAAGGCAGTTTTCATGCGAAGCAGTCAGATGGAAATAGATCGATTAATTGGAATCAGTTTCGGTTTCAAGAATTAGATCACATCCGCCTGCAAATCGTGGCCCATGTCGGCACGAATGGCGCCTGCCTTCTGGATGCAGTTGGCATTTTAGGTTCCTACAGGCGGCTGCTCATTTGGTGAAGACAGCTAGCTGCAGTGGAAGAACCAATCGTGGTCCTCTAGTCTGGAGCAGAGAGTAAAGTCTAAACCAGAGACTCAGACGATTCTGCGACGGTATCGGATGCAAATTTCTCTACCTCTGCTGTTGGGTGGAGAACTGTAGGGTTCCCATTAATAGGTCATGTACACACTACATGGCCGACCGAGGCGGCCAAGCGGTTCTAGGCGCTTCAGTCTGGAACCGCGCGACCGCTACGGTCGCAGGTTCGAATCCTGCCACGGGCATGGATGTGCGTCATGTCCCTAGATTAGTTAGGTTTAAGTAGTTCTAAGTTCTAGGGGACTGATGACCTCAGATGTTAAGTCCCATAGTGCTCAGAGCCATTTTTTTGAACCAAAAACTGGCTTCGTGGTGTTTGCGCCACAGTCGAACCCTATCATCAGCTGTTAGGAAATTAAATCTGGAGTCGTGTGACCCGGCCCGATAGTCTAGGGTCCAACCGATACGGTCACGAGCCAAGGAGAGACGATGCAGGCGACGTGCGCTGTTAGCGAAGACACTCGCGTCGGTTGTCTGCTGTCATAGCCCTTCGACGCCACAGTTCATCGCACCGTCCTAACGGATACGTTCGTCGTACGTCTCACATTGATTTCTGCAGTTATTTCAAGCAGTGCTGCTTGTCTGTTAGCAGTGACAACTCTATGCGGTAACTCCCCTGCTCTCGGTCGTTAAATGAAGGCCGTCGGCCACAGCGTTGTCCGTGGTGAGAGACAATGTCCGGAATTTGATATTCTTGGCACACTCTTTACACTGTGGATCTCGGACAGTTGAATTTCCTAACGATTTCGGAAATGGAATGTCCGATGCATCTAGTCCCAACTACCATTCCGCGTTGGAAGTCTGTTAGTTCCCGTCGTGCGGCCGTAGTCTCGTCAGAAACTTTCTCACATGAATCATCTACACTACTGGCCATTAAAATTTCTACACCACGAAGATGACGTGCTACAGACGCGAGATTTAACCGACAGGAAGACGATGCTGTGATATGCAAATGATTAGCTTTTCAGAGCATTCACACAAGGTTGGCGCCGGTGGCGACACCTACAACGTACTGACATGAGGAAAGTTTCCAACCGATTTCTCATACACAAACAGCAGTTGAACGGCGTTGCCTGGTGAAACGTTGTTGTGATGCCTCGTGTAAGAAGGAGAAATGCGCACCATCACGTTTCCGACTTTGACAAAGATCGGATTGTAGCCTATCGCGATTGCGGTGTATCGTATCGCGACATTGCTGCTCGCGTTGGTCGAGACCCAATGACTGTTAGCAGAATATGGAATCGGTGGGTTCAGGAGGGTAATACGGAACGCCGTGCTGGATCCCAACGGCCTCGTATCACTTACAGTCAAGATGACAGGCATGGCTGTAAACGGATCGTGCAGCCACGTCTCGATCCCTGCGTCAACAGATGGGGACGTTTGCAGACAATAACCATCTGCACGAATAGTTCGACGACGTTTGCAGCAGAGCAGCATGGACTATCAGCTCGGAGACCATGGCTGCGGTTACTCTTGACGCTGCATCACACACAGGAGCGCCTGCGATGGTGTACTCAACGACGAACCTGGGTGCACGAATGGCAAAACGTCGGTTTTTCGGATGAATCCAGGTTCTGTTTAGAGCATCATGATGGTCGCATCCGTTTCTGGCGACATCGCGGTGAACGCACGTTGGAAGGGTGTATTCGTCTTCGCCATACTGGCGTATCACCCAGCGTGATGGTATGGGATGCCATTGGTTACCCGTCTCGGTCACCTCTTGTTCGCATTGACGGCACTTTGAACAGTGGACGTTACATTTCAGATGTGTTACGACCTGTGGCTCTACCCTTCATTCGATCCCTGCGAAAAACTACATTTCAACAGGATAATGCACGACCGCATGTTGCAGGTCCTGTACGGGTCTTTCTGGGTACAGAAAATGTTCGACTGCCGACCTGGCCAGCACATTCTCCAGATATCTCACGAATTGAAAACGTCTGGTCAATGGTGGCCGAGCAACTGGCTCGTCACAATACGCCAGTCACTATTCTTGATGAACTGTGATGATGCTGCATGGGCAGCTGTACCTGTACACGCCATGCAAGCTCTGTTTGACTTAATGCCCAGGCGTATCAAGGTCGTTATTGTGGCCAGAGGTGGCTGTTCTGGGTACTAATTTCTCAGGATCTATGCACCTAAATTGCGTGAAAGTGTAATTACATGTCAGTTCTAGTAAAATATATGTGTCCAATGAACACCCGTTTATCATCTGCATTTCTTCTTGGTGTAGCAATTTTAATGGCCATTAGTGTAACTACAAATGACAGTTCCTCCAGTGCACTGTACTTTACCTTGTGTATGCGATACTACCACCATGCGCATATGTGCACATCGTCATATCATCTGTTTTGTCACTTGAATGTAGATGTAGAGCTAACCCGTCTCCGTTCCAGAGACCTGAAAGAGAAGCTGCAAGGTAAAGCCTCGAAGTAACGTTGTCGTCATCGAATGTGCCGAGGCGCGCTATCCTTGCCCCTGCAGGCGGTTCGCCAGAGACGCAGCAACCTTACAACTCGAGGTCTTTGTCGAGTCGGATAGCGTCGCCAGCAGCCTCGGTTAGCGGGAGCAGGCCTTTCCGGGAGCACCAAACTTGGCCGCCGCAGCGCGCGGCTGGCGGTCGTTGCGCAGGTTGTTGTGGGCCCAGGTCCGGGCGGGCGGCGCGTATCGGCCTTGGCGCCCCACGCCGGCGCCACTGCACCCGAGTGAGTCACGGCGCGGCCAACTGCCGGCTAACGGGACGACCAGGCCGGCCGGCGGGCAGTCGCCGGGACCGCGGGCGCACCTGCCAACTGGAGGCGCCTGACGAGCCCTGCAGGGAAAAAAGGCAGCGTCTGCAGAGCGCCTCGGTGTTGCTCCTCGTCACTGGGAGCCAACGTGCATTCGACTACAGCCTAGACTGTTGGTTGTCCACCTGGACGTTATCCGATTCTGGGGAGAGGCTTTACATCTCATTGCCGGCCGCGGGAACGAGCGCTTCTAGTCGCTTCAGTCCGGAACTTCGCGGTTGCTACGGTCGCAAACAGAAAAGAAAATCACCAGGAAGAGTTGGCCGCAAAGGAAGTAGGGCCTCCCAGACCAGACAAAGTGACGAAATCAGACAAACGTGACTACAAGAGAACTTTTTAACAAAGAAATGTATAACAACCCTATGTTGTATGGGAGTAACGTAAGAATGCCCGACTTTCAGCCCTGGAGGTAATTCGTTAACTAATACATGACTTAGGGATCTAGTACATTTGCCCGAAAAAATAAAAAAAGCACGAAAACTCCCACTTACACAAAAATGCGAAACAGTGAGTAGTGAAAGTTGAAACATTATTTCCTTCTTGCCACAAACTGTGCTTAATTATGCACTAAACAACAAAATACCACAAAAACAATTCTTCCCTTGTTCAGACAAGTTAGGCATATTATTATTATTATTATTATTATTATTGACAGCGGCTGAAGTTGCATAAATATTTTGATAAGTTGTTGTTGTTGTTGTTGTTGTTGTTGTTGCGGTCTTCAGTCCTGAGACTGCTTTGATGCAGCTCTACATGCTACTCTATCCTGTACAAGCTTCTTCATCTCCCAGTACCTACTGCAACCTACATCCTTCTGAATCTGCTTGGTGTTTTCATCTCTTGGTCTCCCTCTACGATTTTTACCCTCCATGCTGCCCTCCAATACTAAATTGGTGATCCCTTGATGCCTCAGAACATGTCCTACCAACCGATCCCTTCTTCTAGTCAAGTTGTGCCACAAACCTCTCTTCTCCCCAATCCTAATCAATACCTCCTCATTAGTTATGTGATCTGCCCATCTAATCTTCAGCATTCTTCTGTAGCACCACATTTCAAAAGCTTCTATTCTCTTCATGTCAAAACTATTTATCGTCCACGTTTCACTTCCATACATGGCTGCACTCCATACAAATAGTTTCAGAAACGACTTCCTGACACGTAAATCTATACTCGATGTTAACAAATTTCTCTTCTTCAGAAACGCTTTCCTTGCCATTGCCAGTCTACATTTTATATCCTCTCTACTTCGACCATCATCAGTTATTTTGCTCCCCAAATAGCAAAACTCATTTACTACTTTAAGCGTCTCATTTCCTAATCTAATTTCCTCAGCGTCACCTGACTTAATTCGACTACATTCCATTGTCCTCGTTTTGCTTTTGTTGATGTTCATCTTATATCCTCCTTTCAAGACACTGTCCATTCCGTTCTCAGCTGCTCTTCCAGGTCCTTTGCTGTCTCTGACAGAATTACAATGTCATCGGAAACCTCAAAGTTTTTATTTCTTGTCCATGGATTTTAATACCTATTCCGAATTTTTCTTTTGTTTCTTTCACTGCTTGCTCAATATACTGATTGAATAACACTCCCTTCCCAACCACTGCTTCCCTTTCGTGTCCCTCGACTCTTATAACTGCCATCTGGTTTCTGTATAAATTGTAAATAGCCTTTTGCTCCCTGTATTTTACCCCTGCCACCTTCAGAATTTAAAAGAGAGTATTCCAATCAACATTGTCAAAAGCTTTCTCTAAGTCCACAAATGCTAGAAACGTAGGCTTGCCTTTTCTTAATCTAGCTTCTAAGGTAAGTCGTAGGGTCAGTATTGCCTCACGTGTTCCAACATTTCTACGGAATCCAAAGTGATCTTCCCCGAGGTCGGCTTCTACTAGTTTCTCCATTCGTCTGTAAAGAATTCGCGTTAGTATTTTGCAGCCGTGACTTATTAAACTGATAGTTCGGTAATTTTCGCATCTGTCAACACCTGCTTTCTTTGGGATTGGAATTATTATATTCTGCTTGAAGTCTGAGGGTATTTCACCTGTCTCGTATATCTTGCTCACCAGATGGTAGAGTGTTGTCAGGACTGGCTCTGCCAAGGCTGTCAGTAGTTCTAATGGAATGTTGTCTACTCCCGGGGCCTTGTTTCGACTCAGGTCTTTCAGTGCTCTGTCAAACTCTTCACGCAGTATCATATCTCCCATTTCATCTTCATCTACATCCTCTTCCATTTCCATAATATTGTCCTCAAGTACATCGCCCTTGTATAGACCCTCTATATACTCCTTCCACCTTTCTGCTTTCCCTTCTTTGCTTAGAACTGGATTTCCATCTGAGCTCTTGATATTCATACAAGTTTCTCTCTTTTCTCCAAAGGTCTCTTTAATTTTCCTGTAGGCAGCACCTATCTTACCCCTAGTGAGATAAGTCTCTACATAATTACATTTGTCCTCTAGCCATCCCTGCTTAGCTATTTTACACTTCCTGTCGATATCATTTTTGAGACGTTTGTATTGCTTTTTGCCTGCTTCATTTACTGCATTTTTATATATTGCAGGTACACGCAGCGCTGGTGGCAAAAAGGAAAACATTATACCGTGAAGCACCAGTCCTATGTTCGTCACGTTAAACTTCCATTGCATTAGGAATTGACGTTCATCATCGATATCAGTACGATATGTGGTAACCCAGGCAAGAATACACACTCGCATTCGTTGTGGCATGGAAATAGACTGACTCCATCATGTCATCTAGAGGGATTGCTTACCACGTCGTAAACATCTGCTTTGTCCGTTCATGAAGATTGCAGGCTGGAATGAAATGTACCTCTTCCCGTCGCTTCTTCTCTGTGGGTGGCAAATCAAGATACTGCGAAGGGCAGTCAGGGATCCGCATTTTCCTTGAGGTATCTGTGGTGTGAGCTGTCGTGTGTGGTCTTGCGTTATCCTTCTGGAATATGCCATTGCCTACCCTGGTCATCAAGGGTATGGCAACAGGGCTTACCACTCTTGCCGCACACTGGCTGACATTCAGCCTCCCTTCAACGATTACCGCATCAGTCCTGTCGTCGTATCCAGTAGCTCCACACAGACCACAATTCCACGAGAGGTACAGATCTCGAGACTCGCTGCTTCCTGTGGCCTTCTACCAGGCCACCTACGGACACGCTGGCGTCTATATCACCGCCACACACAGAACAGTGTCCCAATTGACTTACACTGTGCGCTGTGCTGTGTGATATGGTGTGAGCAATAAACGTCGATGGCATATTCATTACTCACCCTTGTTTCCAATAATTCATTTCTGATGGTTCATGGTGATACTCTGTAACGTCTGCCAAGATTCCAGTTGTTGTCACCTGGCTGTGGGTGAGAGGCAGAGAAAGAATCGTTTGATCTCATCGTGGTACTGTTGTTGTGGAATGATGGAATGACTCCTGCCTATTCATGTTGCCACTGAGCCCACCTCGTCACCACATGTTCTGCAGTCATTGCACTATATAGATCTGTGAGCGTGGTGCTCCCATCATTTGGCCTTTCCAGACTCCGAAATACGCCGATAAGCTGCACGTGCACTTGTTCTGAGCTTCTGTGTTGCTGTCTCCACCTGAAAAGCTTCAGTAGCAAATTTTTTATCCAAATTATTCTTTGTATGCGAATTTCATGACATCGGCAGCAATGGGTTTGTGTGTATTACCCAAATGTGACATACGAAAATTTGGGCTGGACCATGACCCAAAACCAGATTGCCTGTTTGGCTATCAGTGCACGATTCCCGGCCCTATCGAAACCTCCCCACGTCACAGTTCTCGTCGGTAATATGATAGTCTTAGGTAGTCTCACATTAAGCTCGCAACATTACTTTATTCCCTCTTAGGGAGAATGACACCACTACAAGTATGCCCCGTCTCGGATTATGAAGAGCACTTAGCGAATAATGATATATATGTAAAATGCAGTGTCCCGACTGACTGCCTAACTCACTGATTCATCATCGCCCAGCCGAAACTGCCAAGGACAGAAACTTGAAATGCAGGCATCGTTTAAAAAGGGTTTGTTCGAAATCCCACCCCTAAAGGGGCGAAATAAAAGATAAATGGTTTTCCTAAAGATACGTCGCTATTAAGGCAATTTTGAAGCTAGACCTACGAAAACTGTTATTGGTTTCTCTGTCAGAAATAATGAAATTAGTGTTTCAGCATTTTTGGAACAAGCATTTTTGGAAATTCAACCTCTAAGAGAGTGAAATTGTAAGGTTTTTTTGAAAATAAAAATTATTAAAGAAATATTAAATCATTTTGAAGCTACATTTATGAAAACTGGTATTTGAGTTAGGAAAAAAGCTTTGATTTCTTAGGAAAAAAGTATGCGTCTTCGAACAGTTTTGGAAAGTCAGCTCATAAGGGTGTGAAATATGGGATGAAAAGTTCTATGAATGTACTTCATTATGAAAGCATTGTCACTTTTTGGTCAGAAGTACATTCGGGAAAGGCTATATTTCAATGGCCTTAATTAGCATGAGATGTTTAGAAGGTGTTGAAATTTGTGAAATAACCAAAGAAAGTTAATTTACATTCACCTTGACATATTGGCTTTGTTAGAGTTCCATAGAAAAAGAAACGGATCGTCTCTGTTATAGAGAGTAGTTTCTTTGGGCTGCACAAGATAATGTTGATTGTTTTGTTTGTTTTCTGGTTGGAAACTTCATCGAATTAGTACTTCTTTCAGCATTTTACTTTTGTGCGCTCTTCGGCCGGATATGGAGATTTTAAATATAAACGGCGAGTGGCTGCCTTACACATGAGCTATGGGCGTAACAGCATACAAATTCGATTAAAGAAAAAAAAAAATCAGCGCAGATCATGTACAGCCTACGCGAGCGAAGGAGCGAGCTCCAAGCTGGTTGGTATATAACTGGGATTAACAAGAAAAATTGGCATCAGTGTTAATACAGTATATAAAATTACCGCAAATTGTGTTCATAAATATTCATATTCTTATCTGATCACTTACTGCCACGATAATTCTTGTTTTTCTCTGCAAGTTGCCTTAATTAGTTAACTAGTCCATAGAATCGGTGTTCCAGCTTTTAATCAAATTATACTAACATTTACAAAAAAAATTATCATTGCCCGTCACTTGATCATGTTGGTCGAGCGTTGCAAATTGACTGGTTATGTCAGCTGCATAAGAGATCTGGAAGCTCGTGAAACCAAAAACAAATCACTCCGTAAAACTTCTATTAGTCAGGTACGTTTTCTTTCAACGTAAACAACTGAAGGTTCCTTACACATTAATCACAGTCATTTATCCGTCGATGCCAGTGTATGTATACCTGCGTATAAACTGACTGAAATAATACGGATCCCTTACGTCAACGATTATTACTTCCATACTCAATAGGAACATCATGAAATAAGAACCGAGAAGAAGTACCAAGAACGCTACAGTTACATTATGATTAACCTGTAACGATACTACTGTTTTAAACAGAATATAAAAGAACAACCTCTTCGACGTGGAGAGCTAGTAATTACGTTCATATTGTGGCCACCACGCTCAGTAAGCGCCGGGTGGCAATTTGTTTCGTCTCCAGTCACCCGAGATATCGCCAGTTCACCCGCCAGGCACTTCTGCCTGTCACAACCTGTAAACTGTCGGCTCTCAGTGAATCCAGAATTTTCGAGTCAATTGTGTGTGCAGTAAATGCTCTCGCAAAAGAAATGACCACAACAGCAAAACGTCGTATGCCTACGGATATTATGGGGTGCCGCCGCGTGGCACACACACAATCGTTGTAGGGGACTGAACTCACTTTACCCAAAGTGTGCGTAAGCAGTCTTTATAGCACTGATTTAATGCTCAATTTCGACAAAGTCTCTCTTCATCACCATACTAATAGAAGCGATGATTGACATTCTTCAAGACAGAAAGCTATCTGATATCTGTGACCTGGTGCTGCTATGTGTGTAGTTCATTTATTTCACCTGGCATAGTAAATGTTACGAACAGAGTAAATGGCGATGGATCCCCCTGTCTAAGTAGCAGCTATATGCAAAGTTTTGAGCAAATTGCGCGAAGTTCTGCTCAGTTATGCTCACACTGGTGGCTGCTAAACGTGGACGACACTTTCGTCATCCCATCGAATGGAGAAACATAGTGAACAACACTAGTCTTTGAAGTATTGTTCGAAATGTGACTTCAAACGTTACGTAGATGACGTCTCTTTTGTGTTTTCTTCGTAGAGATCGTTACGATGCCATTTTTCCTGTACGCCGTTTAGTTCTGTGATTGGTGGCTCGGATAATGTATTTTACTAAACGTTTGTCGATCTAGTAGAGATAGCTTGGTTAGTGTTGTATACCAAACTTGTACAGGTCGAGTATTGACTTGGGTGTATTTAGCAAAAAAAAAAAAAGACTTGGGTGTATTTGGAAAAAAAAAAAAAAAACAGTATTTTGGAGCGCAACGGTACAGCTACCTCCATCTACTGACTGCATCTGAAAACTTCGATCTTATCTTTTGTTTAGACATGGAATTTAATTCACACGGGGTATTTTCCACACGTTATGTTGCCCGATCTCCCTGTCCCTCTCCCTTGCTGGACTCGCATTCGGGTGGACGCGTGTGGCCATCCAGATAGGTTTTCGTTGATTTCTCTAAGTCGTTCCAGCCATATGTTGGGAGGGTTTCTCTGAAAGGGCACGGCCGATTTCCTTCCCCATCCTTGACATGATCTGTCTTCGATGATCAACCTGTCGTCGGGACCCTAATCTTCTCTCTCTCTTTTTTTCTTTCTCTTTTTCTCTCCCTTCCCTCTCCTAATAATCTTTTCCCTCTCCCCAACTCTCTTAACTCTCTTTCCGACTCCTCTCTCGCCCCTCTTTCGCTTTCTCACCATTCACCTTCTATTCTTATTCTTCACTACTATCTGACTCCTCTTTACCTCTCTCATCCCTCTATCTCACCGCTCTATCCTCCCATCTCACGCCCACCCTCTCTCTTTACTTCTCCCCCTCTCTCTTTCCTTCTTATCCCCTCTCTTTCCTTCTCCCCCCTTTCTCTCCTCTCCCCACTCTCTCTCTTTCCTTATCCCCACCTATTCCTTCTCCCCACTCTCTTTCCTTCTTCCTCCCCTCTCTCTCTTTCACTCACCCTCTCTGTACCTCTAACTCTCCTCTTCCGCTCTACGTCGCTCTCTCCTTCTCCCTCTCTCTCCTCCTGTCTATCTGCCTCTCTCCCCTTCTCATACTCACCTGCTCTCTATCGCCACCCTCTCTCTTCCTCTTTCTCTCATCCCTCTCCCTCCCTCGCTCACCCCATGTCTCTCCCTTTTGAGCCGCCCCCCCCCCATCAGCAACACACTGCCTCTCTCCGTCTCTCCCCCCCCTCTCTCTCTTCCTCTCTCTCTCTCTCTCTCTCTCCCTCTCCCCCCCCCCCCCCCCACAACCACACACTTTTTCTGGCCCCCTGTACTAACTAGTGTGGCGTGCGTGTCCGGTTGCAGGATGCTCGCGGCGTGGTGGCTGTGTGTGGTGGCCGTGTCGCTGTCGGCGACGGCGCTCTCCGCCCTGGACCCTGAGCAGGAGGTGCGCGTCGTGGACCCGGAGCAGGAGGCGCGCCAGTACCTCGAGCTGCTCGACAAGGAGTACGGCCGGCGCGCCAACGTCGAGACGCTCGCCGAGTGGGGCTACGCCTCCAACATCACCGACGAGACGCTACAGTACAAGGTGAGTGTCTCACCACTCCTCCACTTACTGCTTCACAATGTCATGTTCGCAGCAGCAGCCGAAAACTTGGAAATGTGAAGTGTGTTCATTGAGGCACACACTGCTTCAAAAACTGGATATTGTTCCTTATTCTCTGTCACGGTCAATACTTGTAGAAGACTTATTCGGCAAGTAAAGTCTCATAGGTCGCGAAATGAAAACCACAGTGCATATGTGTTGGGCAGTGTCTCTAGTATGCTCGTCGATCACGTCACGTCGCTCTTTTCAGTTCCGAGCACACAGCGAGCGTGTAAAGACGTCTAGAGCAACAGTGTCTCCCGCCAAGTGTGGGTGCCCACGGAGAGGTTTCGCCTGATTTCATACGACCTCACTTAACGTACCTGTCATGCATGTCCTTCTTCATGACAATTCTCGTCCACACACTGCATGGGCAATGAGGGCGCCCCTGCAGTGTTTTCGATGGGAAGTATTTGATCACCTACAATACAGCCCGGACTTGGCTCCCTCTGATGTTCACATCTCCTAACATGAACCACTTGCTATGAAGACAACATTTTGGCACAGACAACGAAATACAGACCAGCGTAAAAAAACTGGCGGAAAGCACAGGCAGCTGCCTTCCATGACGAGGGTATTGGAAAGTTGGTACAACGCTACGACAAATGTCTAAGTGGGAGCGCCGACTATGTAGAGAAGCAGCTGAAAGGTGTATCTAACTGTTGCAAATAAAAAAAAATTAATTTTGACTGTGGTTTCCATTTCGCCTATCTTATTTTCCGAATAGCATCTCGTAAATGCTATGAAATTACTCTATCTAGCGCAGTGAATAGTCACGCGTGACTCGGAAAAAGCGCAGGTCGCTCCTGTTACAAGAAAGATCGGATGCACAGAATTACAGAATAATATCGGTGACGCCCGTCTGTTGCAGGATCCTGACGTAGAGCATATTTGAGCAGAAATATTATGACATACCTGGAGGCGAACAAGCTGCTCTCAGAGAATGAGCAAGCATTCAGAAGAAACCAGTCGTTCAGAACACAGCTCGCTTTATCCATACACCACATACTGCTAACAAGAGAACAAGTGAGGGGGTGCGTTCTGTGTTCCTAGATTTCTTACAGGCCTTCGACTGTGGACCACAATGTAGGGTACTAACAATGACACTATCATACGGAGTACTTTCCAAACATGTGAACGGCCCAGTGAATGTTCTACTAACAAAGCCTAGTGCGTTATTCCGGACGGCGAAAGCTCTATAGAAACGAAACTGACATCGAATGTGCCCCAACGAAATGTACTGGTAGTTGGACTCTAATGTTCTCTATATACAAGGTTACTATAAATGATTCATTCGTTTTCAAAGTTTCGTATTTTACGAAGTACAAATGTTATTCATGCCTGAAGCATAAGCTCCTGCATTCTGCCACCAGTTAGCGTTACGGGTGCAGTGCCATCACAAAATGGCGACTAAGCAAAAAAAGAGTTCAAAATGGTTCAAATGGCTCTGAGCACTATGGGACTTAACTTTAAAAAAAAAAGAGTACTTGTGCTGGAATGTGGGAGACGTTTATCTTTTACCATAGTGTAGAGTGCGTCAGAAGGAATTACGGAAAAGAACCTCCATGCAGTCAGAGCACTGTGCATTGGTATCGAAAATTTAGGTTGTCTCTGTAAACAGGAAAGTACCGGTTGACCAAGTGTACCAGATGCAACCGTGATGAGGGTAAGGGAAATTTTCGTACGCAATAAAAAGATTTTGCGACGGAGGTTAAATTTCGAACCGTACCGTCTGCAGCTGGTGCAACAATTAAAACACAATGGCGGGCATCTCTCAACGCAATGCATTGCGTGAAGCACATGAGGAACATTTCGCTTCCAAGCTGATATTCAGTGACGAAGCAAACATCCATTAATCTGAAAAGCTTAAATGCCACAATGTGAGACTGCGGGGACTGAAAATCCTCATGAAATTTTGGCGCATGGACGAGATTCCCCGAAGGTTTCCTGTGCAGTGTCATACAAGAAACTGCATGGACCATTTTTCTTCTGTGATAAGACAATGACGGGCACCTCTTACCTTGTTGTGTTGCAGTTGTGGTTGTTTCCACAACTGACAGCTGATTCCGAGAATATCATCTTCCAACAAGACGGGCCACCCCTCGTCGGAGCATCGATGTTCGTCGCTACCTAAACGAAGAATTTCCAGATCGCTGGATTGGGCGTAATGGCGAAGATGATGATGATGCATTCCCATGATCTACAGGTATCTTGACCCAACACCTGACGACTTTTTCGTTTGAGGACACATTAAGGACCGTGTTTACGTAACCCCTCTGGCGCGAACCCCGGACAGCTCAGAGAACCCGTCAGTGCGACTGGGATGAGCATTGATAGGATGCTGCTGCATAAGAACTAGACTACCGCTTGGGGCACTCGTGCAACATTTGTAGAGTGAAAAATGCTAACTTGCTTAGCTTGCGGTTGTATTTGTGCATCAGTCATACTTGTACACATAATACTTTGGAAAATATCGACCTTTCAGTAAATCATTCATAGCCTCTGTGTACCTGAACGACTCGTCAGATGGGATCATCAGCACTGTATGGTTGTCCGCTCGATGACGCTATTGTGTACAGTAAACTACCGTCGTCAAAGATTGTACGGCACTTCAGACAGATTTAAAAAATTTTTCCACGTTGTGTGTTGAAAGTGGACAAATGTAAGAAAATGCGTATGACTAAGAGAAGCAACCCGATTGGTCACAAGATTAATGGAGAACATTTTGCGAGTATCACATTATTAAGTATTTACGACTAATACTAAGATGCATTATGAAAGTGAACCATCACGTAAACCCAGTACTAAGATGAGGGAATAGAATATTAGGATTTGTTGGAACGATTATGAGAAGTGCAGTTCATTTGTTAAGGGAATCGCATACGAGATACTAGTGCGACCAGTTCTAGAGTACTGTTCCAACGGTTGGGGTCTGCATGAAGCCAAGTTGACAACGGACATCCAGTGGATTCAGAAACGAGCTGCTAGTATTTTAACAGATTAGAATAGCCCATAAAAATATGTATACAACAGAAATGCACGTGGAACTTAAATGGGAATCCTTAGAAAAAAAGGGACGTAGTTTTTGGCAAAATCCTGTTGGGCAAATTTAGAGAACCTTTATTCGAGATGGCTCTTCTACTATTTTACAAGGAGTGATCAAAACGTTTCCGTTCAAGGGTGGTACAATCCAGAATCGGTATGGCAGTCAGAAAAAAAATCACCGTGAGCATTGAGGAAATCATCCCATCGACGCCTACGGTTGAAGATACTCATTTGGTAAAATACAGCGTCCTACTGCGTAAATTCTCTTGCACCTGGTGCATATCCTCGTCAGACAATAATTGCCGACACTTCTAGGCCATTTTTAAGGGATCGAAGGCGCGATAATCGCATGGTAAAAGATCATGCCTCTAGGGCGAGTCCTCGAGTGTCTCCCACATGAGTTCCTCTCCCACTTGAGTTCCTCTCCCACTTGAGTTCCTCTCCCACTTGAGTTCCTCTCCCACTTGAGTTCCGTAACTTCTGTGTTACATTTGCGATATGGGGACGAGCGTTCTCAAGAATCAGCAGCGCCGTTTGTCCCAGTTTTCCCGGACGTTTCGCCTTAACTGCACACCGCAATCTCTCCAGCTTGCGCAGTACAGCTCCCCGGTTTCATTGAATTCGGTAGCAGGTGGGCTCCTGTAACCAAAGAACATGTGAAGCATCACCTTTCCAGCAGGTGGCTGACTCATTAACTTCTTGGGACGTGGGGACGATGGATGACGCCACTGTAACGTTGGCGCTTCAACTCTGGTTCCCCGTGGCGGTAGAAACGCTCGTAGCCTGCCACAACGCGCTGAAGAAACTTGTTGCCCACGACACTGAAACGCGTCAGGTACTTCTTGTTCAGCATTCAACACCCGGCTGCGCAACTTACGATAGCCTTACTCCAACCGGATACTGCGTTGCAAGATGCCGAAGTTGATGTCGAATCGCATCATCAACCGCCCTGGCCTCCCAGATGGAGCGGCGTCTTGTGTCGAATCGCGATCAGCTTGAAGCACCATTCCCCAATTTTGGTTTTCGACAGACATGGTGCCCAATACATATTCTTCATTCTCCGGCAGATACACTATGTCATCAAAAGTATCCGAACACCCCCAAAAACATACGTTTTTCATATTAGGTGCATTGTGCTGCCACCCACTGCCAGGTACTCCAAATCAGCTACCTCAGTAGTCATTAGACATCGTGAGAGAGCAGAATGGGGCGCCCTGCGGAACTCACAGACTTCTAACGTGGTCAGGTGATGGGGTGTCATTGTCTCATACGTCTGTACGCAGGATTTCCACATTCCTAAATATCTCTAGGTCCACTGTTTCCGATGTGATAGTGATGTGCAACCGTGAAGGGACACGTACAGGCCGACCTCGTCTGTTGACTGACAGAGACCATCGACACTTGAAGATGGTCGTAATGTGTAATAAGCAGACATCTATCCAGACCATCACACAGGAATTCCAAACTGCATTAGGATCCACTGCAAGTATTGTAGTAGTTAGGTGGGAGGTGAGAAAACTTGGATTTCATGGACGAGTGGCTGCTCATAAGCCACACATCACGCTGGTAAATGCCAAACGACGCCTCTCTTGGCGTAAGGAGCATGGCACTATCACAGCACAGGCCTACATTGATGTTTTAAGCACCTTCTTAGTTCCCACTGTTGAAGATCAATTGGGGGATGGCGATTGCATCTTTCAGCACGATCGAGCACCTGTTCATAATGCACGGCCTGTGGCGGAGGGGTTACACAACAATAACATTTCTGTAATGAACTGGCCTGCACAGAGTCTTGATCTGAATCCTACAGAACACCTTTGGGATGTTTTGGAACGCCGACTTCGTGTCAGGCCTCACCGACCGACATCGATACCTCTCCTCAGTGCAGCAGTCCGTGAAGAATGGGCTGCCATTCCCCAAGAAACCTTCCCGCACCTGATTGAACGTATGCCTGCGAGAGTGGAAGCTGTCTTCAAGGCCAAGGGTGGACCAACACCATACTGAATTCCAGCACTAGCGATGGAGGGCGCCATGAACTTGTAAGGCATTTTCAGCCAAGAGTCAGGATACTTTTGATCACATAGTGTATTTACAATGAAGCGGCACAGAAACTGGTATAGGCATACATATTCAGATACAGAGATATGTAAACGGACGGGATACGGCGCTGCGGTCGGCAACGCCTATATAGGACAAGAAGTGTCTGGCGCAGTTGTAGGATCGGTTACTGCTGCTACAATGGCAGGTTATGAAGATTTAAGGAGATCGAACGTGGTGTTATAGTCGGCGCACGTGTGACGGGACACAGCACATCAGAGGTAGCGATGAAGTGAGAATTTTCCCATACGGCCCTTTCACAAGTGTACTGTGAATATCAGCAGTCCAGTAAAACATCAAATCTCCGACATGACTGCGGCCGGAAGGAGATCCTGCAAGAACGGGATCAACGACGACTGAAGATAATCGTTCAACGAGACTAAAGTGCAATCCTTCCGCAAATTGCTGCAGATTTCAATGGTGGGCCAACAATAAGTGTCAGCGTGCGAACCATTCACCGAAACATCATCGATATGGGCTTTCGGAGCTGAAGGCCCACTCGTGTATCCTTGATGACTGCACGACACAAAGCTTTAGGCCTCGCATGGGCCCGTCAACATCGATATTGGACTGTTGATGTCTCGAAACACACTGCCAGGTCGGACGAGTCTCGTTTCAAATTGCATCGAGCGGACGGACGTGTACGGGTATGGAGACAACCTCATAAATACATGGACCTTGCATGTCAGCAGGGGACTGATCGAACTGGTGGAGGCTCTGTAATGGTGTGGGGCATGTGCTGTTGGAGTTTTATGAGACCCCTGACGTCTAGATACGACTCTGAGATGTGACACATACGTAAACATCATGTCTGATCACCTGCATTGTATCGATGTCCATTGTGCATTCCGACGGACTTGAGCAATATTAGCAGGATAATCAGACACCCCACATGTCCAGAATTGGTACACAGTGGCTCCAGGAACATATTCAGAGTTTAAACACTTTCGCTGGCCACCAAACTCCACAGACATGAACTTTATTGAGCATATCTGGGATGCCTTGCAACGTGCTGCTCAGGAAAGTTCTCCAGCCCCTCGTACTCTTACAGATATATGGGCAGCCCGACAGTATTCATGGTGTCAATTCCGTCTGGCACTACTTCAGACGTTGTGTTGCGACACTTCTGCGTGCTCGCGGGGGCCCTACACGATATTAGTCAGGTGTACCAGTTTCTTTGGCTCTTCAGTGTACTTGACATTAAGCTTCATGTATTATAGTTTAATTTCCATGATTGATTCATCATTATAGCTATTAGGAGTAGTATGTTTTAGATTGGTTAGTAGCTCCAAATACATGTGGCAAGAGTAAGCCATTAATACTTATTTTACCCTAGGCTGCAGGTCAGGTATTGAAATATGGACACAAAGCGGTTAGTCTATACTGACAGGCATAGTCAGTGGTGCAGTTAGGCCGTGCAGAAAACATGTCATAAAGTTTGTGATGTGCTTATAGGAATACTGTTCGACACAGAGAAAAAACAACAAAGATACTGATGTGTGTACATGTTATGATACCGCATATGGAAATATCTGCTCTTATATCTGTTACATCCTGTACAAGAGGAACAGGGACGACTGGGGAAGCATTCTAGTGACGATACCGACCGCAAATCGGGAAATCCACTGACACAAGCATATTTGACAAAGGGCTAATTGTTATGGCTTCATGCGTGTCAACGAACATCTCTGAAACGACGAAACTGGTCGGCTGTTCGTGTGCCACTTTCGTGCGGTTCTAGGCGCTTCAGTCTGGAACCGCGTGACCGCTACGGTCGCAGGTTCGAATCCTGCCTCGGGCATGGATGTGTGTGATGTCCTTAGGTTAGTTAGGTTTAAGTAGTTCTAAGTTCCAGGGGACTGATGACCACTGATGTTAAGTCCCATAGTGCTCAGAGCCATTTGAACCATTTTGTGCCACTTTCGTGAGCGTCTATGGAGTGTGGTTGTAACACGGTGAAGCACTAGTAGACGAGTAGACGAAAAAGTGTTGAATGTCCATACGTCGGGTCACACGCTTGCTCGCCCTGGAAAAATAGGCAGGCAGTACCACCTTTGCATATCTGACGACAGAGTACCGTGCTGGCGCAGGCGGGAGTGTTGGAGCAGTATGTCGAACACGGAACTCCGCAGCAGACAACCCCTACTTATTCCCATGCTGACCCAGTGACTCCGTAAATTCCGATTGTAGTGGGCAGGGGTTAATTGAAGTGGGACCAGTGATAAGTGGAAAGGAGTCAGCTGGTCAGATGTATCATATTACACCAGGCCGTCATCCAGGCGAGTGTCTGTTTGATACATGCACTGGTGGGGCCAGTATTATGCTGTGAGGGACGTTCACCGAAGCTTGCGTGGGACCGGTGGTAGTAATCGAAGGCATCATGACATCTGTGGACAATGAACATTAGTATGGACCACCTGCATACATTAATGCTTGATGTCTTTCCGACGGTGCTGGCAGCTTCCAGCAGGGTAATTCTCCGTGTCACAAGGCCAGAACCGTGCTACAGTCGTTTGAGCAACATGATAACGAACTCATGTTGATGTCTTGACCACCAAACTCACCTGATATGAAAGCGATGGAACACATCTCGGACGCTACCGGGCGACAGCTCCGCACCCACACACCACCGCTCCGTAATTTACGGGAATTGATTGATGTGTAAGTAGACATATGGTGGGACATTGCTCCGGAAATATGCGAACTGCGTGCCGAATCAGTTCAGCGGGTTGGTCGTGAAAATGTCGGAGAAAGAATTACTTTCGCATTTACGATACGAGGGTGAGTCAAATGAAAACTTTAAGTTTGTAATAACAAATCGAAATTTCGCGCCGTTATCCTGTAAGTTGGTAAGCGTACTACAAACCGCTTGCAGGATGGCCTGTAGGAGGCAGCATAGTGCAGATGCACACATACCGTCGTAGTATCAGTATAAAGATGGCCGCCTCACTTGCGACTTGCACCAGGGAAGAACAGCGCTCTGTTATTCAGTTTTTGCGTAGTGAAGGTGTGAATGAAGGTTCAGTATGGTGATGCATGTTTGTCACAGCAGCAAGTCTACGAATGGAGAAGGAAGTTCGCAAATGGTGTGACTTCACTGGAAGATGCTCCTCGTCCAGGTCAGGCACAACGAGTTGTGACTCCACAGAACATGGCAGCAGATGAAGCCATAGTGAAGGAAAACCGCCGAGTGACACTGAATGACATTGCAGCATATTTACAGATTAGTCATGGGTCGGCACACCACATTGTGCATGATGTGCTCCAGTTTCACAAAGAGTCTGGAAGATGGTTGCCACTGCAGCTGATTACTGAAATGAGAGAACGACGTGTTGATGGTTGTGAAGAACTTATTCGGCGCTCTGAACGAGAAGGTGATGGCTTCCTTGCAAGAATCGTTACTGGGGATGAAGCATGGGTTCACTTCCACCAACCGGAAACGAAGAGAGCGAGCAAGGAATGGCGCCATTCCTCATCACCAAAACCAAAGAAGTTTCGAACAGAACCATCAGCAGGGAAGGTCATGCTGACTCTGTTTTGGGACGAAAAAGGCGTCATTTTGGAGCATTACACGCGTAGAGGGACTACTGTCACCAGTGCATCATACACAGATCTCCTAAAAAATCATCTACGGCCTGCAATCAAATCAGAGCGACGTGGATTGCTGTCAGCAGGTGTCCTTTTGCAACATGACAATGCAAGGGCCCACACTGCCCGTACAACAGTTGCAACAATCACAGACCTGTATTTTGAGTATCTTCTTCATCCACCATACTCACCAGACCTTGCCCCAAGTGATTTCCATATGTTTGGATCACTCAAAGACGCAATTGGAGTAAAGAAGTTCCGTTCTGATGAAGAAGGTACTCCACGCGGTGCATGAGTGGTTGCGCGGACTACCAAAAGAATTTTTTTCTAAAGGAATTTATGCTCTTTGTAAGCGCTGGAGGACTTGCATTGAGCATGGGGGAGATTGTGTTGAAAAGTGATACAGCTTTGTACCACGTCTGCACAATAAATAATATTTTAAAAAATATTTAAGGTTTTCATTTGAATCACCCTCTTATTAGTAAGGACAAAATTTTCAATTACAGTACCTTTTTTATGTGATCCGATTTTGATGAAATAAAACCTAATTGTGCCCCAAGCTATACTAACGTTGTCTGTGATAACCCCCATGAGACTGGAATAGAAGTGAGAACCGATAGAGGTACTCAAGGTACCCTCCGCCACACACCGTTAGGTGGCTTGCGGAGTATGGATGTAGATGTAGATGAAAATTCGTCTAGTAGTAGTGAAAAGTTATTAGTGTAGATAACTAGACTTTCTCCGTACATCTTAATCGCATCACTCAGATTTCGAGTGCCATAAATACCACGAGCGCTGGCCAGAACAGGACGGTGTCATAAGGAAATCAGACGAATTATCGAATTTACCTCCCCTACACGTTCCACACAACTCGTCCACCCACGGAAACAGCTAGTCAAATGAGATAACTCATCAGTGGTCGGAAATGAATGACTATTCATTTATTGACATGAACAACTTACGGTCGATTGCTCCTTAATTAGTTTACAGTTGGCTGATGACCTGTTATAAGTGTGCCTTCGCGTCGGACACACCACCTCCTGAACAAGGATACCTGTTTGTCCTTTAGATGTTTATCAGTCTGATGGGGTACACTCATAACATTGCTATATACCAGGGGCGTTGAATAAGTAATTCAACGCATTTTTTCTCCGCCAATTTCGGTTGAAAAAATGCGGAATATGTTGTGAGAGAGCGCGGAATGTTCCCGCTTCAGCCCATGTAGTTCCATGCAGTCCCGATAGGACGTGGTGCTATACATAGACTTCAAAGTGGCGTCTACAACGAAAGTGCGTTCCAAGCAGAGAGTTGTCACTCCGTTTATTTTGGCATAATAGCAGAGCATCCAAATATTCATACACGCTTGCAGAATGTATACGGAGACCTGCCAGTGAACAAAAGCATGGTGAGTCGTTGGGCGAAGTGTATCATCATCGCTAAAATCTGCCCGATCTCGTGCGTGCCGGCCGGCCGCACACAGGTGTGATCCCTGCAATGTTGGAACGTGCGGACACTCTCATTCGAGGTGACTGATGGATCACAATCAAGCACCTCGCGCTGCTGAACTGAACGTATCTGTGTATCGTGCTGACACACTCGTCCACCATTTGGGGTACTCAAAGGTGTGTATCCGCCGGCTTCCATCTTACAGCCCGGATCTTGCACCTTCTGATTTCCATCTCTTTGGGCCAATGACGGGTACACTTCTCGGGGAGCAGTACGTGGATGATGGGGGGTTTGTTGATGCAGCAAGACGATGGCTCCGACGTCTACCAGTAGAGTGGTGCCATGCGTACGGGACCTCACAGTCAGGTGGCGTAAGGCCATCACATTGAACGGAGGTTATGTTGAAAAGTAGTATGTTTTAGCCCAAAGAGTGGGGAATGATATGGTGTACTGGAATCCTCAATAAAACGAAGTTGCATTCAGCAAAAAATGTGTCGTAGATATGACATGATATTTACTTTTTTTACTGTGATGATGGTTTTTAAATGAAAGCGTTAGTGATTATAAATAACATAAAACAGCTGTTGTCATGTATTTTATAAAATATAGAACAGGTATTAGCAATGGCCTTCAAAAAATATTTTAAGTTCCTACTTGGTTTCTGCTGGGATGTAATGTACCAGCGGCTTCGCGTAGACCCACAGAAAAATACACTGCGGATGCAAGATAGACGATTGTCTGTTGATTCCGAAACTGGTGCCGCCAACGTAGATGCCGAAACACAGTTTACGAACACCAGGTGGTTCCCGTGCGTTTTTCATTCGAGACCTTGCGCCACATGAGATATTCATTTCTGACCGTTCGTCCCTTTTCTCAATATACTCGACCGAGAGCCCTGCGCCGTCCACGTAATTGAGACCCTAATGGTATGTGGGGACGCACAGTGCAAGCGCAGCTGGAGACTTCTGGAGAAGGTCGTGGCTGGCACGGACTGCTACTGGTTGGCTATCTGGAGAAGGGATCGGCCAGGCACAAGTGCCCGACCTTGCAGCTCTCTGTAGACACACACACACACACACACACACACACACACACACACAGGTATTCTCATTGTTCTGTCGGTTTACCTGCAGGTCGGACACGATTTTGTGGCGTGACTTGCGAAGTATGGACAACAGTGTTGTTGCCATGCTGTATTGAGACTTCACGAACAAGGTTCTCTCCGTATCTTAACAAGCCTCTCGGTCCGCAATTCTCTTAGCATGTTATCTAATATATCGCATATATTCCAAATACCATACTCGAATGTTGATCTGTACCTAACCAGACTACAGTTACAAGAGTTGAATTAGGCGTACATGAAAGGAGGCGTCAATTGAGGAGGGAGTGAGATAGGGTTCTAATCAGGGTTGTGATGTAGGCCGACCCAAAAAAACTGCCAGTTTTTTTTCAACACATTTTTAAATAATCTCCAGAAAACCCAACTACAGGGTGGGCGAGAATTAATTCCTTATTTAATACTTAACCAGTTTTCATAAAACAAAAAAACATTATATAATTGTAGAGCTGCCACTAGGCGCATGTAACTTTTTCTTTATTTTGCATGTTTCACTCGACCAAGGCGAGCATCTTCAGAACTGTGGAAATACAATGTGTTTATACCACCATACAACAAGATAAATTAACAGATTCAACTTCGAACATGATACCTTACATTTCGTGGTCGTGGGCCACTCGTTACAAATAGCGGGCTGCGTATAGCGCCATTTTTATACATAAAACGGAGCTAACGAAAACTTTCTGCTCAGGTGCATTCTAAGATTAAACAGCAAAACGTACCATTTCTTGTTGAGCTAGTCAAGACCCTATCGATATGCGCTTTTGCACACACGCGAGCCAAAAAAGGTACCCAGTTATTAAAATAATTTATTTGACATAGTTTAATGATACTATTTATTTAATGAAAAATAATTAGTACCTAAAACATGTTTGCATTTTACAAATCCATATGATGATGATGATGAAAATATGCCGAAACATATTTCCGCGTTAAAAAGACTATAATAATTTACAATAATAGATGAACCTGAATTCTCTTAGTTTACTCTGAAAAAGACGCTGTTGCCAGACCTCTGAAATCAAAGTGACGACTATTTATTTCCGTTTTTAATATGTAGTAAGCTTTTCCCTGAGCCGGCCGGGTGGCCGAGCGGTTCTAGGCGCTACAGTCTGGAACCGCGCGACCGCTACGGTCGCAGGTTCGAATCCTCCCTCGGGCATGGATGTGTGTGATGTCCTTAGGTTAGTTAGGTTTAACTAGTTCTAAGTTCTAGGGGACTAATGACCTCAGCAGTTGAGTCCCATAGTGCTCAGAGCCATTTGAACCATTTTGTTACCAGGTGAGCTATCTGACCAGACCGACCAGCGCGAGGCGTACGTCATGAGCGCTTGCCTAGGACAGGGACGTAGTCGCCAGTATTCTGAAAACGCCATTGTGTGCAGTGAGGAAATCCGTAACTAACTGGGCGGGATTTCCACGTTGTTGCAGCGAATAGCGGCGTGTGCCTTTACGGTAAATGAGAAGGTAATGCACACGTACAAAGGAAAAAAAAAGAAGAGTTGCAGCTGTCGAGTATTTTATAAGAGATCCCAATGTGCTTTATCGGCTAGCTGGGTAAATGTCGGACTTCAGATCAAAAGATGAGGCCTTCTTTATTCTGTTTGTTTGACCACTGGCTACCCAGCTATTTAGCCAATTGCACTGTTATGTATTATCTCACAATTACATACGAGCTGTTACGTAAACAGTGGGCTTTCGACACATCTCACTAATGTGTCGGTGGTAGAGGAATCTAATAAAGACATCCAGACGTCTACAAGAGGATAACACATTAATAAGATTAGATATACTATGTACACTTCATCACTGAGACAGACATAATTTTGAAGTGCTGTAGGTTCTTCTGTGGTTGCTGAGTTATATACATTGAAAGTAAAGTTCTTAATAGAAACAAAATATCTTGAATGTTGATGCACTCTGCTAGTCTCTGAATACGATGAGATGAAGAAAGTTACGGGATACCGATATGCACGTACGAGTATATAGATGGCGGTAGTGTAGCGAACACTAGGTATGAAAGGTGAGTGCAGTGACGGAGTTGTCATTTGTACTCAGGTGATCCATGTGACAAGATTTTCGACGTGGTTATGGCCGCACGAGGGGAATTAATAGACTTTGAACGCTGAATATTAGTTGGAACTAGACGGATTGGACATTCCATTTTGCAAATCGCGAGGCAATTCAGTATTCCGAGATCCACTTCAAGTGTGTGCCGAGAATACCAAATTTCAGGCATTAACTCTCACTGCAGCCGGCCGCTGTGGCCGATCGGTTCTAGGCGCTTCAGTCGGGAACCGCGCGACCGCTACGGTCGTAGGTTCGAATCCTGCCTCAGGCATGGATGTGTGTGATGTCCTTAGGTTAGTTAGGTTTAAGTAGTTCTAAGTTCTAGGGGACTGATGGCCTCAGATGTTAAGTCTCATAGTGCTCAGAGCCATTTGAACCTCTCACCGCGGACAACGCAGCGGTCGACGGCCTTCACTTAACGACCGAGAGCAGCGGCGTTTGAGTAGAATTGTCAGTGCTAACGAACAAGCAACACTGCGTGAAGCAAGCGCAGAACTCAATCTGGGACGTACGACGAACGACAGTGCTGCGAAATGTGGCGTTGATGGGCTTGGCAGCTGACGAACGGACGCGAGTGCCTTTCCTAACAGCACGGCATCGCCTGCGGCGCCTCTCCTGGACTCGTGAGCATATCGGCTGGACTCTAGACGCCTGGTAAACTGTGGCCTGGTCAGATGAGTCCCGATTTCAGCTGGTAAGAGCAGATGGTAGGATTCGAGTGTGCTGCAGACACCACGAAATGTTGTGGGCTGTGTTTGCACGGAATGCATTGGATTTCCTGGTCCAACTGAACGGCTTGGAGACCATTTGCAGCCATTCGTGGACTTTGTTTCCAAATAACTACGAGATTTTGATGCCACCAGGCCACAACTGTTCGTGGTTGGTTTGAAGAACATTCTGGACAATTCGAGCGAATGAATGGTTTGGCCAGCAAGAACCCCTCGACGTGAGTCCCATCTAACATTTATGGGACATAATCGAGAGGTCAGTTCGTGCACAAACTCCTGCACCTAGAACATTTTCAAAGTTATTGGCGAATACAGAGGCAGCATGGTTCAGTATATTTGCAGGGGACTTCCAGCGACCTGTTGAGTCCATTCCACGTCGGGTTGCTGCACTACGCCGGGCAGAATGAGGTCAGACACGATATTAGGAGGTGTCCCATGACTTTTGTCACCCCATTGTATAAATAGTGTTTAGTGGCGTTGTGCTGTGTAGACGTATTGCGCTCAGTGCGGTCTTCCGTACGAATGTTGGCAAGTCTACAGTACAGAAGCACTGAATCTGGAGGCGAACCTCTGACAAGGGAACCGCGCCTCCTCGTCATCACCAATTTCGTTCAAATTACAATATAAGCAGGGCTTGGATGTAAGTGAAAGTGACAAATGAGAGCTCCAGATGGCCACGTGTGCAGGAAAAAAAGCGTTTTCGCACGGATTGGACGTTGCATGGGCCATTTATGGTAATGCAGTTTCCAGGTTCCGGTTGGGGTAGCGGAAAGAATACAGAAATTGTAATTGTCAATTAAATTCTCCAACAGCCGAGTAACTAAGATGTTATTTTATTTTATTCTGAAGGCTACCATTGTCATAATTTCACAATGCCACCTTAAAGCCCAATATGCATCTCTCCAAATAAACGAAAATGTCATATAGTGCCTTAACTCCCTGGATATCGTTAATTAAAAATAAAATAAAATAACATCTTAGTTACATGACTAATGCAGAATTTCATTGACATTGACAGTTACTTAACCAGCCTAGTCTCCTGTCCATGATGAACCAACAGAGATAGAATACAGGACGATAATCCGAGGGTCATGGGTTTGAGAGCGTATGGGGAAATATTTTTATTTTCAATTTTTACGTTAAGTACACTGCAGATCAACCGAAATGATGATCAATGTACTCTATGCATTAATATTTCCATGAAAGGCGTGAAAGGAGAAAGGCAAATTTAGGATTGTAAATAATTTCTAGAAAGGGTTCTAAGCCATACACGAGAATTGCGTTCATGAAATTATTCTTTTATTATTTTACACATGATGATTTACACGCGCTGAGGTGATATTCACCGGAAAAAAAAACAGGAGAAGCAGTAAATTTATCGGCACCTTGCACGAGTTACAGACGCCAGTTTTTACAGTTACATGAATCTTTTAAAGTGTCTATTGAAAGTTAAACGTCGTTTACATTCCTAAAAGGTTCATATTGGCGGCAAACCATGCCAAATACTGGTGAGGATAGCTACAGGCTGGGGATGTGATTTCTTCTTGTCTCTCGATGAGATAAGAGCAATTTTGAAGCTTTTTGATCAATTCTTTACCTGCCGATAAAAATAGACATAGTAGGATTGCATTAACCGACGAGGACTGCTTGAAGATCAAAATGAAACCAACAGAATACGAAGTCATTTACGCTTTAATTACAGTTCCTCCTTGGGAAGTTATTTGCAGAGTCCTCGTGGACGCTGACGAACTGGTGATGGAAATCGGCGACAAAATTTGTGAATATCATCGTTCCACAATTACGAAACTTTCACAACATTTCCCCCAAATTTCACGGAGATTGTTGCATGAAACTGTGATAGAGAAGCTTGGTTACCACAGATATTTTGCTAGGTGGGTTCCCAATATCCTAACAAAAGACCGCACAAAAAAAAAAAAAAAAAAAAAAACAGACTGGCTGCAGCAGTGATCTTCCTCAAAGATTGCGAGAATAATGGTTATGGACCACATCGTAACTGGGAACGGGACTTGGGTGCAGCATGTCAGTTGTGAAAGAAAGAGGCAGTCAATGGAAAGGGGACTTACATTCTCCCAAGAAACCAAGGAAGTGTTTGCAAGCGCTGTCCTCAAGAAAGTAAATGGCTTTTTGTTTTGGGACTCAAGAGAGTAATTCTCGTCGATTTCCTTAAAAGTGACAACAGTTAACTCAAACACCGACAAAGTTAAGGCGGGCGATACGAAACAAGCAGCGGGGAAAATTTATCCCAAAAGTATTTTTTTTTCCTCTCGCGACAACGCATGTCTACACACGGCTAGTCGTATCGGAGAGCTCCTACAAGATTTTGGATGTGAGGTGTTTGATCATTCACTCCACCATAGAGCCCGGATTTGGCGCCGAGCGACTGCCGCCTCTTCCCAGCAATGAAGACATGCCTCGCTACACAACGCTTTGATACTGACGCCGAACTGCATGTCGGCATAAACCAATGGCTGCCATCGTAGGAAGCAGATTTCTACAGAACCGGTATTGAAAAATTTGTGCCACGGCACGAAAGTGCCTCAATCTGAGTTGCGATTATGTAGAAAAATAGCTTAAGAATGTGCTTTTAAAGTGTGTATAATGTAATTTAGATTCATAGAGTTTGTTACGTTCTGGATGCCCTCGTATATTTTCAATCGCAAAATTTACTTTTCCCTTTGCTTTTGCTTTTCATGAAAATATTGATAAATTCAACATATTTGGCATTATTTCGGTTGATTTGAAGTGTTATAAACGTAAAAATTGAAAACAAGAGTTTCTGCTTTGGGACTCCATTGTACAACCCTCGGATTATCGTTCTGTAGTCTTTCCGCTGCGCCACCGCTGCCTGGAAGCTATGTCAACGTAAACAGTTCATGCCTAGAACGATCCACACCAAAAAGGCTACTTTTCCTAAACGCTTGGCCACATGGAGCGTCCACTTCTGTCACTTTCGTTTCTGGCCACGACCTGCGTATGCGACAGATTTGGACGAAAAGGATGACGACGAGTAGGCTCGATTTCCTTTTGAATTGCGACTGTTTAAAAAAGTGCGCCGGCCTCTCAGAGTCACACGCAGTGAGGTCGTGTGATTTTAGGGCCCTCTGGTGGCGTGTAGGCGTGGCGCCACCCAGCGGAGAACGGCAGGTTTGAACATGTGTGCCGTTCCCCTCGAAGCTGAGAGGCAGCGTTATGTGCGTTCGGCGAAGCTGGCGTCGATATCGCACTGTTTTTCTTAATTACATATTATCACTAGAAATAACACAAACAAACTTTTTTATTCTGGTCTGTGGATAATACAGCGTGCAGTCACGTTAATACACCAGCTGTCAAAAGTCTGGAAAACCACCTTCTGCAGTGCGGACTACTACGATTGGTTGGTTGGTTGATTTGGGAGAGGGGACCAAACATCGAGGTCATCGGTCCCATCGGATTATGGAAGGATGGGGAAGTAAGTCGGCTGTGCCCTTTCAAAGGAACCATCCCGGCATTTGCCTGAAGCGAGTTAGGAAAATCACAGAAAAGCAAAATCAGGACGGCCGGACGCGGGTTTGAACCGTCGTCCTCGCGAATGCTTGTCCAGTGTGCTAACCACTGCGCCGTGTCGATTGGTAGACTACTATGAGACGTGCAGGAAGAGTGTCAGTGAGGTTCTGGAAGGCACCAAAAGAAATGTGGAGCCGTGCTGACTCCAGAGTCGTGGACAGCTGCGCTAGGTTTCTCTGCTGAGGATCCATGGCGCGAACAGCCCACCCAAGGTGGCCGTCCAGATTCTCGAATGGGTTTGAATCCACGGAGTTTGGTGTCCTGTAGAGTAGGATAAACTCATACTGCTGCTTTTCGATCTACACACTTACACAGCGTGCTGTGGTACATGTTTCATTACCCTGCTGCTAGATACCATCGTGCCGAGGAAACACACACTGCGTATAGGAAAATCCAGTGTGGAATGTAGCGGTATTACGAAAAGGAAAGTTGCTACTCCCCATACAGCGGAGATGCTGCTTCAGTTGCCAGAGACTGCTGTCTTGTGTGTGTGAGTTGCGTTTGTGTGAGTGTGTCTGTCGTCCATTTTTGAAGAAGGTCTTGCTGGCCGAAAGCTTATTTGTGACACTCTTTTTGTTGTGCTATCTGCGACACAGCATCTCCACTACATGGTGAGTAGCAACTACCACTTGCCAGAGAATGCTATCATATGCGTGTAAGTTGCGTTTGCGTGTGTGTGTGTGTGTGTGTGTGTGTGTGTGTGTGTGTGTGTGTGTTTGTGTGTGTGGTCCATTTTTTACGAAGGCTGTGCTGGCCGAAAGCTTATTTGTGACAAAAAAAAATGTGTGTGAATTCCTAAGGGACCAAACTGCTAAGCCGGCCGCGGTGGACGTGCGGTTCTGGCGCTGCAGTCCGGAACCGCGGGACTGCTACGGTCGCAGGTTCGAATACTGCCTCGGGCATGGGTGTGTGTGATGTCCTTAGGTTAGTTAGGTTTAAGTAGTTCTCAGTTCTAGGGGACTTATGACCTAAGATGTTGAGTCCCATAGTGCTCAGAGCCATTTGAACCAAACTGGTAAGGTCATCGGTTTCTAGTCTGACACACTACTTAAACTAACTTAGACTAACTTATGCTAAGAACAACAGACACACCCATGCCTGAGGCAGGACTCGAACCTCCGACGGGGGGAGCTGCACGAACCGTGGCATGACGCCCTAGACCGCGCGGCTTATTTGTGACAGTATTTTTGTTGTGCTATCTGCGACTCAGCATCACTATATGGTGAGTAGCAACTTCCCTTTTCATAATATTGAAACTGCGTATAGGGGTGGACATGGGCCCTAGGGATGGATGCGTACTTGTGTTGACCCCTATTGCCTTCCAGAATGACCATATTACCCAGGGAATGCCACGAAAACATTCCTCAGACAATAAAGCTCCGGCCTGGACTCTTCCGACGATTGTTCTTTGCTTTCAGACGTTTCACTCCTTACACGCCAGCGACCATATGTCCGATGGAACATAAAACGCGATTCATCTGAAAAGGCGTCCGCGGCTAGTGGTCTTGAGGTCGCGTTCTCGCTTCCCGCGCACGGGGTCCCGGCGGGGTCAGGGATTTTCTCTGCCTCGAGATGACTGGGTGTTGCGTCTGTTTCATCCTCATTCACTCGCCAGTCGCCGTAGTGGCCCCCGCGAGGGGTCTCCCGGCCACCAGTGCCATACGCTCATTATTATTATTATCTGAAAAGGCCACCAGTCACCAGTCAGTGGACGTCCAGTTGGGGTACCGGCTTGCAAACGGCAGTCAGCATGGGTGCATGAATCAGGCCCCTGCTGCGGAGGCCTATGCAGAGCAAAATTCTCTGAACGGTTGTTGGGGAGACACTGTTGACAGCCCCTTGATACATCTGGCGGTCATTTGCAAACAGTTACTCGTCTCCAGAATGAGATTTTCACTCTGCAGCGGAGTGTGCGCTGATATGAAACTTCCTGGTAGATTAAAACTGTGTGCCGGACCGAGACTCGAACTCGGGGCCTTTGCCATTCGCGGGCAAGTGCTCTACCATCTGAACTACCCAAGCAAGACTCACGCCCCGCCCTTACAACTTTACTTCTGTCAGTATCTCGTCTCCTACCTTCCAGACTTTAAAGAATCTCTTCTCCGTATCTTTGTGGAGCACTTGCCCGCGAAAGGCAAAGGTCCCGAGTTCGAGTCTGTGTCCGGCACACAGTTTTAATCTGCCGGGAAGTTTCATATCAGTTGCTCCTCTGTTCGCCCGGACACATCTCCGCAGCCGTCGTTCGCCCGTCATGTATGACACGTTGTGCATCACAGCTGCCTCGTTGGCGGTTTAGGATAGCGCCATTTTCACATGCGCGGTTTACTTTAACCACAGCGGCATACGAACAGTTTAAAAACTTAGCCTTTTCGGGAATGCTCCACCCATGGCCCGAAAGCAAATGATCATGCACTTCTGGACGACAGATAAATCGCTGCGATTCCGCATTACTACAACGAGTACACTGTTTTTCGAATCCGCCTGACACGCTTAATATACCTTCCACTGTTAGTGCCGCCACCTGCTGTCTGTGAGTCGTTATTGTACGTTGGTATCGAACAAAAAATATGGTTCAAATGGCTCTGAGCACTATGGGACTTAACATCTGTGGTCATCATTCCCTTAGAACTACTTAAACCTAACTAACCTAAGGACATCACACACATCCATGCCAGAGGCAGGATTCGAACCTATGACCGTAGCGGTCGCTCGGCTCCAGACTGTAGCGCCTAGAACCGCACGGCCACACCGGCCGGCGGCATCGAACATAGGCGACTGTTATATTAATATGACTGGGTCGTGGAACTGGCAAGTCTTTTTCACTGTAGTGAGCGTTATGGGGATCATCCTTGGAATTAAATAACTAATCGGGCAAGATATTAACACTGTACCCAAATAACCAGTTATAAAATGACTAAATGGGTGCATACAGTTTCTTCTTTTTCTTCTTATGGTAGCAGCTGCTGGTGTTCACTACTGGGTCGGTGTATTCATAACTTGGGAGATAAATGTTTGTCTCTTGAAAGTTTCTTCCGGTGTTGACGCAGAGTTTTGGCTGTCGGGCAAGGTTCGTGATACTTCCAAGTGAAGCAATTCCCAGTTTGACGACTGCCTTACAAGGTTTGTCCTGCTCAATGACGTAGCGTGAACAGCCGAGCAGCAATTGATCAACTTCTGATGGGTGATCTTCGTGACATCGAGAGGTTAAAACTTTGATTCTGTAGAGGTGTGCAGAATTAACACCCCTGTCCATTTCGCATTGTTGTAATGGATGTTGTACTCCGTTGTGAAAGTTTAGTGTTCTTACTGTTCACTTCACCTCTAGTAACCATTTATGTTAATGTGAAACTATATCTGGCTCGGTCATTCAGTCCTATGTTCAGAAGGACGATGCGTAATACAGCACTGAGGTCTTGAAGAAACCAACCTTTGGAGTGAATTCGCTTTAAATTTTTTTAGTCCATTCGGCAGGTTTCTATATAAAAATTGCTTCGATGGCATTCAAAATAGTGTTTAATGATCTCTGCAAGCAGTACAGGTGTGTCTTAGATGTCGCTAGACGCAGCTGTGTTGTTTTCTCGATGTGTTTCTCGCCACAGCCGCGATGTGACTCCACTCTCCTCCTGTAGCCTTCTAGCGTCGACCTCACTCTTTGGACAAAAAAAGAGTTTGCACGCGGGATGGAGAAAGTTTCTCAGGAGCACGTTTCAGGCGCCCGAGATTTTCATACTTGCTAAATCCGCTTCTGAAGTAGGAAAACATCGAGAAATCGCCTGTTGGTTTCTGTCCCTGGTTCTTCGGCCGACGTTTGTGTGGCGAGTTTTTTCTGACGTTTCGCCAGCACGAGCGAGCTGGCTGGCATTGTCAGTGCTTCACTCTCCTTTGCCACCAGCAATGGAGGCTGGAACTTGTAAGAAAACATCACACAACACTTGCCCCTTACCACCACTGTGCTGATATTAAGTACGCCGACAAATAGAACTGATGAGTATATCCGCCTGCTTCCGAAATTCTTTCGCACTGTATACGCCGACAGTAGCTAGTTTTCCAAATTTATTTACGGATTTCACGCTCATTTTAATGCATTGAAAGCTAGACACGATTTCTACGTTCTTATACATTAGCCGCTATTTATTCTTATAAAACACCTGTTGGCCTTGTCCTTGCTTCTATGCCTTGCGCATACCTATCGCGTTTCATTTTCTCGGCTGCAACATTTAGTTCTCTGCCATGTCCGCCTGCTACACTTTCTTCTTTCTGTGCATATCTAAACCTTCAGCTAGCACATCTTTCATTACGTCTAGCACAAAACTCAATTCTTATTCACTTTCAGCTATTACTGATGCATCACCGATGAATCGTTTTGTGCTAATTTTGTGCCCTTGACAAACAACAACAGTTCCTTAATTGCCTTTTCAACGAACAAATAAACATAAATGGTGACAATGAACTTTTCTTTCATCTTTCCTAGTTTGGAAGTCTTATACAAATCTGTCAGTGGAGACTATTCTAATTCGGGTTAAGGCAAGAGAGTGGATTTCCATCTCCCTACCTGAAAAAGCAAAAACATTTTATTTCATCCTAGATCGTAAAACATCTTTCCACATTTATAACGCCACAACAAGCACCGAAATACGACCCCGTTTGCATTTTGAATGTGGTTCTCCAGTCCATATACAAACACACCATCGTTTCGCTGCGTGTTTATACATGCTAGCGGCTTTCGCTAAACAGAAAATCGTTTTCTGTGATCAAATCTAAGGCGAAGCGCTAGATTTGTCAGATAAAGTTGACGGAAGGCAACATCTGACAAAAGTCCCCTATTGCACCATGGGAAATATATTTGACAAAGCAACTTTGTCAGAGGAATTTGATAGTGTAATACCGATCTAAGGCTGAGATCAGAGCGTCACCGACAACGGTCGCCAGAGGTTGCCCGATAACATCGGCCGACAGCTTGGTCGCCGTGCGTCCAATATCCGTGGCAGGATGAAGGAGATTAGGATAAGTGAAGGTACAGCGTATTCTTTCGAGGAGTTTATATTTTAGCCTCCTTGGGCGGAGTGGATTCCACGATGCTCCATGCTTCGAGACGTGCGCTACATTGCGGATTTTGCTGTTTAAAGGATGTGAATAAGCTAGTTCTGTCCTCAGTTATTGGAATAACCAGACAAGAATATATGAGATGAAGAGGGAAACGTTCTGTTATGTATTGTTGTGGTCGTAGTGACATTGCAAAGCAAGTTTACAAACACTCTGCACAACTTCAAGTGAATTCAGCAAAACAGACATGTATAAACTAACTTTCAGTGACTGTCATTCAGCGTATGTGTGAGAGAGAAACATAAATTGTACAATAAGGTACTCTGGACACCTAAAGTACCGTACTGAAATGTTTCAAATGGCTCTGAGCACTATGGAACTTAACATCTGAGGTCATCAGTCCCCTAGAACTTAGAACTACTTGAACCTAACTAACCTAAGGACATCACACACATCGATGCCCGAGGCAGGATTCGAACCTGCGACCGTAGCGCCTAGAACCGCTCGGCCACCACGGCCGGCACCTAAAGTACTGAAACGTGGAAACATATACACCACATTTATGGTCACGTGCTATAAGAGAATCACCACGCTACCATTTATATTCACTGTTCACAAATTTCCTGATGGAGACATCCTCCTGAGCACTCTCGGCCTGGAGATCAGAGTGGGGCAGCTGAGGAGAGCTCCGACTACCTTCCTCCAAGGAAGCCATGGGTCTGAATATGGTTATATAAATATAACCGAAACCGGTCACCTATGTTATTGAGACGTAAGTGTTGTGATCAAGACTGAACTTTAGTTAAAATATTTCATAAAAGACTTTCGCTGTTAGACGGCTCAGTGGCCGAGCGGTTGTAGGCGCTTCAGTCTGTAACCGCGCGTCCGCTACGGTCGCCGGTTCGAATCCTGCCTCGGGCATGGATGTGTGTGATGTTAGTTAAGTTTAAGTAGTTCTAAGTTCTAGGGCACTGATGACCTCAGAAGTTAAGTGCTCAGAGCCATTTGAACCATAATACAAATATTTTCTGTAATATGTGGCGTTATGTATGTAATAAGTGCGCGCTCTCTCTCAAGAGTGGGTTTCTCTGATTTTATGAAACTTTATAACCTGATATCCTTACTGACTGGCCATGGAACTTTCCAGTTTTTCCTATAATATTTTCGTGGATATTGAAATTTTTATTTTTGTATACGACAGACAGAACAAGATAGGAGATGTGCCTTTTAATAGAGCTAACAGAGGGAATTGATTACTCGCCCACCTTCGTAAACAATCTGCGTGGTTTGCGAGCCAGATGCAGCCGACAGCTGCCGCTGGAGAGAGCTGCAGCCACAAATCACGCTAACCGGCACGTCGCAAGATCCTCCTTCTAAACTGATACTGTTATTACTCAGCTTAGCCACGAGTCCGTAGAGGGTGGTATATGTGACGTACAGTATAACTGGTCAGCATTTCCACCTGGAATTTGCGAGTGTAAGTCGGACCTTCCTTGATCCGCCTTGGTGGGTCGTGTCGTCGGATTTCCTCCTACCTGTGCGCGGTGCAGCTCTCGTAAATGTCGTCCCGCGCAGATTCTTCATTGGCGCATTGGATGTCTCTGTCGGTGGAAGCCAATTATCTGAAATTGCTGTCGATCAACTGTGGGGTATCTGTTTATTCGAAATTAACATTCAGAATGCCGTAATATAACTTTTTCCCTATTAGATCAATAATGAAACACTCATGCCACAAACTACTCGTAACCGAGAATTTGGCTACCATCGAACAAGACAGGAAGAGCTCTTAACGCCGACTGCCGACTTAGGCGCGCAGTCCGTATCTCTTACTAGTTTCGCCACATTTCGTGGATTTCCGATCAAGTTCGTACTTACGGTACTAAGATATGCGTTTGTTATTGAACGGGAGTGAATTTTAACGAGGCAAAATTATGATAAATAGTTTTAAATATCCAGTGGCTCCTCCTAGTATTCATGTTCTCATAAATGACTTTAATTATTAAATATAAATAAACAAAATCGGTGACTTTGGTGCCAAGATGGCGGTACTTCCGGTCACGTATATTTCCCAGGCTGACGCTTGTTGCAACGGTCCAGCGCCGAGCCCCACCCCACTACGCGCGACATACGGTCGCTTCGTCACCTAGCCAGCCAGCGTGGGAAATGCTCGCCGAATCATGGCTGGCTACGGACTACAGCACTTCCTAACTATCGTAAATACATCAATAAGAGACAATAATTTATTAAAACTGGTAAAAATGTCTTCCTCACGTAAGAGGCACCTTACAACATCCCGTGAGATGTGTGCGCTGTGTGACGTGAGACTGCATTTCCCGCCCGCGTCCACGTCAGCGATAGCTGCCCCGTCCCATGCACAGCTGAATAACGCGGATTCTGCCGCTCTCACTTGTGTGGCGTGGCCTTGCCGCTGGACGCGGCGTTCTGTCTGTTCAGTCCTTGAGCCATTTCAGTTATCACTCTTCAAGACGTGGGAACTCAATTCGCTGTGTCCGCATCCTCCTTCCTTACGTTACAGTTTCAGTAATTTTAGTGTCTGCTTCAAGAGTCTCGGCAGCAAGTGTGACAGAATCCCGAGTTCGCTGGCTGCATCCTGTATTGTTTTTCCCACTCCACGTTCCACGGTATCGATAACACGCTTTTGTTCCGCAAAAGTAAAACAGTTGTACGTCTTTGAAGTCATTCTTGCAATTGGTTTGTGTACTGTAGTATGTTGTGTGTCTGTTGAGGAAACAGATAGCTTCGCGAACACTTAGAAGAAGCAGCAGTTGTCTGCAAACTGACGAAATAGTTCGAATTACCAATTTTATGTGGGCCGTATTTTGCGGAAATATTTGGCCGCAGTAGCGTTTACCGTCTATATTGCTGCTATGTGGCTGCAGTAGAAGGCAATTTTGCGGTATGGCCGGGCAATATTGCTGATGTTGCAGATAGTTACCGAAGTACTGCCGAGTGAGTGCCGGTGTTTTTTCACCAAGGGTCCTGCTCTCACCTTTCTTCCCTGCTGCAGTCACGTGTCAGAGAGAAACCTGTATCGTTTCGCTTCTGTTCCAGAGTTTGCGCGCATACATGTAGCACCCTGTTTTGCCTGTTGTAGAGTGGAGAACTGGACAAACGAGAGAACTATGAATTTCATAAATGCGTTTCGCCTACGACGAGAGCGACGTGGCATCGAAAGTAGTGTATACAAAGATCGCACTTTGAAAAAGGACAGTTGTCAAACTGTTGCCCATGAGCTCGGAATCACTTCTGATGAAGCATACAAAAAATTCGAGACAGAAAATGTTGCCTAGGGAGAGTGGGAGCGCAGGTGTCTATTCCGACACGTGATTTGTATTTGATGTCTTGAGTATCGTACTGTCATTGTATGTATGTATGTATGTCCCACATATCTTCCTAAATCAACGTATCGATTGCAACCAAACTTATCAGGACAAGTCCCCAGCGATGAGATCGACGTTTTGAATCTTTGTGCATGTGATTTTAATTAACTTCTTACGTTTTGTCATCCTGTATTTTTGTCCACGTTATTACATTCATTATTTCTGTTCCTTATTTTGCTTGAATTTCGTTTTGTTTACAATCCCTTCTTTCATTTAAATCTTCATCTGTGTTCCTTTCTCCATTTTGTAAGACATTGCCGACCAAACTAATTGTTATCTTGTAACGAAAAATAAATTTTTAACTCAATTGCAAAGTCAAAGTGAATAGATTATTTCGTCTGAAATCGGCATTTTCAAGTGTTGTTACATAAATAAAAATAATTAAATTCACACGCACAAAGACCTCAACTGGAAAAAGGGCAATAGAACAGAAAATGATTGCAATTTGAAAAAAAATTAATATGGTGATTAAAATGATGTGGCAAAGGAATAGAAATAACAATACATTTAACTCAATTAATAATTGAAAATAAAAAATTTCAAAGCACCTGACAAGATTGAAACCCACAACTTCTTGCACTTGCGGCCCGTACTTTAAGCGTTACGCTGCGCGATCAGTCTATTAACCTTTTTTTTAAAAAAAAAAAAAAGAAGAAAGAAAAAGATGAAGACATCACGCGAAATTCCGAAATTTTTTGTCATCTACTTTTCGTAAACGACGGCCCACCAGGGTGAATGGCAGCGAGGTTTGATTCCTGGGACCTTAACCTACACCACCACATAGATGATTTCAAAAAGTCAGTCCCTGCGCTATGGACCTCTCCTTGTTAGTACACACATGACGTACTATATTGGTATAAGTAAGCACTGTGGGAATGACATGCACCTGCCCTCATAGGGGTTGCGGTGGAGGTGGCATGAAAGCACGAACGCGCCATGTGTGCCTTTAGCCGGCACTTTTTCTACCAGTTGAACTGCGAAGCACGACTCAAGACCGATCCTCAAAATTTTAGTCACCAAGATGTTTCAACCAAATTTGGTGTATACAGGAATGATTATTTGAGTAGAAATGCTGTGGGAGTAAGATAGCTCTAGAGGTAGCTTGGTTTGTTTGTTGGTTTGTGTGTGTGTGTGTGTGTGTTAGCTTCATGAATGAAAAGTTTTTATTGTTCTGAGACAAAATAAAATAAAAAGACTAAATTTAAGAAATTAATGTGCTTCGTCAAAATTTTAGAGCGTCTTCAAATCGAATAATATTATGTTAGAAAATAACTGGCATATGTACATTACTCAGAAAACTTAGACACCTTAAAATAATGAAATCAGTGCCATTGGAGTGTTGCAGTGGAGGTCGTCGTCCCAGTGCTACATCGATAAATACATGTAGCTGTTTCTGTATCGTGGGACCTGCAGCATATATTAATGTCACAGTAGGACGTTATGCAGAGAATTGTAAAATAGTATGTTGCTTCACATTTTAGTTTGGTGTATAGGCTTACTTCGGCTTCATCGCCTTCATCAGTATATGTCCTGACGTTGTAGATGGACATATGTCGACTTTCAGTAAACCGCTATTGTTGTCTGTAGTTGTTGGCTGTAAATATTTTTTTCAGCAAAGTTTTAAAGCTATTCAACAATTTGCTGTTGCACGTATATTATAATAGGTTTTCTTATCAGGTATTAAAAAATTTATTATGATATACGTGCAACAGCAAATTATTGAACAATATAAATGTTGCTGAAAATAATATTACAACCAACAACTACAGAGAGCAGTAATGGTTTACCCAAAGTTGACATATGTCCATCTACAACGTCAGGACATATACTGATGAAGGCGATAAAGCCGAAGTAAGCTTATAATCAAAATAAAATATCAAGCAGGATACTGTTTTCCAGTTCTCTGCATATGTTGCTGTATTGTTGTGATGAAATAAAAAAAAATCACTAATTAGATAGTTTACGGTATCTTGGGAAATTATAGCGTGTTCTAAATACATTCTAGTCCAAAATTACTAAAAACAAATGGAAATTATCTTTGTTTCTCGAAGACATGCTGACATTGCGATAAACAACTTCATTTAAGCAGATGTTGCTGCCACCTGCCGGAAACACGCAGAAAAGAAAACATGCAATGCACTGCAAGCGCATAATTTGTACACGCTACAGTCAGGCACAGAGACTTCCCTGACTCGGAAAAAAAATAGTATTTGGATGTGTCATGTATGCTTCAGAGCGTCTGAGGAGGATAAATACTAGTCAGAAGGCTAAGTCTCCTGAAGCATGCTATCCTTATTTCTCGACACATGTTCTAATGTACGTTTTTGCTCTCCTTTGTTGCAGCTAAACGTGTCGGCGGAGCACGCCAAGTTCCAGAAGCAGCAGTGGCTGGAGACGATCAAGTACCCGTGGCACACGTACAAGGACCCCGACATCCGCCGCCAGTTCCAGAAGTACTCCGTGCTCGGCACGGCCGCCCTCTCCGAGGAGAAGTTCGACAAGGTCAGTCTCTGAAGATTGCCGTCAATTCTGCGAGCGAAACGCCACGCCAGCTGTAGGTTTTTTTTTTTTCCCTCTTCATTTATATGGGTCAGTGATATTACCTTAGTCTTCCAGGGGGGTTTCGGTAAAGATCACTCACACGGCCTGGAAGAGCCTTATCATTTGGCACTATGACTGCAGCACCTTAAGTGGCGTCACTGGCTCCTGAACACTTCGTGATCCTTCCACGAAATATACATTGGCGGCAGTAGAAACGTTCTACAGTCAGCTCCAAATGCCGGTTCACTAAATTTTCCCAATAGCAGTCCTCGAAAACAGCGTCGCCATCTAGGCATTCCATTTGAGTTCCCGAAGCATCTTCGTAATATTTTCTTGTTGCTCGAACTTACCAATAACAAATCTAGCAGCCCGACTGTGAATTGCTTTGATATTGCCCTTCAATCCGACTTGGTACGGATCCCAAACAACCGAGCAGTACTCAAGTACAGATTGCACTAGCGCAGTGGCGCCCGCAGGTGGGGGGGGGGGGGTAGTTGCAGTTTATTGTTAACTTTTACAAATGCATTCTTGAACAAAATTTAAGCGTTTTCCCTGAAGGCACGCCCATTGTTCTTTCTTTACATATTAAAAGAGTCAGTTGTGTCATAAAGGGACGTTAAACACATACGTAAAAAAATGATATCTTCTTTGAAAAATAATCTACGATACAGTATCTATATGACGAAAAATACAAAATTAAAGATAGATATCTATAGCCGGAATATTCGAGACTTCAGTAACTGTAAACAATGCATATCTGATAAGGAAAGACCGTTTACATGTTAACAAACTCTGGGCATTACTAATAAGCTGTAATAAAATAAAGCGAATCTGCCGATCGACAAACTACCACATGTGTACGTGGTCCCATTAAGAATGGTACCCATGGTGAGAGTTAATGTTGACTTACAGGGTACTAAAATGTCACCCTCTCTGTTCCCACTTCACTAGGTACAAACCTCTTCATAAACCTCAACTGGCAACATAATACAGTTGCACAACAAAACAAACTCGGCAAAATTTTATTCTTTGAAATTTCAAATAATGGTTAAGAATTGTCAGACGCTAATTTAAATTAGCGTATTGTATTATGTTCCTTTTCGTTTGCTGAAGAAGTGTTCGAGGGTACTGTATGGCCACTAATATCGCTACTTGTCTGTAGAAGTAGGCAATATTCGTCATTGGAACTACTGTCAACGAATGTGATTTAGCAAGGTGTGGCGTGAGCTACCTTCATTTCCGGAACGTTCTAGATGAGTCTTGTTATGTTCTAATAGGAACATATCGCATAAATATTTCCACATCCATCGCAAGAAACCGCTCCAAACGATCGCGCGAAACTCAAAGTCGCTGGCTTGCGGTCTAATGGACACCGCGCTGTTTCATTGTTGAACCAAAACCCCTTCCTCCCTCCCCCACTGTGATACGATTTCAGCTTCTGTTCTTTAGTCATCGCTCAGTTTGGTTCGGCATCGCATCGCTTTAAGGGTTGTGTAAATTCATTGTGAGTTGTAAGTGCACGGTGTTCCATGATTGTGGTTTGCATAGACGTTTGTGCGTTGTGAAAGTAAAAGCGCAGTGTATACAGTGGCAAAATGACCGATATACGTAAGTTTTTTGTACCTCATAAGCGAATGAAAACTACAAATGAAAGTGGAGGTGTCGAAGAAGATACTGTCTATGATGAGGTATCTCAGGAAAAGGGTGAGTCAAACGCTACCATTACTATTAAAAATTCCAGTAGTTGTGCTGATGGAGACAATAAAGACGAAGCCAGTACCTCTGCTGGCTTCAAGTGCGGTTTACACAGTTGATTGTAGTGAACCGGTTTTTTCCGGACTGTTAACTTAAATCCAACTGCGTTCACTGCATGAGCAGTGTTTTTAAACGCTTTTGTGGTGTCACCGTTAGACACCACACTTGCTAGGTGGTAACTTAAATCGGCCGCGGTCCTGTAGTACATGTCGGACCCGCGTGTCGCCACTGTGTAATCGCAACCTAGCGCCACCACATGGCAGGTCACGAGACACGGACTAGACCTCGCCCCAGTTGTACGGACGACATTGCTTGCGACTAGACCTACCAAGTTTTCCTCCCATTTGCCGAGAGACAGATAGAATAGCCTTCAGCTTAGTCCATAGCTACTACCTAGCAAGGCGCCATTTGTATCAGTGCTTATAGCTTACTAATATTCAAGAGAGATGTATTCCAACAAGAGAATAAAGTTAAGTATTATAAAACTACGTACTTTTCTTTAGTGCATTAATAAGTCTCCTGTTCCAGTACTTCAAGCCCGTCTGCGTTAGTTTAGCGTGCACCTAGCTACCTCATTGTGTCTATGCTGTATAAACTAGACACAACAGCTTTATATGGTGAAAATTTTTTGCCCCTACTGAGACAAAAACCTGCGGGCGCGCCTGCACTAGCGTCCTATATGTAGCCTCCTTTACAGATTAACTGTACCTTCCTGAAACTCTTCCAATAAAACGAAGTCGACCGTTTGCCTTCCTCACTACAATCCTTACATGCTCGTTGCATTTCATATCGCTTTGCAACATTCTGCCTAGATACTTGAAGGACTTGACTGTTCAAGCAAAACAGTACTAGTGCTTTATTCGAAAATTATAGGTTTGGTTTCCTACTCATATGCTTTGGTTTACGTTTTTCTACTTTTAAGGCGAACTGCTGTTCATCGCACCAACCAGAAATTTTGTCTAAGTCGTCATGTATGCTCCTTCAGTCACTCAATGATGATATCTCCCCGGACACCACAGCATCATCAGCAAACAGTCGCAGATGGCTTCTCGCCCTGTCCACCAGATCATTTATTTATACAGAGAATAATAGCTGTCCTATCACTCTTCCCTGGGGCGCTGCAGACATTCTTGTCTCTGATGAACACTCACCGTCGAGGGCAACGTACTGAGTTATATTTTTAAGAAGGCTTCTAGCCAGTAACATATCTGGGAAACTGTATGATCGAATCTTCGTTAAGAATCTGCAGTGGGGCACCGTGTCAAACACTTTCTGGAAATCTAGGAATGTGGATACAATAATCTTACTTTTCTGGGGCGTCTTCGTTTCATATAGTTCTTCTGACACTCCTCATAGAGCTGTCACGTTGCAGTTTTTCTCCTTTAGAGCCAGCCGCGTAGGAGGTCAGATAATGACATGATTATTAGAAAGATGCACCAGAAAAGCTGCTTATAAAAACTATTCTTCATTAACGACAGAGTGTTTCAGCATTTATCGCCAATGTCAAGTAGCTGCGAATGCAATTTTGGCGAGGCCGTGTACAAATTCGAATATCATTTATATTAAAGTGACTATATTATACTCGTAGTATGATGTGACGTCCATATTACGTCGTTAGTGAACTGTCTTGTAACTGTCAATGTCTTGATTACATGGTAAATTACATAAATATATTGAAAACAATACGTCAACTATGGTTTGACAGTAGTTTGACAATTGTATGATTAAGTCGCTATTTGTTTACAAAGATTATACCGATGAACAGCGATATTATTTTACTAATTAAATTTTGTCACATTTATCTTTGGTAACACTAGAAATGCCAAACTACTGTCAAACCGTAATTAACGTGTCTTACCATGTAATAAGAACACTGACAGTTGTAAGACAGCTCAATAATGACGTAATATGAACGCCACATTATTCTAGATCTGCGTACAGTATAGTCACTTCAAAATAAACAAGTCAAAAAATGGTTCAAATGGTTCTGAGCACTATGGGACTTAACATCTAAGGTCATCAGTCCCCTAGAACTTAGAACTACTTAAACCTAACTAACCTAAGGACATCCGACACATCCATGCCCGAGGCAGGTTCGAACCTGCGACCGTAGAGGTCGCGCGGTTCCAGACTGAAGCGCCTACAACCGCTCGGCCACTCCGGCGGGCATAAACGAGTCACATTTATAAACAGCCTCACGAAAAATTATATTCGCACATGCTTGACAATGGCGATAAATGTCTAAACAGTCTGTCATTAATAAAGATTAATTATTATAAGCCGGCCGGTGTAGCCGAGCGGTTCTAGGCGCTTCAGTTTGGAACCGCGCGACCACTCCGGTCGCAGGTTCGAATCCTGCCTCGGGCATGGGTGTGTGTGATGTCCTTAGGTTAGTTAGGTTTAAGTAGTTCTAAGTTCTAGGGGACTTATGACCTCAGATGTTAAGTCCCATAGTGCTCAGAGCCATTAAATTAATTATTATAAGCAACTATTGTGGTGTACCTTTCTAATAAGTCTGTCACGTTACATTAAATGTTCAGTTAGCTGTTTGTGATTTCTTCCATTATACTCCCCAGCAACTTCAAATTTTCCAGCATTATGAGTTGTACCCCACCCACTGTCATGTTTACCGCATAGACCTCTTCTTTTTCTCGTTGTCACTATAGGCTGACATTTCTTTGCCTTAAATTTTCTACTATACCGTTGTACAGCTTGTTCCTATATTGTTAGTAAATATGCAATTGGATTAAGCCAACTGAAGATCGGTGAAAAGTCGAGACGCTTCTTGGCGTAAATAAAATTTTAAAAAAGCGACGGGTTGGTGTGTTTGTTCTCGTGACAAACAGTCAGAGAGTATTAGGAATTTTTGGAGACGAGCGGCAGGCAATCACTCGCTGGGCTGCGCGACAGCCGATACGCGGTAAGCGGAGAGCGAAGCAATCAGCTGGCTGTGTTTGCTCATCGTCACCGCAGCCGAGCGCCACCCGATATGCCCGCAGGAGCGACGCCGAACGCCGACCTGCCGCGTCGCCCGTCCACAGGGACGATCCGGCGTCAGGCATTGCTTTCCACTGCAAGCAGAGGCGCGGGACTGTTTGGGTATGGCGATCTACTTCGAGCCAATGTGAGAAGCGTGCGTAATACCGTGATAGGGATTTGAACAGTCCCCTGCTGACATGCAGGGTCCATGGATTCATGAGTTTGTTTCCATACCTGCACACGTCCATCCGCTCGATACAATGTGACAGGAGTCTCGTCTGACCAGGCAACATGTTTCCAATCATCAACAACCTAATGTTGGTGTTGACGTGACCAGGCGAGGCGTAAAGCCTTGTGTCGTGTAGTCATCAAGGTTACTCAACTGGGCCTTCGGCTCCGAAAGCCCGTATCGATGATGTTTTGTTGAACGTTTCGCACGCTGACACTTGTTGATAGTCCAGCACTGAAATTTGCAGCAATTTGCGGAAGGCTTCCACTTGTGTCACGTTGAACAATTCTCTTCAGTCGTCGTTGGTCCAGTTCTTGCAGGATCTCTTTCCGGCCGCAGCGATGTCGGAGATTTGATGTTTTACCGGATTCCTTATATACACGGTACACTCGTGAAATAGTCGTATGAGAAGACCCAGTTCATCGGTACCTAGGAGATGGCTCACTTAAATCTTGACAGCCTGCCAGTGTAGCAGCAGTAACCGATCTAAGAAATGCGCCAGACACTTGTTGTCTTATATAGGCGTTGCCGACCGCAGGGCCGTGTTCTGCATGTTTACGTATCTCTGTATTTGAATAACTATGCCTATACAAGTTTCTCTGCCGCGTCAGTGTAAATATATGAAATATGTAAAGGAGAAACGTTGTTAACCACAAATCTCTAGAAGTTGTGACTTTGTGACTTATAACAGATTTTTAAACGATACTTCAGTAAACGTTCAGACAGACAGTGGCTATATGGTTTTTTTAAACAACAATGTGAGGGTTTTCTGTTAAAACCGGCTGCTGGAAAGGAAATGCTGTGCTGTGAAAAGGTACGGTTTCGTTTTCTTTGTGGCAATCAGTCTTAACTAAAGTAGCAGATCATTTAAACCATTGGAAAAATAGTTTCTCCTACTCATATTCTTTCTCTTTCGACATAATTTTAAACAAAAATTACATACAGGACAATGTGCTGTGTTGATTTTTTCGTGGCCGGCCGCTCTGGTCGAGCGGTTGTAGGCGCTTCAAAATGGCTCTGAGCACTATGGGACTCAACTGCTGAGGTCATTAGTCCCCTAGAACTTAGAACTAGTTAAACCTAACTAACCTAAGGACATCACAAACATCCATGCCCGAGGCAGGATTCGAACCTGCGACCGTAGCGGTCTTGCGGTTCCAGACTGCAGCGCCTTTAACCGCACGGCCACTTCGGCCGGACTGTAGGCGCTTCAGTCCGAATCCACGCGGCTGCTACGGTCTCAGGTTCGAATCCTGCCTCGGGCATGGATGTGTGTAATGTTCTTAGGTTAGTTAGGTTTAAGTAGTTCTAAGTCTAGGGGACTGATGACCGCAGATGTTAAGTCCCATAGTGCTTAGAGCCATTTGAACCATTTTTTTTTATTTTTTCCTCGCAGTCAGTTTTAACAGAAAACTGAAAAACTGCTTTTATGGCTCATCGCCTTATGATTACCATGGTCCTACGGAAACGTCCGAAACTTCGTAATCCTACCTGTTCGTAGATTAAAAGTATGGTAAATACAGTAATTGAAACTACTATCCTTACAAATCCAGATAACAACACAAAAAACCCGGCCGCTTTGGCCGAGGTGTTCTAGGCTCTTCAGTCTGGAAACGCGCGACCGCTACGGTCGCTGGTTCGAATCCAGCCTCGGGCATGGATGTGTGTGATGTCCTGAGGTTGGTTAGGTTTATGTAGTTCTAAGTCTAGGGGACTGATAACCTCAGAGGTTAAGTCCCGTAGTGGTGAGAGCCATTTGCACCATTTGATCCAACAACAGAAAAACGATTATGCAACAAACCTTAACCAACACCGCCTACAAATTGTAGTGCAGAGGAGAGATGTCGGATGCCTTTGAAATCGGGACAAGAGTGAGACAAGGAGATGGATTGTCGCTGCTGCTTTTCAGCTGTGTTTCAGAAAAGATCATCCGAGACTGGCGGAAAAAAATAAAAAGTTCGGTGGTATAAAATGGGGCAGCGCTAGGATACTGATATATGAATCTCACAGTCGACTGCCTAGATGATGTAGTGATCTTTCCAGACTACATACAAATGCGAACAAAACACCTTAACCAAGTGAAGACACATGCAGCGAAGGCCTAGGTTCCGCGATATGTAAGTGGTTCGAAGACTTCTTAAGTACGTTGCACTCGATAGCGAGTGTTCATCAGATACAGGGGTATCAGTAATACACCAGGGAAGTGTGGACAGAACCGCTATTGTACTTTGTATACATAATGATCTGACGGACAGGGTGAGCAGGAATCTGCGGTCTTTTGCTGATAATGCTGTCGCATACGTGAAGATGTCGTTGAGTGACTTCAGGAGGATACAAGATAACTTAGACAAAGTTTTGAGTTGGAGTGATGAATGGCAGCTTGCTCTAAATGTAGAAAAGTGTAAGTTTATGCAGATGAGGAGGAAAAACAATCCCGTAATGTTCGACTACAGAACTGATAGTGAAGCGTGACAGTCGTGTCGATTAGATATGTAGGCGTAACACTGCAGAGCGATATGAAATGGAATGAGCACGTGGGTTAATGCGGACGAGTACGAGAAACAGTCATGTAACGTCCGAATACAGCATTAGTAGGGTGCAGCTTGACACAGTCATTTCGATTAAATATATAGCCCTAACGTTGCAAAGGGAAGCCGAACGCCCGAGTTCGTTTTATTGGGAGAATTTTGGGAAAGTGTAGCTCATCCACAAAGGAGACGACTTACATAACGCTAGTGCGACACGTTCTTGAGTACTGTCAGCGTTTTTGGGATCACCACCAGGTCGGACCAAACGAAGACATCGAAGCGATTCACAGGGGGGTTCGATGTGTTACCGACAGGTTCAAAAATGGTCAAATGTGGGAATTAACTGCTAAGGTCATCAGTCCCTAAGCTTACACACTACTTAACCTAAATTATCCTAAAGACAAACACACACACCCATGCCCGAGGGAGGACTCGAACCTCCGCCGGGACCAGCTGCAAAGTCCACGACTGCAGTGCCTGAGACCGCTCGGCTAGTCCCGCGCCCGATTGGTTCGATCAGTACACAAATATTCCGGAGATGCGTGGTGAACTCAACTGGGAATCCCTGGCGGGAAGACGATCGGCTTTCGCCAAAGCACTAATGCGCAGATTTAGAGAACCGGCGTTTGAGGCCGACTGCAGAACGATTTTACTGCCGCCGCCCTACATTTCGCGTAAGGACCACCAAGATGAAAGACATTAATGCTCGCACGGACGCTTTTAGGCAGTCGTTTCTCCCTCGCCCTATTTGCAAGTGGAACAGGAGAGGGAATGAGTTGTAGTGGTATAACGTATCGTTCGCCATGCACCGTGCGGTGGTTTGTGGAGTATGTATGTATATGTAGATCTGGCTTTCACAGAAGAATTCAGTGCCAATTCCAGTTTGAAAACGCGCATCATAACAAATATTACGTCATGTTCTTCCTTTCTGAGGTTAGTTTCACTCCTGTGGCTATATGTTTGAGACCCTCAGCTTTCTGTTACGAAGGTAAGCCTTCAGCCATGTAAGAGGGATGCTATAAATGCCATAAAACTTTAGTTTGCCAAGTGTACTCTTGTGATCCACACTTGTCACTGGCTTCGGCAGGGAAACAGCTGCGCCTCTGTGGGGTGTCCCATGCTTGTGTCGTTAAGCGGCCGTGTGGAAAGACCGTTATGCATCGAAAGACTCGAAGCGAAAGAAACAGCGCCGTCTCACGCCAAAATAAAAAAAAAGTAACAGACGGGGACTTGTGTCTCTCTGCGTGACCAGCACGGGGCGCTGGAGCGGAGCGGTTCGCTGACCTGTGCCTGCAGCCTAGCCGCCTAGCGCCCAACTGGTTTGGCGCGGCCTCCGAGGACAGGGCGACGTTCAGCTGGCCGCGTGGTCACTGGCCTCTGCTGACGGTGGCCGAGGAGGCGAGGGCCAGGCGGTGGCTACAAAAATAGACCTCAGGCTGTCAGAGACAACTATGGTCACAGTTATACGATTGATAGAGGATCGTGCACCCGTGCTCAAAAAAAAAAAAAAAAAAAAAAAAAAAACAGGGCACCTTGAACGACTAGAGATAGAACGTTCGTAGTCACGGAACATGTGCATGAGTACGTTCTGCAGAAGCATGAACCATGTCGGCCCGCGGGTTCAAGGTCAACATCGATATCGCGGCGCAGCACCACCTACCGTAAGATGTGCGTGCGGCTCTCATTGTCGCTGTAAACAGAAGGTAGCGGATCAGTGTGACTCGAGCAGACGTGTAGGGTACCTCGCAGATGTGCGCGAAACGGGTCGTCGAATCAGTGGGTTTGAAAGAGGGCGCATTATTGGCATGAGAGAATGTGATGCACCCATCCGGGAAACTGCTGCTCGTGTGGGACGAAGTGTTACGGAGGTGCAACGGGTGTGCGCAGAATGGTTCACGGAAGGCCGTAGAACGCGACGAGATGGGTCAGGTCGCACCACCCAGACCACACTCCGAGAAGATCGACATCTCATCCGAATGGCATTGCAGGGCAGATCTGCGTCCTCCTCGACTCTGGCGCAATAGTGGAACACATGGTACACTGTCAGGTGTAACAGTCAGTCGCCGTTTATTACGGCACTGGTTGCGTGCGTGTCGTCCACTTCTCCGCCTACCTTTGACGAACGTGCAGCAACATGCTAGACGGCAGTGCTACAGGGAAAGATGTCATTGGGGATAGGAATGGCATCAGATAGCGTTTTCGGACGAATCCTGATTCAGTTTGTTTGAAAAAGATGGCCGTGTTTTGGTTAGCCGCTGGCAAGGGGAGCGGCATGGCAGTGAGTGCATTCGCAGAAGACATACGGCACCACCTCAAAGCCTTATGGTGTGGGGTGCTATTGACCACAAATACAAATCACAGCTGTGTCCAGGGCACTTTGATCAGTGCGACCTACGTGAATGACATCCTACGAACCGTAGCCGCAACCTTTCTGGACACCACTTCACAAGCCATATTTCGACAAGACAATGCACGACCACATGTTGCTGCACGAACACGTGCCTTCTTGGTGAAACAGGATATCAGCCACGTGCCTTCTTGGTGTCACAGAATATCAGCCTGGACCGCCAGATGATCTGGTTGTCGCCAATCGAAATTGTGTGGGATATGGTGAAACGATTGGTACAGCGCTGTGACCCAATCCCAACCACCACAGATGAACTTTGGAACCAGGTGAATGGAACATGGGTGGCTATACCACAGGACGCTATTCGCGCCTTATGCGCATCGATGCCATCTCGTGTGGAACAAGTTATCAGGGCCCATGGCGAACCGTGTGCTTACTAGGCAACAGGACACATGCTGAACAGAGGTGACTGAAATGCTAATGGTTTCTGCAGAACATAATGCTGTACATGTCCTGAGAATATGAACGTCCTATCTCTAGTCGTTCAAGGTGCTCTGGTTTTTTTTTCCTGAACGTGAGTGTATTTCGAGATCGGTCACCGATGGTCAGACAGTATAAACGGCAACCAACTTTTCGCAGATGATGCAGTTATCTATACTGTCTGGCAAAAGAAGTGAAGAATCCAAAGGACATGGTGAGGTGTCAGAGTAACTTGGTTCAGGTGCACACCATCGGTGGTTATGCAAATGATTAGAGTAGCAATACTCTGTGACAGGTAGAACGTCCAACAGAATGCATTACTTTTGAAATTTCGCAGCAGTGTGAAAATTTCATTCTGCATTAGTTTTGTTGTGTTTAGTGATGTTACCAGACCTGCTGGCGTAAATAAATGCCATTAACAATGTCATTCTGAACTACCTCGAAGAAAAGGTCGTTTTTGTGAAACGTAATTAGCTCCTCAGGAGTGAAAATTACCTATCAGTTTAATAAGTCACGGCTGCAAAATACTAACACGAATTCTTCACTGACGAATGGAAAAACTGGTAGAAGCCGACCTCGGGGAAGATCAGTTTTGGATTCCGTTAGAAATTTTGGAACACGTGAGGCAATACTGACCCTACGACTTATCTTAGAAGATAGATTAAGGACTGCTGAAGATTTTTCACAAAAGTGCTAGTCAACTAGGCCTATTTGACTAAGGCAAACACGTCCTTCGTTATTTCTAAGCGAGAGGTCAAATATCCATCACAGATTTAGTTTTAAAAATATTTTAATATAAAGAAGTAGTTTCATAAATATTTTCATCTCCTATTTCACCCCCTTAGAGGTTGAATTTCCAAATAATTGAAACACATCTTTTTAATTTCTGAACGAGGAGTGAAATATCAGTTTTCGTAGATGAGGCCTTAATAATGGTTCAAAACAAAATCACCCCATTTTCTTCCCCTTACGGGTTGAATTTCAAAAAAATCCTGAAGCAGGTATATATTTTTTATGTCTGACCGAGAAATCGAATACCAATTTTGGTAGTTATTGGTTTCAAATTGCCTTAATAGCGACATATTTTCAACAACCTCTCATCGTGTATTCCACCGTCTTAGAGGTGGATTTTCGAAAAATCTGTTCTTGAACGATCTCTCCGATCTAATATATCGACAAGCTCTCCAAATTTCAAGTTTCTGTCCTTGGCGGTTTGGCCGAGGCGATGGTGGGTCATCGAATCAGTCAGAACATTTCCTTGTGTATATGAACGTATTCCGTCTTTTCTTCATTAAGAGGCAAAAGGAGGAGTCGTATGGCATTGTTGGGTGGACGATGCCAAGGGCTAGGTTGTAGGTTCAGCCAACTAATCGCGACTGATGCACCCATTGCGTGAGCCTGCCCGTGGTGTCCTGTCTGTGTTGTTATGGATGGAGGTAAGGGTGCAGCACACAGCCTACTGCTCTAGCAAAGCACCTAGGGATGGCCGATTATAGTCGGTTAATTAGTCTTTCCAGTTCTTTAAACGAATCGATTAATCAAGTCGATCAACTATGTCCTAATAGTCGCTTATTCGATTATTTGTTATGCACACACAGCTTACATTTGAATAAGCCTTTATCATCTTTCTGAAAATGTTTCCATACTGCACTTGGTTTCTTTGGTTGCCCGATTGTAACTTAGGGCATATGTACACACAGTAACTTGGAAAATGGACACAACGATAAGGCTTGGTTACGGACGGAAATTCGATTGGGTTATGGGGAGCAGAGGAAGAATGAAATTAATTTCCTTCATCATAATCGATGTTTTCGAAAAGCCTACAACTGTGTCGTTCATGATTTAAATAATGAAAAACTGCACCAGTTATTTTTTCATGCTTAGCATCACGCGTTTCCAGTATTTATTGTGATTTTCAAGTGAATTTGTTTACATAAATATTGTTTACATGCAAATATCACAAGAAATATTTATGTACACAAATCACTTGAAAAAGAGAATAACTTCTCCAAATGCGTTGTGCTAAGCATGAAAAAATAAGGAGGAGATTAGCGTTGAACGTCCCGTCGACAAACAGATCGTTAAGACGGAGCACAAGCTCGTATTATGGAAGGATGGAGAAGGAAATCGACCGCGCCCTTTGAAAGAAAGCATCCCGCATTTGCTTGAAGCGATTTAAGGAAATCACGGAAATATTAATCAGGATGGCAGGACGCGGGTTTGAGCCGTCGTCCTCCTGTATGCGAGTCCAGTGTGCTAACCACTGCGTCACCTCGCTCGGTATGAAAAAAAAAAAAAAATAAGTAAACTGGTGTAGTTCTTCATCGTGACTTCCAGTAAATAAATAAGTTCCGTGATAGCTGAAAGAGTTACCCACGCTTCAGTGAACACAATTCTAAAATCTTACGAGCTTTACGTTCGCCGACCGGTGTGGCCGAGCGGTTCTAGGCGCTTGAGTATGGAACCGCGCGACCGCTACGGTCGCAGGTTCGAATCCTGCCTCGGGCATGTGTGTGATATTCTTAGGTTAGATCGGTTTACGTCGTTCTAAGTTCTAGGGGACGACCTCAGATGTTAAGTCCCATAGTACTCAGAGCCATTTGAACCATTTCTTTACGTTCAAAACAGTGAATTAAGTTTCTGTAGTTACACGCTCTTCATTGAGCAGAGTCTTCAGGTTAGGTCGATAAGGGAAAATAAGTTTCTCACTTCAGATTCGGAACCGGAGTACAAACCCTAGCTTCAGTCAAAAAGAATATACATTTAACAACTATTATGCCGTTCTTTGCTAAAGAAGTGTTGAAAGCCAACAGTAATGAAATATCTAAGTCTGACACTATCTTGTCGGGTGGACGAACAACAGTACAGTTACAATCGTACGAAGTCCCAGCGAGCACGTCGCTGATCCCAGCTGAGGAGGTGGCGTGCCCTCCAGAAGTGGATGGCACAGTGATCTTCAGGTTGCTGGCTGCGGCGGGACCGTTGTCCGGAACTCGCGCGCCGAGCTAAAGTAGTCGCCTCGCAGATGGATATTTGCGGTCCTGTTTTCAGCAAGTGATACGACGGATGCATGAAAAAAATGGTTCAAATGGCTCTGAGCACTATGCGACTCAACTGCTGTGGTCATCAGTCCCCTAGAACTTAGAACTACTTAAACCTAACTAACCTAAGGACATCACACACACCCATGCCCGAGGCAGGATTCGAACCTGCGACCGTAGCAGCAGCGCGGCTCCGGACTGGAGCGCCTAGAACCGCACGGCCACCGCGGCCGGCCGGATGCATGAAGAAGTACGGTTTGCTAACGACCTCCACTGTCGCTGTGTACACTGCCTGGTGAACTGGCCGGAGTGCTGTTGACGCCATCTGCTGGTCCGGCCACAGAGTTCTTGGGTTGCTGCGAAGTTCATATCGTCTGCAGTGTAGGGGCTGAGCTCGCTGCAACCCGCATAACGAATGACTCGTGCGTGTTGCCTTCGTCAAGTGTTGTCAGACGCCACGGCGTCTCCCTTATCTTACACTGAAGAGCCAAAGGAACTGGTACACCTGCGTTATATCGTGTAGGGCTCCCGCGAGCACACAGAAGGACTCGCCTAATGTCTGAAGTAGTGCTGGAGGGAACTGACACCATGAATCCTATAGGGATGTCCTTAAATCCGAAAGAGTACGAGGGGGTGGAGATCTCTTCTGAACAGCACGTTGCAAGGCATCCTAGATACGCTCAATAATGTTCATGTCTGGAGAGTTTGGTAGCCGCGGAAGTGTTTAAACTCAGAAGAGAGTTCCTGGAGCCACTTTGTAGCAATTCTGGACGTGTAGGGTGCGACATTGTCCTGCTGGAATTGTCGGTCGGAAAGCACAATGGACATGAATGGGTGCAGGTGACCAGACAGTATGCTTAAGTACGTGTAACCAGTCAGAGTGGCATCTAGACGTATCAGGGGCCCCATATCACTCCAACTGCACACGCCGCACACCACTACAGAACTTCCATCAACTTGAACAGTCCCCTGCTGACATGCAGGGTCCATGGATTCATGAGTTTGTCTCCATACCTGCACACGTCCATCCGCTCTATACAATTTGAATGGAGTCTCGTCTGACCAGGCAACATGTTCCCAGTCATCAACTGTCCAATGTCGGTGTTGACGGGCCCAGGCGAGCCTTAAAGCTTTGTATCGTGCAGTCATCAAGGGTACACGAGTGGGCCTTCGGCTCCGAAAGCCCATATCGATGATGTCTCATTGAACGGTTCGCACGCTGACACTTGTTGATGGCCCAGCATTGAAATCTGCAGCGATTTGCGGAACGGTTGCACTTCTGTCACGTTGAACGATTCTCTTCAGTCGTCGTTGGTTTCTTACTTGCAGGATCTTTTTCCGGCCGTAGCGATGTCAGAGATTTGATGTTTTACCGGATTCCTGATATTCACGGTACACTCTGGAAATAGTGGTACGGAAAGTTTCCACTCCACCGCTACTTCGGAGATGCTTTGTCCCATCGCTCGTGCGCCAACTGTAGCACCACGTTCAAAAGCACTTAAATCTTGATAACTGCAATTGTAGCAACAGTAACCGATGTAACAACACTATAGACGTTGCCGACCTCAGCGCCGTATTCTGCCTGTTTACATATAGCTGTATTTTAATACACATGCATATACCAGTTTCTTTGGCGCTTCAGTGTAAAGTACTCTGTAGCTGTCTACCTTGAAAGTTTGTACACCCACATGTTTTGAAAACAATAATAATGTCTCAAAAACATAACACGATTAGATAAGTATTCTCCTACTTCGGACCGATATTTTCATTAGGCTTCCAAGACAAATTAAGAAATTGGATATATCGCTAATGCAAGTTCTCTGTCCACCGGCTGGGCGATGTAGCGCAGTGTGGCAGTTTAGTCACTGTATTGCTATTCAGGGCAAAGTGAGGTTCATGCCCACCACTTCTCGTACAGATTGGATTAACATGAAAACTGTGTTACTTTCTTTGAAAAAGCGATGTACAGTATTCTTCTTGCAAGAGTTGTTGATGAAATGCATGGAGCAAAAACGGTGATACCCGCGTTCGTAGCTGAGGTCGCTTACGTACGCCTTTGCGGTGGCGTTTGACTCGATTGCACGCCGGTTTGAATAGTGGAAAACAACCGACGCTCGGAAATCTGGTATTTGCTCGCGCTGGCAAGATCAATTCGGGCCTAACAGGGGAAACGACAGCGAAAATCTATTTTGGAAGTTTGATTTTGGTCTCCGCAAGTTTCGTCGCTAATGAACGTGGCGAGTGTGGAGACATGCCTAGCAGGATGCGAGCATAGCCGCGGCGGCGCAGGCGCGGGCGGAACCCGGAGGCCGCACGGCGTAGAAAGTCCCGGTTGACCTTGCCACGCCCTTCCACGGCCATCGGCCCGCAGCGCCGCAAGATCGCCCGCCTTGCGGCTGCAGCTCCAGCGCTGGAGGCGGCCCGAAGTGGCCGGAGCGGAGGCGGAGGTGAAGGCCGCTGGAGGCGGACCAGCTGCTCGGCCGACGAACCGCAGCCACTACACGCTCTGACCCCGTGTGCAGCCGGAGCGGCGTCGGCCACGGCGTGGCCAGCAGCGCCACGTCTTGTGGCCTTCGGGTCCAGAAATAAGCCAGCCATTCCACCTTGCCCGCTGTTACGTCAGCACTCTTTGACCAAGTTGTTCCGTTGACGATACGGAGACTTTCGTTAATTTTGGGCCAGGTGCTCTTTTTAATCATTTTCTGTACCACTTGTGTGATTATTTATGTTGTTGTTGTTGTGGTCTTCAGTCCTGAGACTGGTCTGATGCAGCTCTCCATGCTACTCTATCCTGTGCAAGCTTCTTCATCTTCCAGTACCAACTGCAACCTACATCCTTCTGAATCTGCTTGGTATATTCATCTCTTGGTCTCCCTCTACGATTTTTACCCTCCACGCTGCCCTCCAATGCTAAATTTGTGATCCCTTGATGTCTCAGAACATGCCCTACCAACCGGTCCCTTCTTCGTGTCAAGTTGTGCCATGTTTCACTTCCATACATGGCTACACTCCATACAAATACTTTCAGAAAGGACTTCCTGACATTTAAATCTATACTCGATGTTAACAAATTTCTCTTCTTCAGAAACGCTTTCCTTTCCATTGCCAGTCTACATTTTATATCCTCTCTACTTCGACCATCATCAGTTATTTTGCTCCTCAAATAGCAAAACTCCTTTACTACTTTCAGTGTCTCATTTCCTAATCTAATTCTCTCAGCATCACCCGACTTAATTCGACGACATTCCATTATCCTCGTTTTGCTTTTGTTGATGTTCATCTTATACCCTCCTTTCAAGACACTGTCCATTCCGTTCAGCTGCTCTTCCAAGTCCTTTGCTGTCTCTGACAGAATTACAATGTCATCGGCGAACCTCAAAGTTTTTATTTCTTCTCCATGGATTTTAATACCTACTCCAAATTTTTCTTTTGTTTCCTTTATTGCTTGCTCAATATACAGATTGAATAACATCGGGGATATGCTACAACCCTGTCTCACTCCCTTCTCAACCACTGCTTCCCTTTCATACCCCTCGACTCTTATAACTGCCATCTGCTTTCTGTACAAATTGTAAATAGCCTTTCGCTCCTTGTATTTTACCCCTGCCACCTTCAGAATTTGAAAGAGAGTATTCCAATCAACATTGTCAAAAGCTTTCTGTAAGTCTACAAATGCTAGAAACGTAGATTTGCCTTTCCTTAATGTTTCTTCTAAGATAAGTCGTAGGGTCAGTATTGCCTCACGTGTTCCAACATTTCTACGGAATCCGAAGTGATCTTCCCCGAGGTTGGCATCTATCAGTTTTTCCATTCGTCTGTAAAGAATTCGCGTTAGTATTTTGCAGCTGTGACATATTAAACTGATAGTTCGGTAATTTTCGCATCTGTCAATACCTGCTTTCTTTGGGATTGGAATTATTATATTCTTCTTGAAGTCTGAGGGTATTTCGCCTGTCTCATACATCTTGCTCACCAGATGGTATAGTTTTGTCAGGACTGGCTCTCCCAAGGCTGTCAGTAGTTCTAATGGAATGTTGTGTACTGCGGGGGCCTTGTTTCGACTCTGGTCTTTCAGTGCTCTGTCAAACTCTTCACGCAGTATCATATTTATGTATTGTATACAAAAATGATCTGAATCAATAGAGAGAGTCGCTAACTTCAAATGCATGCAGTTCTCTGGAGGAAACTGCACAATGAAGATCCACAGTACTTCGGATGTATCGACATTATTGGGATTCGAGGAGCAATGCACCTCATCTAAACACCAGAACTACCACCTTATGAGGGATTAAAGTCCCCAAACCGCATTGTGTCTCTCTCTCTCTCTCTCTCTCTTCTTTTTTTTTTTTTTTTTTTTTTTTTTTTACTATCGTATTGACCAACTTGGATCACGTTAACAACTTCAGTTCCTCTTCTTCCTTTTTTGTTGTTTCCTATTTTTCCAGTATTCCCTCTTTTTACCCCATGAAGTCTCTTCCTTTCTTCTGTCCATGTTGTTCCCGATGTTGAAAGCCTTCCAAATTCAGAATTTTGTTTTTAAAACGGTTTCTTTCTGCTATTTCTGATTCTTTGATGTTGTTTCTTTGAAGATCTTATCTTACTTCTGTAATCCATGCTATTGTCGGTTTCTTCTTCCAGAAATATAGGAGTATTTGTTTTGTTAGTCTATTTCCATCCATTCGGTAGAGATGTCCAAAAAAGGTTAATCTTCGTTTGGCCATTACTTCAGATATTTTCTCTATATTTTTGTAGATCTCCTCATTACTTCTTATTTTCCAACCACCTGCAGTTTTCATTGCACCCATTATTTTTCTAATAATCCTTCTTTCCAGTACCTCTAGTTTGTCCATCTAGTTCATCGTTAGGCATTCAGATCCATATAAACATTCTGGTCGTGCCACTGTGGTTAGTGTTTTAGTTTTGTTTTTCTAGATATACATTTCTTGTTGTAAATATTTTGGTCAAACCATATGCTCTTTCCATTTTGTTAATTCTTACATCTATTGCAGATTTTCCTAGTCCATTCTGTTGTATAGTTTCTCCAAGATATTTAAATTTATTTACTCGCTCTATTTTACCTATTTGTGCTTCTATGTATTTTGGTGCATTTTTTATATTTGTCATGAATTTTGTTTTTTGAGCTGAAATTTTGAGACCAGTTCTGTTTGCTAATTTTTCCAGAATGTTTATTTGAGTAACTGCTTCTGTCAGGTTTTCTGAAAGTATTGCGAAATCATCCGCAAAAGCCAAGCAGTTTACCTTAATTCCATTTGTTTTCCTTCCCAGAGTTATTGGTTCAATTTTGTGATTTTTTAGCTCCGAATTCCAGATCCTTACAATTTTTTCTAGAATTCAGTTAAACAGTAAAGGTGGTAAACCATCACCTTGTCTTGTTTTCATTTATATTTTAAAGGATTTGGGCTGTTTGGAAAGTTAGGTCCGAGAGGTCGCGAAATGGAAACGACAGTGAATATCCGATGAAGATTTGCGCGGTGGTGTTGGGCTGTGTCTCCACTATGCCTGTCTATCGCGTCACGTCGCTCTTTCCAGTTCTGAGCAGGCACTGAGCACATAACGATGTCTAGAATAGTACTGTCTCCTGCCAAGTATGGATGCTGCTGCGAGATTGCGCCTGGTTTCATGCGACCCCACCCACATACCTTTCATGAATTTCCTTCTTCGTGACAATTGTGGTCGCACACTGCAATGGTAGTGACGACGCCCCTGCAGCGTCTTCAGTGGGAAGTGAGCACCCACAGGACAACCCTAGCCGGCCGAAGTGGCCGAGCGGTTCTAAGCGCTTCAGTCTGGGGCCGCGCGACCGCTACGGTCGCGGGTTCGAATCCTGCCTCGGGCATGGATGTGTGTGATGTCCTGAGGTTGGTTAGGTTTAAGTAGTTCTAAGTTCTAGGGGACTGATGACCTAAGATGTTAAGTCCCGTAGTGCTCACAGCAATTTGAACCATTTGACAACCCGTAACTGCTTTGCTCACATGAATCTCTAACTATGAAGACAACATTTTGTCACAGACAACGAATTGCAGACCGGCGCAGAAAAGTGATGGAAAGCATAGGTGTGACTGCCCTCTGTGAGAAGGGCATTGGAAAGTTGGTACAACACTACGGCAAATTCTAAGTCGGAGCGGTGACTGGTTAGAGAAGTAGGTAGGAGGTGCAGCGGACTGTTGCAAATAAAACATTTTTTGTTTTCACTGTGATTTCCAGTCGGACCTTACTTTACAAAGAGCTCTCGTAGCTTTTTGCCTGCAGCTTAGCCTTCACAGGCATATATCACATACAGACTGCCTGACATAAAAAGTTAAGCACGTGGCAGACATGATCATATGCCAGAGTAACTTGGTGCTCGAACGCATCATCGGTGGGTACGTAAATGATTATAGAGCTGCAGTTCTCTATCACAGGAAGAACAGCTATCAAATGCTTTAGTGTTGTTCTAATTTAGGGTTACTGCCAGGCGTGATAGGGTATATAATGGGCGTGAACAGTGTCAGATGTTGACTAGTCGCTGTGAAGGACTCTGTTTTGCCACATACACATGTGAGATGGTTTTATCAGCACCTCACAGGATTTGAAAGGCGCCACGCCGTAGGTCTCCATTTGGCCAGCTGGTCGACTCGTGCACTACCCAGATTCCTGTGGCATCCGGGTGTGACAGTGCTCTGATACTTGGCTTCAGCGGAATGTGAGGGCAGTTTTTTAGAGATTCTGGTCGACCACTCCTGGCCACGACATCGGAGGATTGCCGTATTCTGCACCGAGCACATCGAAACCCTTCACATCCGAGCTTGCCATCCGAAAACAAGTAACAGAGTCCATGCAATGTTCGTGTATCCCACACCATTGGTCAGACACTAACAGCAACTGGAGTAGTGAATACGATGCCATGCATAGGCTGCCATTAATCCTACAACACAAACGGCTGTGTTTGGAGTATTGCCATGGCCAGGGTGCATGAACTGCTGATAAATGGCGTCTATGTTCAGCGGCGAATCGCGATTCTGCACTGTCCGTGACCATGATTGGGCAGTATGGCAGCAGTGTTTCTGAGGAGAATAACACTAGCGGCTTGGGGAACCATCGGGTATGGTTTTAGATTACGGCTGATAATGACTAAGAGGACTCTCACAACACAACGGTACCTTAAGAACATACTTTCGTCCTCGTCTGTTGCCACTCATGCAACTGTATTTTGGTGCCATTTTTCAACAGTACACTGCTCGCCCACACATGACATGTACCTCTGCGGACTGTCTGTGTGATATTGAGGTATTGCTGTGACTGGCAAGATCACCAGATGTGTCCGCAGTACAACGTGTCGCACAAGCCAAGACGTCAACACTTTCCCACTGACAGGATCCAGGAATCGACAACCAGTTACAAAGATTATGGGCCAACGTGCCTCAGTAGAGGATACAATAGCTTAACAATAGCCTTCCCAACCGAATCAGTGGCCATAGTGGGTGCAACATCATACTGTTAAGTGGACTCATATTGCTAAATCCTTATAAATCTGGCTCGATATTACAACTATTAAAATAACATATACCCTCCCAACCCATGAAGTTTCATCTCGATCTTTCCTCCCGTTCTGGGTGTTTAACTTTCTTTTGTTAGCCAGTGTATATTGAAGTACTGTCTGAAAGCAACCACATAAACAATCAGTCAGATCTTAACAATATTTCAAAGTGTCATTGGATCACTGTAAAATATTGAAATGTGCAGCTTGCAAGGATCGTTGCTGTGAGCGCCACGTGCTGGGGTTCGCCAGTGGAAAGTGCTGTCTGCCTCCCACACTTACGTGCTCGACACACAGACGACACGCAAACTGGTGAAAGCCATATATTGCCTTAACCCAGCAAATTGCTAATTACAGTAATTGAAAGAGCTCTTTGATCTCAAGACTGTATTGAATGCAAATGAGAGCAGTCTTCATTCGTCATTTCTCTTACAAATTAATTAAATTTCCTACCACACATATATAATCCCTGCTTTCGCCACAGTGACGACCAAGAATTTCTCTCATCACGCTGAAACGCGCGGGAAGCCTGCCAACACTTCTCAACAATCGCTTACAGTATGCCCATCAACTGCCCAGCGGCTGGTACACTGCATGTGCTGTGTCGCCACTCATTGGTTCATACATTTACGCTCCAGCGCCTGAGCTGATGACCCTTCTGATAGGCTGACATCGACAGCGCAGTTAGTATCTGGAATTTTCCCACACTGAACACAGCATAATGTCAGTGTCGTTTCCGCCGACAGGAAAAGCAGATTCGTCACACCAGAAAGGCTCCGGGGGACCTGTGATCGCCGTTCTGTAACTTCCAAGGCCTGTGCCGCCTCGTGGACAACGGAAACCGGCCAGCAGCACCGCAGGGCAGGGCTTGAGCCATCCCGTATTCGTACCTTTGCGACCACCCAGGTCCGTCACTCCATTCTCTCAGGCCTTCCCCATATCTGAAGGGAAATTCACGAATCTTACATCAGAAGCCACTAATGATATATTCCCCTCCAGCACAGTTAAGAACATTAAGCTGCCAATTTTACTTATTACTGCAAAGCGATATGTTTAATGGTACTATCACAGTATTACTAAAATATTTCTGAAAAATTTAATTTGCAAGGGCCTTAAAGCAGTGAAACATATTCACTCACGTAACGAAAAGCAACAGCATCGGCGCTGCAAAGGGAATAAAACCTCAACTACTGAGCAATGGAAACATGATATGTTTGCCCTTACAATCTTCACCACCTCAGGATGTGTTCACGTATGGAGATCTACTTACAGTTTGTGTTGCGTTCTTACAGCGCTGATTCATCGAAGGCAATCTAAGGCGGTTTGGATCATCCTGTAGCGATCTTCCAGTGGTCCTAGCTCAACATTAAAATGAACTGTGGCTTGCATGCCTAAACCTCACATGACATCGCGAAAGCCATCAATGAAGGCAGTCAGGTAGACTCAGCATTTCTTGACTTCAGCATTTCCGAAAAGCACTTGGATCAGGACCACACATATGCTTATTATCGGAAGTACGATTATGTCGTATATGAAGCGAAATTTGCGACTACATTGAGAATATGTTGCTAGGGAGGACCCAGCATATCGTCTTGGAAGGAGAGTCTTTGACAGAAGTAGAAGCAACTTCATGGATGATGGGTCCTTGCCGGTCATGTTGTACAATAATGATATTGCATTCTTTAGACTCTTCGCCACTCGTGTAGTTATCTGTGGTGAAGTACAAAGCTGCGCAAATATTCACTTACGCCTTGATATGATTTGAAATTGGAGCAAAGATTGGTCATCTACTTTAGAAGTTCAGAAATGTAAAAGATTGTGCACTTCGCAAAACACAGAAATGTAGTGTCGTACGAGTTCGAAATCAGTGAGTCGCCGTTGGAATAGGCCAACTCGTACAAATACCTGGATGTAACAGTTTGTAAGGATACGAAATGGAACGATCATTTAGGCTCAGTCGTAGCTGAAGCGCATGGCAGAGTTCGGTTCATTGGTGGTATACCAGGCAATGCAGTCAGTATAGAAAGAAGGTTGCTTACAAAACACTCGTGTGACCCATCCTAGAATATTGCTGTAGAGTGTAAGACCGTACCCAACAGGACTAAGAGGAGATATCGGACTTATACAACGAAGGACAGCACGAATTGTCACGACTGGTTTGACCCGCGGGACAGTGTTATAGAGATGATTAAGAAACTGAACTGGCAAACTCTTCCAGATAGATGCATACTATGTCGTGAAAGCGTACTTACAACGTTTGCAGAAGAATCTAGTAATATACGTTGGTGACCAAAAGTTAAGGACGAAAGTAACTTCGCATTATGTGCCACTTCCAAGTAACAAAGCTTAATGAAATTTGGATCTTACGTAGAAAGAACAGCTACAATGTAGTAAAGAAGGTAACTAAAACAAATACGCAGTGAGACGAACAGAAGTGACTTTTTTATTTGAATGCAGTAACTCCACTGAAGCCTTCGCTATTTCTGATGGTCCTCTGGATATTACAAAAGGCGAGACATGGTTCTTGCTGGACGATGATGATGATGTTTGGTTTGTGAGACGCTCAACTGCGCGATCATCAGCGCCCGTACAAAGTCCAAATTTTTTCACAGTCCAATTTTTTATATTGTCCAGTGTGGCCACTGTCACGAATGATGAAGGTGGTGATGATGAAATGATGAGGACAACACAAACACCCAGTCCCCGGGCAGAGAAATTCCCCAACCCAACGAGGAATCGAACCCAGGACCTCGTGATCCAGAGGCAGCAACGCTAGCCACTCGACCACGAGCTGCGGACTTCTTGCTGGACGAAACCATATTTGGCGAGAGGTGGTGATACGCAATGCGCCCAGGAACGTTGTCGAACTTGATCGCTCTCGTGGTCCAGCTGATATGGTGGGTGGAGGCATAAATCCTTGGATACACTTCACTCATTGGTCAACGTTGTTGTGACGTTGTTCCTATTCCGCATGTGCATCTTTTCAGGGGTTCATACGGCCCTGACTTCGTTTATATGAATGGTAGTGCGCATGTGGAGGAGTTCTTGGAACAAGAGGATATTCTGCGAATGGACTGACCTCTTCCTTTCACTGACTGACATCACACTGTGCACGTGTGGGACGCGTTGCGGAGACTATTGCAGCACGTCCACACGCAACAACGACCGTCCAACAGGTGTCAACCGCGCTAGTGGAGAGATGGAACGCCCCACCACAAGAATTCTATACCAACTTTGTGGTCAGTATGGAAGCACGTTGCAGATCATGCAGTGTCATCCGAAGTGATCACACACCCTATCAAGAACCATGTCCCGCTTTCTGTAATGTCCAGGAGAGCATCACGAATCGCGGTGACGTCATTGTTAATTATTGCCTTGCATAAAAGCGTCATTTCTCTTCGTCTTATTGCGTATTTGTTTCAGTTACCTTCTCTACTATTCTGAACCAGTTTTTTCTGCTTAGGGTCTAAGTTCCATCGAGATTTGCTATTGGCAGTGATGCATCACACGAAAGTTAGTTTCGTCCTTAAGTCTTGCACTCTACTGTACTTCATCGTCCTATGAACCGCCCCAGTAGGGTCCGCAATGACAAGACTGCACAATTATAGCGGGCAGAAAGGGATATTACCCGCGGGCTTTGCGTATATATGACGGGGAAGAAGCCTAAAACCTGGTAAGATGGAAAGAACCTTCTGCGTGCAATTCCCTCTGGTTCTGCGGAGTGTGGACGTAGGTGTAGCTATAGAAAGTGGCGCCACGGTTATGACGCAGGCAGCTAGGCGTCGCCGGCCTAGCGGCTGCGCCTGCGCTTCTTGGAAACGGCAGTCGGTTGCTACACGCCGCGTAGCAGCTGGCTGGAACCTCGCGGGAAACTGGCTACGCACCCCCGTGTTCTGGGAAATCGTCGCTGAAAACTGGAGCGCTCTAGAAAGCGAAAACCGTTCTGGACGCCCTCGAATGTGTCTCCTGATGTTTAGGCTGCCTCCTGACCATGAATCTGCATTCTCAGGTCTTAAATCTCTGTACGAACACGTAATTGTAGCCTAAAGTATTAACGTTTATTTTCTAAACAACATCCATTCCGTTTCAAAATTTAGGCGTAAGAGTTTCCAGCTGAAACTTTACCCCGCTTTCATTTGCACCGGCACACTATACGACAGACAGTCACACGTTGTTGATGAACACTGTCGAGTCACATTAATGTCACCACTTGCCAGTAACCTGAATAACCGCCTCTTGCAGCGCGGGCCGCCGCGAGATGTGCAGGAAGAGTGTCATTCCGGTTCTGGAAGGTACCGATAGGGATCTGGAGCCAAGCAAACTCCAGTGCCGTGGCCACAAGCGCTAGGTTTTGTGGTTGAGTATCCACGGCGCGAATAACCCGATCGAAGTGGTTCCACAGATTCTCAGTTGTGTTTAAATCTGGGGAATTTGATGGTCAGGGATGGGGGTACGGTAAAATCATACTGGTGCTCTTCGAACAACGCACGCACACTAGCGAGTTGTGTGACGTGTTCCATTGTCCTGCTGGTAGATGCCATCGTGCCAAGAAAACACAAACGCATGTAGGGGTGGACACGGTCCCTAAGGATAGATGCTTATTCGTGTTGGTCCATTGTACCATCCAGAATGTCGAGATCAGACTGGGACTGCCACTAAAACATTCACCGGACTATAATGCATGCAGGGTGTTTGTTTTCTGAGGTTCCATGCCGAACACGCGAATGGCCATCTGTCCGATGGAGTACAAAACGTGATTGATCTGGAAAATCCGTGTATCACTACTCAGTAGACGTCCAGTTGCATTTCTGGCGTTCAAATTCCAGCCTTGGTTGCCGATGAAGAGCAGTCAGTATGGGTGCGTGAAACAGCGCGTACTGCAGAGGTCGATACGCTGAAAGATTGTTGACAGGATGCAGTTGACAGCTGCCTGGCTCATCTTGGCGGTCAGTTGCTGGAGCAGTTGCCCATCTGTTCGCCCTTTCACATGTCCGCAGCCGTAGTTCACCCCTGTCTTCTACGGCCCGTGGCTCACCACAGTTGTCTTGGCGCTGGTTTTGCATATCGCCATATTGGGATACACAGTATACTTTAACTACAGCGGAAAGTGAACAAAATGGTTCAAATGGCTCTGAGCACTGTGGGACTTAACTTCTGAGGTCATCAGTCCCCTAGAACTACTTAAACCTAACTAACCTAAGGACATCACACACATCCATGCCCGAGGCACGATTCGAACCTGCGACCGCAGCGGTCGCGTGGTTCCTTACTGTAGCGCCTTGAACCGCTCAGCCACTCCGGCCGGCGAAAGTGAACACATTACAAACTTAGCCGCTTCGGAAATGCTTCCGATCTTGGCCCGAACGCCAATGATCACGACCTTGGGGACATCAGATAAATCGCTCCGTTTTCGCGTTGCAACGACTGCACTGTTTTCCACGTCCCCCCGACATGCTTTATATACCTTCCGCGGCTAGTGCCGCCCCTGCCGTCTCTTAGTGGTTACTGCAAGTCGACGTCAAGCGTAGGCGGCGTGAGTTTACCATTTATTTCCTACCTAAGCAGCAAACTGAGTAGCTAATTCGCACTGACAGATATCTGCACCTACCATCTTTGCCCACGAAGTACTATTGACTACGTATTCTTTGCAGTGTCCATAGAACATATCACGTGGCGAGTTTCACAGAGTTTAAGCGTATAAATGGATGTGTAATAAGGGGACATGGCTCTACCGACTTACGGTACGTTGCTTTGAAGTCAGTGCCGTAATATTAACATCAGAAGACCACTGTTTACGATTGATTCTTGTTCTTAATTCCTGACGTGTGCACGCCACAGTTGTTTTAAATAGAAAATGCTTTCGTGAACAACACAGTGTCAGGAAGTACTTCCAGAGTTTTTTCCGATCTTAAGTGCATTTTTGCTCCAGTAATACAAAACATTTCGCCTCGTTAATGTAACTTTGTCTTTAATGCCCTTTTAGAATAACCAAGAAGATAAGTACGCGATGTGACAAGGATCCTTTCGTAATCGACCGATGACCTCGCTGTTTGGTCTCTTCCCCCAAAAACCAACCTTTCGTAATCCAGCAGGACCGACGAAAGTGATGTTCGTTCTATGTTCTGTTCCTGAAAATGCTGACAACAAATTTCGCTGTGTTTTGTTAGTTTCCAATCATTCCTTCTCAGACCGTTTACCAATAGAGCTCTTCGGGCTGGAATGATGACAGAAATAAAGGAACTGTCGTAAAAGTAAACAGCTCAACCAGAATTCACGTATATACGAGGGCTGTTCGGAAAGTAAGGTCCGATAGGTAGTGAAATGGAAACGATAGTGAAGCTTTGCACAGACGTGTCGGGCAGTGTCTCTAGTGTGGCCATCGACTGCGTCACGTCGCTCTTCAAGCTTCTGAGCGCACAGTGAGCACGTGAAGATACCCAGAACAATAGTGGGGCAGCGGGGACGCCCCTGCGGCGTTTTTGATGGGATGTGTTTCATCACCCACCGTACAACCAGGACTTGGCTTCCTCTGAGTTTCATATCTGCTCACAAGAACTGCTGGCCAGAAAGACAACATTTTGAAACAGACAACGAACTGCAGACCAACGTAGAGAAATAGCGGGAAGCCCAGGTGGCTCGACGGGGGTATAGGAAAGCTGGTACAGCGCTACGACAGATGTCTAAGTCTGAGCGGCGGCTATGCAGAGCAGTAGGTGGAACGTGCAGCAAACTGTTCCAAATAAAACGTTTTTGATTTTCACTGCGGTTTCCATTTCGTGACTCATCGGAAAGTACTTTGCGAATAATCTTCGTACAATAAAATATCGCTTGAACGATTCCACTTACGAATGAGACGTGATTCTGTTACACTTTAGACTATAATCAAACCGATTAGTACACCCATAAATGACACAAGCTAGCATTTATGACCAAAATACTTCCATCAGAAGTTAATGTTCGGGGAAACTCACATGGCGAATGTCGACTTCAAGTTTGTAATGTCATGACAACTGTCCTCGTACAGTAATATATGTATCATTATATGTGAACTCAAGGCTGAAACCTATGACTTGTATCAGACAACGATAGAGGATGACATCGATATAAATTATAGAATGTCTAATTTCACTGAGAGATCCAATAATTCGTACAATAAACACGCTCCTCTTAAAACCGTAAAATAAACTCTGCATCATAGCTTATTGATCACCTTAAACACCTATTGGGCATCAGAGACAAGACATACCGGGTGATCAAAAAGTCAGTATAAATTTGAAAACTTAATAAACCACGGAATAATGTAGATAGAGAGGCAAAATTTGACACACATTCTTGGAATGACATGGGGTTTTATTAGAACAAAAAAAAAAAAAGTGTTATATCCTAGCCAGTAATGCCAACCGAGCCCGCTGCCAAAAAGGTTGGCAGCATCAAAGTCCGGACGCCGTCCGCATAAGCAGCGCCAGCGATACAGGAAATCGCCGCAAGTCTGCGCGCGCCACCGCTGGCTTCTGGCTTCTTAAGCGCTGGAGTCGCGAGCGCTAGGACAGTTCTGGATTCGCCGCTCAGTTGTATACTCGCCACCGAATTGTGTACCTGCTAGTCAGTTGTGTGTTCATCGCAGCAGAGTTGTTGTTTGTCGTCAGCCGACGCTGACCAAGCCGCTCCGACTCGAACTAGACAGATTTCTGTAGACCATGTTCACCACTGTGTTCTGTATCGTCGTTAATAAAGATAAGTACCGACTTTCATTTAATCCGAGTGTTTGGGTTTTCATCTTTCTGTTCACTGTTCCAGCGGACCGGTCGGCCCGCTATTAAAAGTGTGGCGGTGACTTCGTAGGCCGTTTCTACAGCGAAGTGTTGTCGCTACGAAGGCCGCCACAAAACAAAGTTCACAAAATGTCCGACAGATGTCGCTGGACAACAAAACTGCTACCGTGACGGGTGAGAGGTACGCCGATATGTTGCAGAATCCCATCATCCCCAGCCTGGCTGATAAACACCTGCTGGAACGTACGATGTTTATGCAGGATGGCGCTCCACCCCATATTGCTAGACGGGTGAAAGATCTCTTGCGCGCGTCGTTTGGTGATGATCGTGTGCTCAGCCGCCACTTTCGTCATGCTTGGCCTCCCAGGTCCCCAGACCTCAGTCCGTGCGATTATTGACTTTAGGGTTACCTAAAGGCGCAAGTGTATCGTGATCGACCGACATCTCTAAGAATACCGAAAGACAACATCCGATGCCAATGCCTCACCATAACTCCGGACATGCTTTACAGTGCTGTTCACAACATTATTCCTCGACTACAGCTATTGTTGAGGAATGATGGTGGACATATTGAGCATTTCCTGTAAAGAACATCATCTTTGCTTTGTCTTACTTTGTTATGCTAATTATTGCCATTCTGATCAGATGAAGCGCCATCTGTCGGACATTTTTTGAACTTTTGTATTTTTTTGGTTCTAATAAAACCCCATGTCATTCCAAGCATGTGTGTCAATTTGTACCTCTCTATCTACATTATTCCGTGATTTATTCAGTTTTCAAATTTATACTGACTTTTTGATCACCCGGTAGAAACGGCACTTCACTTCAAAAAACCCTCTCGCCTACAAGCAACTACACAAGCGGATTAATCAGTGTGAGAGAAATGTAAAACTCAGGTATTCACACTCGTTAACTAAGGACAAAGACATGCCCGCCATTCTGCGGAAAAAATGTACACGGTTTAGAAACAGGCAGACCCAAACCTTCACCTGTACCTCTAGGTCCTACTGTAGATCTAAACCAATACTTCACCACACTGGCGCCTTTATTTGAACAACCCGTAAAGGCGCAAAACATCAATTCCATGATAAAAACAGTGGTTGCTATAAGCGCAAGGCAGTTACTCAGTCGCATAACTGTTAATACATACAGAAAATCCGCTCCACAAATCATTTCGGAAGCTGCAGATGATGCCATTACAGTTCAAATGATCAAATTCATTGTCGGTCCACTACGTCTGACTACCGGCCCACTTGCACTGAATCGGCGTCACCTAAGGCCTTAGAATCTACTAATTACTTCATCTGAGACAATCTTGGAGGGTCACGGTTCAAATCCGCGACCGACCGTCCAGATCTAGATTTTCCGTGAATTCCCTAAATTGCTTTAGGCAAATACCGGGATGGTTCTTTTCGAAGGGCACGGCCGACTTTCTTCCCTAATCCGGGTTTGTGCTCCATCTGTAATGACCTCGTTGTCGATAGCAAAGAACCCTAATATTCCTTCCTTTCCTGCAAATAACCTTCTAGACGTAAACCAATCAAGTTTCCGCAAAGCTCACAGCACGATGACTGCTCTAATAAAGTTCATAGACGAATTGGTATTAGCTATGCACAAACAAAAAGCGACTGTTACACTATGTGATCAAAAGTATCCGGACACCCCCGAAAACATACGTTTTCCATATTAGATGCATTGTGCTGCCACTTCCAGCCAGGTACTCCATATCAGCGACCTCAGTAGTCATTAGAAATCGTGAGAGAGCAGAATGGGGCGCTCGGCAGAACTCAGGGACTTCGAATGTGGTCAGATGATTGAGTGTCACCTGTGTCATACGTCTGTACACGAGATTTCCACACTCCTCATCCCTAGGTCCACTGTTCCTGATGTGATAGTAAAGAGGAAACGTGAAGGAACACGTACAGCACAAAAGCGTGCAGGCCGACCTCATCTGTTGACTGACAGAGACCGCCAAAGTTGAAGAGGGTTGTAACCTGTAATGGGCAGACATCTATCCAGATCATCACACAGGAATTCCAAACTGAATCAGGTACCACTGCAAGTATTATGACAGTTATGCAGGAGGTGAGAACACTTGGATTTTATGGTCGAGAGGCTGCTCATAAGCCACACATCATGCTGGTAAATGACAAATGACACTTCACTTGGTATAAGGAGTGTAAACACTGGGCGATTGAACAGTGGAGTGACGAATCACGGTACACAATGTGGCGATCCGATGGAAGGGTGTGGGTATGGCGAAAGCCCGGTGAACATCATCTGCCAGCGTGTGTAGTGCCAACAGTAAAATTCGGAGTCAGTGGTGTTATGGTGTGGTCGTGTTTCTCATGGAGAGGACTTGTGCCCCTTATTGTTTTGTGAGGCACTATCACAGCACAGGCCAACATTGATGTTTTAAGCACTTTCTTGCTTCCCACTGTTGAAGAGCAGTTCGGGGATGGCGATTGCATCTTTCAACACGATCGAGCGCCTGTTCATAATGCACGGCCTTTGGCGGAGTGGTTGCATGACGATAACATCCCTGTAAGGGACTGGCCTGCACAGAGTCCTGACCTGAATCCTATAGAACATCTTTGGGACGTTTTGGAATGCCGACTTCATGCCAGGCCTCACGTATCAACAGCAATACCTCTCCTCAGTGTAGCACTCCATGAAGAATGGGCTGCCATTCCCAAAGAAACCTTCCAGCACCTGACTGAAGGAACATATGCCTGTGAGAGTGGAAGCTGTCATCAAGGCTAAGGGTGAGCCAACATCGAATTGAATTCCAGCATTACCAGTGGAGGGTGCCAAGAACTTGTATTGTAAGTCATTTTCAGCCAGGTGTCCGGGTACTTTTGATCACAGAGTGTAACTCACATACGTATTTCTATATACCACTACGTAACAGCCATCCTCTTACATTCAGGAAACTAATGTAACAATTTCATTCAAAACCTTGAAGAAATTACAGTCCTTTCTATGTTACAACACATTTCTGAAACACCATACTCACATTGGTTATCAGAAGTAAATAGTCTTGCTTAATTTGAGTGAGATGGTTAATATTTTGATGAAGAACTGCTCATACAGTAGATATGAGGAGATGGTGTTGGATCATGTAGGAGAAGATTAATCAGTAAGTACTCGTGAACCTGTACGTGGAATGCACACTTCCAAGAATACAGTTTTGAGAATACTATAGGAGCAACAGGTAGGTGCAATGTGTGCAAGGAGAGTGTCAAACCCACAGTTCAGTTGTGTCAGTGGATCACTCTACACATCAGTGCAATGCTGAGTTTCCTACTGTGTGTATTGCTCACGGATGAGGACTCCTTCAAGTATGATGGTGTTTTCATGTGATGCAATAATCACATCTGGAGTGATGACAGTTTATATGCCACATCTGTCTAAGCAGCAATGAGTCTCCGCAACCTGTAGGCTACAATCACACAAGAACTTTGAAAAAGCAGAACTCATATAATTTTGTTCTGTTGAAGACATCCAACCCCATATTAAACTAGTGTACCAATAAGAAATAATAAACAGACTAGGAAGTTCTAAGTTCTTAGGTATTCATGTTTTCTAGGATTTATACAGGAAAAACCATATAGTAGAAATGCTAAAAGATTTAGGTTCAACTGCTTTTGCCATAAGATCACAAATTTGAATTGTTGTTGTAAGGTGCTAGCTGTTTAAGCAATAAAAAACTAAATTTTCATTTCAAACCATTAGATGCTTATCTCAAACCGCTCAGCTTGCAGTTTCTCTCTCATGTGTATATTTCTTACCTTACAAGGTTTGGACACACTCTGTATGTAGGTGGATCTCCATAGTCATTCTATTCAGTACTGTTGGTGAATTATATACACGAACTCTTTGGTTGTGTTGCAGCTGGAGAAGCTGGTCAGTGAGATGGAGTCCATCTACAGCACGGCCAAGGTCTGCGACTACAATGACGCCACCAAGTGTGACCTCAGCCTGGAACCGGGTGTGTATATCTCAGATACATAGCTTTCTGTTATCTTCTTGTGACACAATAGCTATTTTGTCAAATATTTCTCACATCAGTATCTTTAGTATTTGTTGTATCAAACTGTTCTCGTTTCACTCAGAAATGGAAATTAGGGTTCAGCATCGTGACACCGATGTGCTTGTTAGAGATGGTGTACTGGGTTGGATCAGAATGGGATGGGGAAGGAAATGGGCAGTGTCATTCTTAAAGAAACCATTCTGGCATTTGCCTTAAGGAATTAAGGGACACTTCAGAAAACTGAAATTTGAATGCCCAGACTGGGTTTTGAACTGCCCTCCTCCCAAATGCAAGTCCCATGTCTTAACCACTGCCCCAACTCAATCAGTGTTTCACTCACCCTGCGAAGGACTGTAGTGGAATAAGCATAGAGACTAATATGATTATGACTTTCTTAAATGGAGCAAGAATTGGGATACATTTTTCTCAGCTTGACAGGAAGACTGTCCATTTTTCGAAACAGTCCATTTGTGGTCAATCCAATTCCTCCAGTGTACTGAGTGTATTGTATCCTTTAAGTGTGATAACAGAATGACTGCCATAATCTCTTTACTGAGCAACAGAATCATTTAGATGGTGACTGGCAGATGTCAAATCGGGTGTGGATCTAGGCTTCGCTGCTCCTCCACTGTTTGTTTTTTGCTTTGATTTTGTCACATTTACCTTGAGTATGGTACCTTTTCTAACTACTTCTAATTAATTCACTTTATTTTTAACTATGAGTTTAAGCTTGTACATTGTTGTTGTTGTTCCCTCTATCTAGGTCCAGGGTGACTGTTTCATAGAGGCCCTATGAGATTATTTTTCCAGTCTTTTTAATTGGCCAAGGTACTCCATGTTCGGAAAGCTCCTTAATTCCATGACTTTTGTAGGACTCTGTGTCAACTGACCTGCTGCTGGCTCACAAATGGATACATTTACTTTTTTAATCACATTAGTATTAATTGTTTGTTGTAGCTTATTCATTCTCACCTAAAAATGAAACCTGACATTCCTATATGAATTATTAAGCGGTTGTTACAAAATGCTGGAGAGCAAACACCAGAATCAGTGCTAACTTACTTATTTTCTCAATGCAGTACAATAGTCATTGTCGTAGGAGATTGTAATACAGCATATTCAGGTCCACAGGTCTTTCTTAGATGCAAGTATCTTAAACTGGCTGGGTTTATATAAATAATTCTTTTAATTTTTTTCAATCTTATGTTTTATTCTCATTTGTCTCAATACATTTATTACATTCCAATTGTCATTCACTCCATAAATTCTTCCAATTACTCGCTATTATGTTCACATTACAACTTTTTGCTATGAACTGTACATAATGACTCTCTGTTGCAGAATAAACTATGCATCCGGTAAAGATGGTGCCAATCGAAAGATAACATGTACAATCAAATGTTTAACAACAAAACTGATCTCCAAAATATATTCTTAAATTTAACTTAATTATTAAAAACATTTCAATGCTACAAAACAAATTAGTTAATTCACTTGCAAAATGTAGAAAAATTGCAATTTGGCTGGAATATATATATATATATTTATGTTATTATAAAAGTGATTTGGATTTGACAGATCCACATTTATATATCAAATATGCACTGTTCTGCCACTCAAAAATTATAAATGATCAGATTTACACACCATGTATCAAATCACAAAGTCTAATATCCTGATACCAGCTCATGAAAATAACAAATATGTGTGATATGCTGCATCTTGAAACACTGTAGTGAACATACTGATAACATTATATTGTACATATATGCATTGTAGGGCTTTGCCTTGCCCCTCTACACAGTTTGTCAGTTTATGATCAAAGTCATCATGATAATCATACTGATAGGTGCTTGTTTTGTGCCTGCAGAGCTGACAGAGAGACTGGCAGAGAGCCGAGACCCTAAGGAGCTGTCTCACATATGGGTGGAGTGGAGGCATGCTTCGGGAGAGAAAGTCCGCTCACAGTTTGAGCATTATGTCGCTCTCAGCAATGAAGCTGCTGTCCTGAACAGTAAGTACCTACACGAAGATGACATTATTTCTGTTGAGACTATATTTATTCACTTAAACCACCATTAGCCTAAGGGACTGTGGTTTAAGTGCCATACTAAGGGTCTAAAGTTGCAAGGTTTACTCTCTGGTCACTCCCAGGATTTTTATCAGTCACTTACCAATTCTTATACTTCTGGCAATGGTTTTAATTGGTGAAATGGCAAGTTGAACTGTGTTTTGGATGCTACATTAAACTATAGGCCATGCTATAACCGTCTGCGTAAGCCATCTGAGAGGTTGAAGGAAGACAAGGGCATACCACTTTCAATAGGCCCATGCCTAGTAGAGTGCTATCATGTTCAAACAACACTATGGGTTGATGACAACTTTACCTTTACAATTAGTCAAATTCAGCTATATAGCCTTTTTATGTGGAAAAATCAATGGATATATATATATATATATATATATATAAACAAAGATGATTGACTTACCAAACAAAAGCGCTGGCAGGTCGATAGACACACAAACAAACACAAACATACACACAAAATTCTAGCTTTCACAACCAACGGTTGCTTTGTCAGGAAAGAGGGAAGGAGAGGGAAAGACGTAAGGATGTGGGTTTTAAGGGAGAGGGTAAGGAGTCATTCCAATCCCGGGAGCGGAAAGACTTACCTTGGGGGAAAAAAGGACAGGTATACACTCGCACACACACACATATCCATCCGCACATACACAGACACAAGCAGACATTTGGTCTTTAAATATGTCTGCTTGTGTCTGTATATGTGTGGATGGATATGTGTGTGTGTGTGAGTGTATACCCGTCCTTTTTTCCCCCTAAGGTAAGTCTTTCCGCTCCCGGGATTGGAATGACTCCTTACCCTCTCCCTTAAAACCCACATCCTTTCGTCTTTCCCTCTCCTTCCCTCTTTCCTGACGAAGCAACCGTTGGTTGCGAAAGCTAGAATTTTGTGTGCATGTTTGTGTTTGTTTGTGTGTCTATCGACCTGCCAGCGCTTTCGTTTGGTAAGTCACACCATCTTTGTTTTTAGATATATTTTTCCCACGTGGAATGTTTCCCTACAAAAGTGCTGGCAGGTCGACAGCCACACAAACAAACACAAACATACACACAAAATTCTAGCTTTCGCAACCAACGGTTGCTTCGTCAGGAAAGAGGGAAGGAGAGGGAAAGGTGAAAGGATGTGGGTTTTAAGGGAGAGGGTAAGTAGTCATTCCAATTCCGGGAGCGGAAAGACTTACCTTGGGGGAAAGAAGGACAGGTATACACTCGCACACACACACATACCCATCCGCACATACACAGACACAAACAGACATTTGTAAAGGCAAAGGGTTCGGGCAGAGATGTCAGTTGAGGCGGAAGTACAGAGGCAAAGATGTTGAAAGACAGGTGAGGTATGAGCGGCGGCAACTTGAAATTAGCGGAGGTTGAGGCCTGGTGGATAACGAGAGGAGAGGATATACTGAAGGGCAAGTTCCCATCTCTGGAGTTCTGACAGGTTGGTGTTAGTGGGAAGTATCCAGATAACCCGGACGGTGTAACACTGTGCCAAGATGTGCTGGCCGTGCACCAAGGCATGTTTAGCCACAGGGTGATCCTCATTACCAACAAACACTGTCTGCCTGTGTCCATTCATGCGAATGGACAGTTTGTTGCTGGTCATTCCCACACAGAAAGCTTCACAGTGTAGGCAGGTCAGTAGGTAAATGACGTGGGTGCTTTCACACGTGGCTCTGCCTTTGATCGTGTACACCTTCCGGGTTACAGGACTGGAGTAGGTGGTGGTGGGAGGGTGCATGGGACAGGTTTTACACCGGGGGCAGTTACAAGGGTAGGAGCCAGAGGGTAGGGAAAGTGGTTTGGGGATTTCATAGGGATGAACTAAGAGGTTACGAAGGTTAGGTGGATGGCGGAAAGACACTCTTGGTGGAGTGGGGAGGATTTCATGAAGGATGGATCTCATTTCAGGGCAGGATTTGAGGAAGTCGTATCCCTGCTGGAGAGCCATATTCAGAGTCTGATCCAGTCCCGGAAAGTATCCTGTCACAAGTGGGGCACTTTTGTGGTTCATCTGTGGGAGGTTCTGGGTTTGAGGGGATGAGGAAGTGGCTCTGGTTATTTGCTTCTGTACTAGGTCGGGAGGGTAGTTGCGGGATGCGAAAGCTGTTTTCAGGTTGTTGGTGTAATGGTTCAGGGATTCAGACACAAGCAGACATATTTAAAGCCGCTTGTGTCTGTATATGTGTGGATGGATATGTGTGTGTGTGCGAGTGTATACCTGTCCTTTTTTCCCCCTAAGGTAAGTCTTTCCGCTCCCGGGATTGGAATGACTCCTTACCCTCTCCCTTAAAACCCACATCCTTTCGTCTTTCCCTCTCCTTCCCCTCTTTCCTGATGAGGCAACAGTTTGTTGCGAAAGCTTGAATTTTGTGTGTGTGTTTGTGTTTGTTTGTGTGTCTATCGACCTGCCAGCGCTTTCGTTCGGTAAGTCACATCATCTTTGTTTTTAAATATATATATATATATATATATCCATGGCATCCCAATGACAGTTTATCAGATAATCAAAAAATGTCTAGAGATGGGCTCTGTAAAACTGAAAACAGTGTGTGTTCTCACTCATTACCAACCAACTGTTAATGCCAGTGTATTGGAAAAGATATATCTCAAAGATGCTTCTGCACCATCTGTGACAAAAAGAGACATTTGCCAACTCATTTACAAATTGTGTGCTACATCGCACAGTGTGATGTGCTGGTTGCTGTTTGGGTGTCACATGACATAAATTTATGGCCTTGTACCATTGAAGGTGACGTTGCACCTGTCTGCAACTTACCGTGTCATCATTACGGTAAGCAGCAATCTCTCTATTCCTTATTTTGTTGATATTCCAATCTGGAGTTTCCATTGTTCAAAACTGGGCTATAGTGGTTTAAGTAAACACATACACAGCCTCAGTAGAAATAATGTCATCTTTCAAGAAGTTTCAAAGAACTATAGAACAATGTTTCAAAAGGTCACTGCTCTTCTGCTTGCAATGGACATTCTGCACCAGGTACAAAAAACGTGAAGACCACAGTTACAGATTTAAATAACTTGCTTTCTGGGAAGCTGAGGTGTGCTCCAGTAATCGAAAAGTTCAGCTTCCAGCATTCCAGTGGTATTAATTGGTTCACAGGCTACTTTCCTGTTGGGAAATTCTGAGTCAGTGCAGCATTCTGTTCTTTCTTTCTCTTTTCACAAATGGGATAAAAGAATTTTTCTGGCTAGTTCACCAGAATAATACAATTTTATGCCATCTTTCAAATGTTGTGTATGAAAAAACTTATGCAGGAGGTTTACAAATGATGTATGATTACTTTAGACTGTTTTAACATATTCAACTTTTGTACTGGTCCAAAAAGTAAAAATTATCAATATACCATAACTTTCAACTGTGTCCATTCAGGTGTTAGTATCATACACAGTAACATGTTTTAAGCATCATATCCAGATAATTTACTGTTCCTACTTGATCTCAAAGTGTTCTAAACCAGGTTCTAACACAACAATCATATATCACCTCATCCATAATCTCAAACGCTGTTCAGTATTTACCATAGCAGCAATTTAGAGCATCTCAGTTCCCCTACAATAGATAATCAAACAGCAATTCTTCATGACTATTTTGTTTAGTAGCTGATGTACTTGTAACACAATTAACTTGAACTGGCTTTATTATTGATCATAGCGAGGTCCCTTCATAAAATTTGCTGCTTTTTTTCTACATGGCCTCTTCAGTGACCTAAGAGCACACACGCTCACACCCACACCCACACCTGCCTCCCTCCCTCCCCCCCACCACCACACACACAATTCTCTTCTTTAGTTTTAAGAAAACAAATGAAGAATACATTTGGTGACACCATTTCTGGTGGGCCAACTGGCTAACTCCAATGCTAATTAAACCAGAAACTATGCAATGTATCAATTTTTTTCATGACAGTTTTTTGTCAGCTTCAGGCAGAGGGAGATGGGGGGGGCTGGAGAAGAGAGGGAGAGGGAGAGGAGGAGGAGGGAGGGAGAGAGAGAGAGAGAGAGAGAGAGAGAGAGAGAGAGAGAGAGAGAGAGAGAGAGACTGTACTTTTTAGAGGTGTGTGACTTTGACCTCGATTTTCCAGACTTCACGGATGCATCGGCATACTGGCTAAAGGACTACGAGGCAGAAGACTTCCAAGACCAGGTGAAGGCCCTCTGGGATCAGGTGAAGCCACTTTACCAGCAACTGCATGCCTACGTCCGCCGCAGGCTGAATGAGAAATACGGGGATGATGTCGTCAACCGCCGTGGGCCAATCCCAGCCCACTTATTAGGTAATGTGTGTTCTTTCTGTACACTTTGACATGTGTCAAGTGCATCACAATGGGATAGTCTCAAAAATATTTTGTTCATTCAAATATGATAGTTGTATTGTATTGTATGGAACTGGGGACCTAGAACCGATAGAGAGGCTTCGTCCCCGCCGTAGCACTCAGTGGTTCACAGCCCCACAGTAGGCTACAGTAGTCCACTCACCCCACCGCCACCCCACACCGAACCCAGGGTTATTGTGCGGTTTGTGCTTAGTTTTATGTATGTAATTGATTTTCTAATTTATTTTGACTATTCCTGGTTAGTACTTTCATTATAGGGTGAAATCAGTAATTGTTTCGTAACTTAAATTCTATTGTTTACTTATAAACATTTGGAGGATGAATTACAAGTAATCTTAAAGTATCTATTTGGCTCGCTTCGAAAACATGTTAGCAAAGCCAGCCTTTAATTAATACCAAAGTAATTAACCATTTTGTCAAAAGTATTGTTTGTATAATGATTTATGTTAATTTCATCATTCAAACAAATAATTCGGCTTAACCCTTGTAGTAGAAGACAATGTTAAAATGAACCAATTTTTCGATGTATACAGTTAATTTAATGATTTAAGTTTTAATTGTAAATTCTGTAAATTAAATTTCGAACTATGTGTTTTTTCAGCACCTATTATTGTGAGGATATATAAGGGCCCGATTTTTGCTCCCGAGACATTCAGTCCATGGCTGAGTTTCAGACGAGGAACCTGTATTGGTTAGATCAAGAACAATGCATCCATGATATAAATGACACAATTAGGCCATGTGTTAAAACAATAACAGTGCCTGTTCCATACGTACCTGATTATTCCGAAAGAACTGTGAATTATGTGGTTATGTTTTTACTGCTCATAGATATTCAACAGTAAACTATTGTAGCAGTATGTGAATGTTTGCCTGAAAACTACTAATGAGGTTTATTGAAAGTTAAACAATAGTGCACTGGCCATATTAAATGTGTATATGGGGTGGTTGGGAAAAGTGAAAGTAAACAACTGTGAAATGCAAATGTGTTCCTGTCAGCTACACCATTTACAGTAGACAGTACTGCACTTCCACCCCCTAGTTTTTCAGCCAGTACTTCAACACCAAGAACAACAAATGAAGAAATAGAGAAAGCAGGGAACGTCATCACAATCTTACTTTACATACATGACATTTTATAGGTAATGCAATGAAACAACATGTGTATTTGCATGAACTTTCATTGGATTTCCAGTGGTATTCCACTGTTTACTAATTTTAATTATTACAACATATTTTATATTTACGATTATCAACAAGTAAATGACCAAACGTGTACAGTTTTCCTGAAAATGTTCACATTTCAGATTTGTGAAATACCAAATACTACAATCAGTTTTGGTGCCCAGAACTACTTTGCAACTGTTTACTTTGACCTGCAGACACATGTTTCAATGACAAGGGACAGCCTTGGAAGGCCCATGTCAAATACTGATCCATAAAGGTGTGAATAACTTTATTCAGTTATACAATGAGTTACAATATACCAGAGTATAAAGGTAATGTACAAATAAATAATTGTAGGATAGACTGATGAGAACAAATGATGTGCATGCGAATTTCTTGGAAATCACTAAATTTACATTTTTACTGCAAAAATTGGGGTGACTCGTGATTCAACTACTGCAGATGATGAATGTCATTGTCAGCTAAAAGTTGCATTGGTGTACTGTGATAGTTTTCTTCAAGAAATGGACCTGGTTTGAAAATAACAGGCATACATTTTCAGGAAAACTATATATGTTTTGTGGTTTAGTTGTCAATAGTTATAAACATAATATTTGTAGTAATAATTACAGTCGGCAAACAGCCAAACAAAATTGGAAATTAATTAAACATTATGCAAATCACATGTTTTTATTATATTATCTTTCAAATGTCCTACATATGAAATAATATGACCAGTATTGGAAGGGGGAAAAAAAACCCTTGAACAGAACCAGCAATTATGGACCTTGAATACTAACCACTTGACTGCAACCATATCGACTCACTGTTGCAAAGCACCGGCACATGAATGCTTAAAGCTTCTCTTGCAATTTCCTTGAACTTGTCTAGGTAGTATGCCTTGCTACTTGTGCATCATGTTGCCCTAATGGACTTCTAAAAGTGTACGGAGTTTGAAGTAAATCCGTGATCCATATGTCATGGCCTCACTATGTTCGTGTTGGTTCTATGAACTATGCAAGTATGATTTCATGGGAAAGTTGGTGTCTATCTTAAATCATCTGCTAGTTCTTGTTTTTCATTGTGTCCATGATGCTGTTCCATGAGGCAAACAAAGCTGTGATCATTTGTGGCTGACCTGTACATTCAGTATCCCTTATCAGTCCTATATGGTATGGATCCCACTCATTTGAGGAATATTCTAGGATGGGCTGTACAGAAGTTTTAGAAGTAGTCGCCTTTGTAGACTAATTGCATTATGAAAGTGAACCAAAGTCTGCCACTTGCTTTACCTATGACTGACCATTTGTGGAATCTGAACATTTGGTGCAAGAAAGGTATCTGCTCAGTGGAAGGGTTTGGGGGGTATGTGCAGGGGAGGCTAAGGAAGGCCAAAAAGCAATCTGTGTGCATATTCAGTGTTGATTTTCACACCTAATTTTCGTTCAGTTTTGATAAGAGATGATGCTGTAACCACTATGTTGGTTGGTTAGTGTGGGGGAGGGGACCAAACAATGAAGTCATCGGTCCCAAACCACTATGTCTCTTATTCCACAAGAACTGTATGTGTCTATAAGACGTGGAATCAGGACTAAAGACTTCTTAATCACTACAGAGTTCTTGTGCACAGTTGTTTGTGATTCTACAAAATTGTAAGTTTAGATTATTCTGGCACTACTTTGCTGAGCATGATTGGAAAGACTTTGTTTTTGATAACTAGTACATAAGTTTAGTGGGTAATGATGCTGTTTACAATAAAGTATTTTTAGTACTTGTTACAAACTGTAGTTGCTGCACTTAACTTTTAGTACTCATTGAGAAAATGTTTGTATATGAATAAAAATACCTTTCCTTAATATTTCCTGTCTTTGTTTCTTAATTTGTAAATCTTCTATTAGCTGCTGGTACTAGCTGAATTTAATGATGTGAGGATGTAATTTCACATCATAAACTTAAAAAATGACATCAATAATCATATTAATATTGTAAAAGTAAATGTTGATGACATTAGATATAAAAATAATCCATCTATTGAAATTTTCAGTTGGTAACTGTCAGTCATTTGTGGTGTAAAACTGACCTCTTCACACATGACACATATTCAAACTCATTAACTCAATAGTAAATTAAAAAAAATTCAATTTTAGAATCTTACAACCCTCCCACAAATGAATTTCCTTGGGTAGACATTGTATTCTGTGTGTGCTGAAATTAGGATTCCTGTGTCAGAAATATAAGATGATAGGAAGATGGGGAAACATATGGAGAAGTGTGTACAGGAAAGTGAAGAATGGAACAGAAAGTAATGAAACACTTTCAGATCTTCAGTTGCTCTATAAATTGTGTATTTTGCATTTTCATTTTCTGTTTCTTATATTTTCCTCCTTTGTGCTTATCTTTCTTCACATCTCTAATTGCTGATATCTATAATTACCAATAATAATAATAATAATAATAATAATAAATATAATAATAATAATTATTATTATTATTATTGTTGTTGTTATTATTACTATTATTATTATTATAGGATAACCTTACTCAGACGTTATGTCTGGTTAAAAATGGAAAGTGACGCGGACCTTGATCAAGCATCACTTCCTTTTAACTATACTGTATATGTTACATTGCGTTTAGGAACTTTCGGGTAACTGAACATGTATCAATAATTACAGATTGCTGTAGTTGTATATATACGTTTGGATGTAACTGTATTGCGTTGATGTAATGGTGGAAATTGCGTGGTATGACTCCTGTAGTTGATAGTACAATTGGTATAATGTCAACTTTATCCTGATGCCACATGTCCTAGACTTCCTCAGCCAGTTGGATGTATTTTTCAATTTTTTCTCCTGTTTTCTTCTGTGTATTTGTTGTATTGGGTATGGATATTTCGATTACTTGTGTTAATTTCTTCTTTTTATTGGTGAGTATGATGTCAGGTTTGTTATGTGGTGTTGTTTTATCTGTTATAATGGTTCTGTTCTAGTATAATTTGTATTCATCATTCTCCAGTACATTTTGTCGTGCATACTTGTATGTGGGAACATGCTGTTTTATTAGTTTATGTTGTATGGCAAGTTGTTGATGTATTATTTTTGCTACATTGTCATGTCTTCTGGTGTATTCTGTATTTGCTAGTATTGTACATCCACTTGTGATGTGATCTACTGTTTCTATTTGTTGTTTGCAAAGTCTGCATTTATCTGTTGTGGTATTGGGATCTCTAATAATGTGCTTGCTGTAATATCTGGTGTTTATTGTTTGATCCTGTATTGCAATCATGAATCCTTCCGTCTCACTGTATATATTGCCTTTTCTTAGCCATGTGTTGGATGCGTCTTGATCGATGTGTGGCTGTGTTAGATGATACGGGTGCTTACCATGTAGTGTTTTCTTTTTCTAATTTACTTTCTTCATATCTGTTGATGTTATGTGATCTAAAGGGTTGTAGAAGTGGTTATGAAGTTGCAGTGGTGTAGCTGATGTATTTATATGAGTGATTGCTTTGTGTATTTTGCTAGTTTCTGCTCGTTCTAGAAAGAATTTTCTTAAATTGTCTACCTGTCCATAATGTAGGTTTTTTATGTCGATAAATCCCCTTCCTCCTTCCTTTCTGCTAAATGTGAATCTTTCTGTTGCTGAATGTATGTGATGTATTCTATATTTGTGGCATTGTGATCGTGTAAGTGTATTGAGTGCTTCTAGGTCTGTGTTACTCCATTTCACTACTCCAAATGAGTAGGTCAATATTGGTATAGCATAAGTATTTATAGTTTTTGTCTTGTTTCTTGCTGTCAATTCTGTTTTCAGTATTTTTGTTAGTCTTTGTCTATATTTTTCTTTTAGTTCTTCTTTAATATATGTATTATCTATTCCTAATTTTTGTCTGTATCCTAGATATTTATAGGCATCTGTTCTTTCCATCGCTTCTATGCAGTCGCTGTGGTTATCCAATAAGCAATCTTCTTGTTTAGTGTGTTTTCCCTTGACTATGCTATTTTTCTTACATTTGTCTGTTCCAAAAGCCACATTTATATCATTGCTGAATACTTGTGTTATCTTTAGTAATTGGTTGAGTTGTTGATTTGTTGCTGCCAATAGTTTTAGATCATCCATGTATAGCAAATGTGTGATTTTGTGTGGGTATGTTCCAGTAATATTGTATCCATAATTTGTATTATTTAGCATGTTGGATAGTGGGTTCAGAGCAAGGCAGAACCAGAAGGGACTTAATGAGTCTCCTTGGTACATTCCACGCTTAATATGTATTGGCTGTGATGTGATATTATTTGAATTTGTTTGGATATTAAGTGTGGTTTTCCAGTTTTTCATTACGATGTTTAGGAACTGTATCAATTTAGGATCTACTTTGTATATTTCCAATATTTGTAGTAACCATGAGAGGAGTACACTATCAAAAGCTTTTTGGTAATCAATGTGTGCGTAGTGTAGCGACCTTTGTTTAGTTTTAGCTTGATATGTCACCTCTGCATCTATTATCAGTTGCTCTTTACATCCTCATGCTCCTTTGCAGCGGCCTTTTTGTTCTTCATTTATAATTTTGTTCTGTGTTGTATGTGTCATTAATTTCTGTGTAATGACTGAAGTTAATATTTTGTATATTGTTGGTAGGCATGTTATGGGGTGATATTTAGCTGGGTTTGCTGTGTCTGCTTGATCTTTAGGTTTCAGATAAGTTATTCCTTGTGTAAGTGTATCGGGGAATGTGTATGGGTCTGCAATGTAACTGTTAAATAATTTAAGACGACAGGGCTTTAAATATGTCTGCTTGTGTCTGTATATGTATGAATGGATATGTGTGTGTGTGCGAGTGTATACCCATCCTTTTTTCCCCCTAAGGTAAGTCTTTCCGCTCCCGGGATTGGAATGACTCCTTACCCTCTCCCTTAAAACCCACATCCTTTCGTCTTTCCCTCTCCTTCCCTCTTTCCTGATGAGGCAACAGTTTGTTGCGAAAGCTTGAATTTTGTGTGTATGTTTGTGTTTGTTTGTGTGTCTGTCGACCTGCCAGCACTTTCATTTGGTAAGTCACATCATCTTTGTTTTTAGATATATGTTAAATAATTTAGTTAGATGTGAATGTGTTGAGGTGAACTTCTTTAGCCAGAAATTCGCTATTTTATCTTTTCCAGGGAATTTCCAATTGTGAGTAGAATTAATTGCTTGGGTGACTTCATGTTGCAAAATCTTCAGGCATTTGTGGTATCATCTTGTATGTGTCTGCTTCTGCTTGTATCCACCGTGCATGCCTGTTATATTGTACTGGGTTTGACCATATGTTGACCCAGAAGTGTTCCATGTCTATTATGTTTGGTGGATTGTCTATTTTAATGTGTGTGTTATCTATAGTCTGGTAAAATTTCTTTTGGTTTGTGTTGAATGTTTGGTTTTGTTTCCTTCTATTTTCACTTTTTTTGTATCTTCTAAGACGTTTGGCCAATGCTTGTAATTTCTGCTTCTTTTCATCTAATTGTTCTATCGCTTCTTGTTGTGAGATTTTACCTAACCTTTTTCGTTTTTTTTTCTGCCATTTCATTTCTTATAAATTGTGTTAGCTGTCCGATGTCTTTTCTCAGTTTTTCTATTCTGATCTGTAGCCTGTGTTGCCATGCTGGTTTTGTGGGTTTCTTCTGTGTGTTGGTTGGTTCTGATCTCTGCCTAGTGTGTATATTTAGTGTAGTGAGTGCTCCTACATAAACCAGTAGTTGTAACTCTTCCATAGTTGTATTTTCATTTATTTTGTTGTGTATGATTGTGTTGATAGTTGTCATTGTTGTTTCGACTTGTGGGTTATTTGGTGGTCTATGCAAGAATGGTCTAATGTCTGTATTTGTGTCTTTGTATTCTATATATGTCAGCTGAAATTTTTCTTCTATATCTAACATGTGTGTCACTTCATGTTCTATTTGTGCTTGTTCTGGTGGCTGTCTTAAGATTTCGTTTTCCTCTGATTGTTTAATTGATGCGTGTTGTTCTTTGTTTGTTTGCTCTGGGAGTCCATTACTTTATTTTCTTCTTCTTCTGATTGCACATTATTTTGTTCTAGTATTTGTTGTACTTGTGTTTTGATGTTTCCTAATTCTGACTGGGGTATCCTGTTATTTTTTATTACGACACGGATCTGATCAGCTAGTCGTTGTTCTGTTAAAAATTTTAATTCTGGGTATCTGGTAATAAATGTTGTGTATACTTGTGATCTGTATCCAGTTGTGTTGGTTCCTAAGTTTGTTGCTTGGTAATAACAGAACATGAGGTGTCGGTTAACTTCATCTGACCATCTCATCCTCTGTCTTTGTTTTCCTTCTAGGGTGGTTGGAGGAAGCATATCCTGCAAAACACCTCTATTTGGATTTAAATCATTTTCCGTGTGGCTAGCAGTGTCGTTACCACTGTGGACGGGCATAGGGTTCAAGCGTCGTCCCTGACCATGACAGCACTTGTCCAAGGCTTCATTAGTTCTGTCCTGAACCAACTAATCACACTAAAGGGGGGGGGGGGGTTAGCCCTATTAGTGGTTTGTTCTTTCCATTGCCTTTTACGACTGGCAGAACATACCGGAGGCCTATTCTTTTCCCGGGCCTCCACGGGGTTTATTATTATTATTATTTCTTTACTTTCTCAGACGTTAAGTCTGGTTGAGAATGGAAAGTGACGCGGACCTTGATCAAGCGTCACTTCCTATTAACTGTACGGTATGTGTTATATTGCATTTAGGAACTTTCGGGTAATTGAACATGTATCAATAATTACGGATTTCTGTAGTTGTATATATATTTTTGGATGTAGCTGTATTGCATTGATGTACTGGTGGATATTGTGTGGTATGACTCCTGTAGTTGATAGTATAATTGGTATGATGTCAACTTTATCCTGATGCCACATGTCTTTGACTTCCTCAGCCAGTTGGATGTATTTTTCAATTTTTTCTCCTGTTTTCTTTTGTATATTTGTTGTATTGGGTATGGATATTTCGATTAGTTGTGTTAATTTCTTCTTTTTATTGGTGAGTATGATGTCAGGTTTGTTATGTGGCATTGTTTTATCTGTTATAATGGTTCTGTTCCAGTATAATTTGTATTCATCATTCTCCAGTACATTTTGTGGTGCATACTTGTATGTAGGAACTTGTTGTTTTAAAAGTTTATGTTGTAAGGCAAGCTGTTGATGTATTATTTTTGCGACATTGTCATGTCTTCTGGGGTATTCTGTATTTGCTAGTATTGTACATCCGCTTGTGATGTGATCTACTGTTTCTATTTGTTGTTTACAAAGTCTGCATTTATCTGTTGTGGTATTGGGATCTTTAATAATATGCTTGCTGTAATACCTGGTGTTTATTGTTTGATCCTGTATTGCAATCATGAATCCTTCTGTCTCACTGTATATATATTGTATGTATGTATGTATATTATTATTATTATTGTATGTATATTATTATTATTATTATTATTATTTCTATGATTGTGGTATGGGCAGCAACAAAAACTGAAATTGAAGACAAAGACAAAACTAAGAATATGAGATTCAGTGTGGAAAGATTAAGATGTAGGAGGATAAGCAATAGACACAAATGAAGCCGGAGGTATTGACAGTAAAGACTTGTATGAAGCTTGAAATAACAGGAACACAGTGGCAGATTTCTTTCTCAGTAATCTAACAGAACAATAATCTCCATTTCTATCTTTTTTGGGACAGTGTGTTAAATCCTCATTGTCATTTCATTTATAGACATTTGTATTTATTTTGCCCCCTTTACTTTGTTGCAGTTTTGGTCTTCATCCCATACAGACAGAAATGTACTAACCACTGATTTCTATCCACAGGTAACATGTGGGCTCAGACATGGAATAACGTTTTTGACATCTCAGTTCCCTTCCCTGGAAAGCAGAACATTGATGTAACAGAAGAAATGGTTAAACAGGTGGGCTACTGTATTTTTCATAAAATTTGTTGTATTTTATTTTGTTGTACCAGATATGTCAGTAAATGCACATGAAATGTGGGTTATCTGCAGATTTGCTGCCATGTACGTTCACTTTCTTATTTACAAGTTTCTAAAGAATATGTACTACAAAAAGAAGGAACATTTGTTTGAGTTGAAACTGTAAAATAATGAAAGTGATTTAAATTTTAGGGCTACACTCCTCTAAGAATGTTCAAGCTGTCAGAAGAATTCTTTGTTTCACTCAACCTTAGTGCAATGCCAGAAACATTCTGGAAGAACTCCATTCTTGAAAAGCCAGAAGGGAGGGAGTTGATATGCCATGCCTCAGCATGGGATTTCTATGATTCCAAGGATTTCAGGTGAGAAATTTACAAGGCAATGTCGTAGGTTAAGAATGTATCTGATATGTTGCTCAACTGTGGCTAGATGTCAGATCCCAGCTACAGTGTGGAAAAACAAATTCAAATGAGAAGGGAATTGAAAATGATACGGCATTTGATTCATTGCAACATAGCTGTACTGCGGGATACCTGCTGAATTGAAAAAGACTAAACGATCTTCTCCAAGTTGTCAAATCTAAGTTGAAAAGTTTTTTCCTGGCTTACTTCTTCTATTCTGTTCAGGAGTTTCCTTTAGTACTTGAGAACCTTTCTCTGTAAGATGTTATTTATTCATGTACTCCACAGTTTTTTATGTTTTTCTAATTAGCATTCTGTAAACTGCGTACTGACTCATCGCTTGACCAAGTAGCTATGGCTCAAGTGGCAGTCCCATGGGACCAGATAAATAAATATAAAACTAACCTCTAGGAATGAGTTTACCCTACATGAAGTTTTCTTGTCTACCACTCTCTCCTGGGTGTCTTTCTCATCTAAAATGTCCTTTTTTCAATGTGCAATTTTACCCTCTTACTCAGAATGAGGAAACCTATCATACTGATAGAAAAGAACTGGATTTTCCAGACATGGAAACTTTGCATCATTTATTTTGGAGTCTACTCGTTCCAGTTGGACAGGAAGTGTGGGAAGTTCAAATAGATGGATAGAGCTGCCAGCCTTTGGTTTCTGTCAGATGTTTTTAATATATTTGAACACAAAAATATTCAAAAATTACAATGTTTGTTTGTGGTCAAATTGTACATATGGAGTCTAGCTTTATATGGGGGAGGATGTGGAGATTCAGAAAGACAGCAGCAGAATTTAGAAAATTTTCTTCTTCCCTGCATTTCTAATCTCTGTGAAGCATATATCATCATCATCATCATCATCAGTAGTATATACAGGGCTACTACAAATGATTGAAGCAATTTCATAAATTCATTGTAGCTCCATTCATTGACATATGGTCACGACACACTACAGATACGTAGAAAAACTCATAAAGTTTTGTTCGGCTGAAGCCGCACTTCAGGTTTCTGCCGCCAGAACGCTCGAGAGCGCAGTGAGTCAAAATGGCGACAGGAGCCGAGAAAGCGTATGTCGTGCTTGAAATGCACTCACATCAGTCAGTCATAACAGTGCAACGACACTTCAGGACGAAGTTCAACAAAGATCAACCAACTGCTAACTCCATTCGGCGATGGTATGTGCAGTTTAAAGCTTCCGGATGCCTCTGTAAGGGGAAATCAACGGGTCAGCCTGCAGTGAGCGAAGAAACGGTTGAATACGTGCGGGCAAGTTTCACGCATAGCCCGCAGAAGTCGACGAATAAAGCAAGCAGGGAGCAAAACGTACCACAGCCGATGGTTTGGAAAATCTTACGGAAAAGGCTAAAGCAGAAGCCTTACCGTTTACAATTGCTACAAGCCCTGACACCCGATGACAAAGTCAAACGCTTTGAATTTTCGGCGCGGTTGCAACAGTTCATGGAAGAGGATGCATTCAGTGCGAAACTTGTTTTCAGTGATGAAGCAACATTTTTTCTTAATGGTGAAGTGAACAGACACAATGTGCGAATGTGGGCGGTAGAGAATCCTCACGCATTTGTGCAGCAAATTCGCAATTCACCAAAAGTTAACGTGTTTTGTGCACTCTCACGGTTTAAAGTTTACGGCCCCTTTTTCTTCTGCGAAAAAAACGTTACAGGACACGTGTATCTGGACATGCTGGAAAATTGGCTCATGCCACAACTGGACACCGACAGCGCCGACTTCATCTTTCAACAGGATGGTGCTCCACCGCACTTCCATCACGATGTTCGGCATTTCTTAAACAGGAGATTGGAAAACCGATGGATCGGTCGTGGTGGAGATCACGATCAGCAATTCATGTCATGGCCTCCACGCTCTCCTGACTTGACCCCATGCGATTTCTTTCTGTGGGGTTATGTGAAAGATTCAGTGTTTAAACCTCCTCTACCGAGAAACGTGCCAGAACTGCGAGCTCGCATCAACGATGCTTTCGAACTCATTGATGGGGACATGCTGCGCCGAGTGTGGGAGGAACTTGATTATCGGCTTGATGTCTGCCGAATCACTAAAGGGGCACATATCGAACATTTGTGAATGCCTAAAAAAACTTTTTGAGTTTTTGTATGTGTGCAAAGCATTGTGAAAATATCTCAAATAATAAAGTTATTGTAGAGCTGTGAAATTGCTTCAGTCATTTGTAATAACCCTGTAGTGGTGGTCAGCATACACATTAAGCCCTCTCATTACACGGGAGATTTGCAGCTGCTGAGGAGTGGAGTAGCGAGTAGCGCATGGCCCGACCACAGGTGCTCAAGAGTGAGGCAACTCAGTCAGTTTTTTAACAGAAGGGAAACTGGCATAGTGTGAATATGAATAATCTCTTATTAAAAACTGCATGTGTGATAAGTACATGTTTAATGAGTACAGTATTTCACCATCATAATATTTTGATTTTTGCATTTTCTTGCTTAGAAACATCAGTGTCAGAGAATGGTCACATATTTTGTTTGTTTAGCATGTGTCTAGAAGCAAAACTCTGTGTGTTACAGTTACGCTCAGTTTACAAAATAAGTTCTTGACAGTTCATTGGAAAAAATAATAATATTTATTTCAGCTACTATTGGGTATTAAAAATAGCAATAATAAACAATTGTTCTGTCAAGTATAGCTCCATTATTATTCTCTTACCTCTTTAAAATACTAAAGGAAAATTTTCAAACCTGGAGGGCAAGAGAAAAGCACTGTGGAAAATATTATGATTATTATTTGCACAATGGTCCCAATCTGAAACTTGGTCGACACTTCCTTCAGTAAATAAGAAATATCATTTAAAGTGTTCGAAGAAATCAAAGGAATACGTTTTCTAATTCCATTTTCAGCCTCCTTAGCTGAGTAGTCAATGCGTCTGACTCCCATGCAGTGGGCCTGGGTTCGATTCCTGACTGAGTCAGAGATTTTCTCCTCTTGGGGACTGGTGTTTTACTTACCATCATTTCGTCATCATCGACAAGCAAGTCACCCAGTGTGGTGTCATCTGAAAAGACCTGCAACTCAGCAGCCTAATTACGCTAGCTGGTCTCTCCGTGCCATCAGTGCCATACAATCATTCTAATTCCATTCCTAAAAATGTTTTATGTACTATGGCATGTGGTGATATTCCTGAAACCTCATTTGTGGCAGAGCTTTTTAGTGTATGTGGAACTGAGATAACTTAAATCAGAGAATGAGTGAAAGGGATGCATCAGTCTTGGTAATTGGATTACACTATCAGAAACTAAAAAAGGTATGAAAATAAAACTTAAACACTAATATTTCAGCTAGTTGTATACATGAGCAAGGGAACCGTCAATGAAATTTGATAACAGTGTCTGGAGTACTTCATCCATTGAATATGAAATTAAACAAATTACTAATAAAGTTATAAACAGCTAGTAGCTTGGAATTATCCCAGCTGTAACAATTCCAGCTTATTCCAGGTATGTCTACTAGAACATCTGCTAACATTGGTAGAAAGTGCTCCTTCGTCACTGTACCCCTCTGACAATAGGCACTCAAGCGTCTAAGAGTCTCACAAGAGTGAATTTTGTGGCTGTGAGAATGCCACACGGCAGCCTATGAGTGAGATTGAAGGCTGTGATGATCTTCTCTAGTAATAGTACTGCCTTGTGGCATGCCATGATGTGGTAATTTACTATCTCTCTCTGTACTGAGCTTTCATCTTCAGTTCTGTGCAGCTATCACTTTCCTCACACATTTTCACATCCAAAAGCAAAATAGTGAGTCATTGAACAATACTGCACTTTTTACATCTCTGTGAAAACATTGTAGCACAACTTACTGAAGCAGGTATCAGATCCACAGCAACCTGTGAATCAATGTCAGTTTTGTCTAAACCGCATCCGACAGTCAGTGGCATTTGACGATAGTGCCAAATTTCATTAACAGTGACATCTGCCCAAAAACATGGGTACTTGATGATCCACTCTCATAGCTGGTCGCCTCCCCCCCCCCCCCTCGCCCCCCCCCCCCCCACGCAACCACAGATGCAATCATTCATCACCCTCCCAACAAAACTTTATTACAGCATTAAATTGGCAGGGGAGGGGGGGGGTCCACTTTTGAGAAATCCAACATCAGCTCCGATACCAACAGAGCAGAGTGTTCAGTATCAATATTGGCAGTCACTGCAGGCCTTATCTGCAGGTAAAAGTAGTTTTCTCCTTAGCTGATTGCAAACTCCATTTGAATCACACAGGGCTCTTCTAAAGCACACAGAAATGTCATGGTCTTAACATCTGGTAATAATTAGTGATGTGCTTATGAATCACTGACTCTGTTGGATACCTAATAGTACACTTCTCATCGAATCATCAGTCATGATAAGAAAAACTGATAGGTTACATCTGATGTTAAACATTACATTTACTTTTTCCCTTTTCTCAGCTATTGCCCAGAATGCCCTTTTTGTGTGTGTGTGTGTGTGTGTGTGTGTGTGTGTGTGTGTGTGTGTGTGTGTGTGTGTGTGAGAGAGAGAGAGAGAGAGAGAGAGAGAGAGAGAGAGATCATATACCGTGCAAGTAATCAGTGGAAAGGTATACATAAATTATGTAATATAAGACATACTTGCTGTTAATACTGATACTGTTAGATGTGTTATTAATTTACATATTTTTGCAGTATATTCAGAAATATGTCAAATATATACTTTCTTAATGTAATGCTTCTGCTCTTTCATGATGTTAAAAAAATAGCACTGGCCTGATTCAAAATTTATAGTTAATTTTGCATACCGTCAGCCTAGCAGCTTTTTTTCCCTACATACAATCTCTTGCATATTATTTAACAGTATATGAATATTAATGTTCTTCTGTCTTTACAGGATAGATGTGCTATTTATCTGTTACTGTAATAATTGAAAGCATAAAGTTTGACCACATCTTAGAATTACAGCTTTATTTTTTCATCTGTTCTGGTGCCTATTACCAAGCATAAAAACTGGCTAATCTCAGAAACAAGAAACTATATTAAACTTTAGTAGATGAAAAGCCAAGCAACTGCCTAAACTCTATGGCGGAGAGCCCGCGTTTTGTTTTGATCCAGTCCACAGAGGAAATTTGTGATAGAATTTTGCAATGGAATTGTTTTAAGACAGGTATTTTAAACATTGTCAGTAAAGAAACAATGTTAATGACATGTAAATAAATGTAAACTTCTGAAGATGGAGTGAGCATAAAATGAATACACTCTCAAAACTACATGTTTTGTGACATAGTTTATTGATGTTGTGTGTCAGGAAAGGTGTGTCATTCATACTAGTGCATTAGCTTATAAACTTTAATATCACGGACACTATAGTATTGACTGCATGTACTACGAGCACTCCCGTCATTTCACTTGGTAAGGGAGCCTGCGAGCTTAAGTAAATATGTGAATTTGGCCATGAACCAAAAAGGCTGCCCATACCTGGCATAAACTATCATCTTACTTCATCGGAAGAGAGTGGTGTCTCCACTATTAGTTAAATGAGCATCACCATTCGTGGTCTAAGATAAGTGCATACATACTTCTTACAAAACATGTTTAGTTTAAATGTGGTTATTTTAAATAATGCACGAAGACATTTTGAAGCCTGTGGGTTTGTCTAAAGACATTACAATTGTATATGCTTATATTTTTTGAGGAGCATTTAAGGGCTAAACTATCATTGTGCGTGATTTACATTAAAGATATTTTCTAATTAAAGTTGGCGTTTGTATATATATTATTTAAGTTGTAAAACTGTTTGTGAATGGTGAAAATGGACAGAAACTTGCCTTTGCATAAAGTGAATTATTCAGCAGCTTTTAAAAGACAAATCTAACCTGAAACTAATTAGTGCATTATTTTGAGTATAGAAGAACTTCAAATATTAGTTAGCAAACTTGCGTTATTCTGCTCTGAAGTTGATCTAAAAGTGAAAAATTATGAAACTGAGATCACAATGAATAAATGGCCACCAGAGGTAAATAGCTGTTGAAAGTCTGCATCTGCTAAGGACCACAGAATATGTCTATCTGAGTCAACTTGTAAATATGACAGGAGACCCAAAACTGGAAATACCTTGACATATTAAATTATGTTAGCAAGCTCATGGAAGATACTTTTCATTTTTGAAGTCTAAGATGTCAACTGGGCTGTAGAAAACAGTTTTTGACCAACGTTTACTGCCAGTAATAACTAACAGGTGTGAGACGTGGACATTAAATGAATTCATTGTTGGAAAGCTAATAGTAACCCAACAAGGAAAGGAAAGATCAATGTTAGGCTATGCAAAGAAAGACATAAAAAAGAAAGCAGTTGATATCAGATGAACAACGAAGGTTGGTGGCACAGTCGAAAGGACGAATACCTCAAAATCGCATTGGGCTTGTCATGTCGCTCGAAGGAAAGATGGCAAGTGGTCAAGACAAGTTTAGATTGGGGCCCAATTTAGCAAAAAATGACCAAAGGGAAGATCACTGGATAGATGGGACAGAGACTTCAGAAAGACATCTAGACTGAATTGACAATGGGAAGCTCAAGATAGACAGAAATGGAAGAACCTGCAGGGATCCTATGTTGCTAGCAATTCAGAGAGACCACATTACCACACGACAAAAACACACATACACATACACTCATGATATGATGCTGTAGGAATTTTGTGAGCTCTGCTTTAGCTATGAGGCAAGGTTCACTTTTATTGACAGTGTACTGAGAAGTGATGTGTGTGTGTGTGTGTGTATATATATATATATATATATATATATATATATATATATATATATATATATATATATATATATATATATGAAAAGATAACATAAAAAAACATTTGTATATCTTATTTTTGAATCCTCTTAAAGAGTGTAGAGTCCATATTAGGTCAAATTGACAGCAAAATTGAGCTTATATAAAGGAGGGTGATCTACTGGACCATTAGTTCACACTCAAAGAAAGACTCATTGTATCTCATGATCACCTGCCTAGAAGATTACAAGAACAGCCCTTCATGGAAGAATCTGTAGATATTCTCCAGTCTCATAAGCAGTAGACTTCTGCAATCTGAATACGGGTAGTTCAAAATATTTTTCTTGTCTTTAAAAAGGAAACCTCAATAAATCAAAAAAAATTCTTTGTATAGAAGTCATTGTTACAATATACTACCCACAAATATTCTGCAATTCATGGTCAGTGGCTATATAATACATTATGTCCACATTCAACTTGTTTTGCTATTCAATTGTTCATCAGAAATGAATAACACACTGCAATACAAAAATAAGTTTTGAAAATGACTACAAAGAAGTAAAACTATTTAAGCAGGGCTAACGTCCTAATTTAAGAAAAAAATATAACGTTTGATGGTTTAACACATTTTAGTGATTATGTGGAAAGCAGTAGGAGAAGAAGATGAAGTAGAGCCAATTCCATCTGTGACACCAGAAAAGCCTAAGTCGTCACAGGAGACATTTCGCATATACAGGGTGTTACAAAAAGGTACGGCCAAACTTTCAGGAAACATTCCTCACATACAAAGAAAGAAAATATGTTATGTGGACATGTGTCCGGAAATGCTTACTTTCCATGTTAGAGCTCATTTTATTTCTTCTCTTCAAATCACATTAATCATGGAATGAAAACACCCAGCAACAGAACATACCAGCGTGACTTCAAACACTTTGTTACAGGAAAATGTCCTCCGTTAGTGAGGATACATGCATCCACCCTCTGTCGCATGGAATCCCTGATGTGCTGATGCAGCCCTGGAGAATGGCATATTGTATCACAGCCGTCCACAATACGAGCACGAAGAGTCTCTACACTTGGTACCGGGTTTGCGTAGACAAGAGCTTTCAAATGCTCCCATAAATGAAAGTCAAGAGGGTTGAGGTCAGGAGAGTGTGGAGGCCACAGAATTGGTCCGCCACTACCAATCCATCGGTCACCGAATCTGTTGTTGAGAAGCGTACGAACACTTCGACTGAAATGTGCAGGAGCTCCATCACGCATGAACCACATGTTGTGTCGTACTTCTAAAGGCACATGTTCTAGCAGCACAGGTAGAGTATCCCGTATGAAATCATGATAACGTGCTCCACTGAGCGTAGGTGGAAGAACATACTGACGAAACTAAAATGAGCTCTAACATGGAAATCAAGCGATTCCGGACACACGTCCACATAACATCTTTTCTTTATTTGTGTGTGAGGAATGTTTCCTGAAAGTTTGGGCGTACCTTTTTGTAACACCCTGTATATTTTTAAAATGGAAGTGGACGATGATGTATTGTTGGCATCCAACACAACAGAAAGTGTGTTTGCCCAAGCACATTGGAGGTCACTGAAACAGAAAACATCATTGAATTCTTTTTAAGCTTTTTTGTACTGGGTACTCTTACATCCACTACGGGTATTTCTTGAATCCCCCATGATCAGTCATACTTTCATTACATGGCACTCTCAGTTATATGAACTTTTTCTGAGGACTCTCGAATTTTGAATTACTCAGAGTCTGCTCTATGCCATTACCACACACACCGTGAAAGTACAGTTAAACAAACAACAGCGCACACATAGGCATATAAACAGCCATTCTTTCCTGCCACTATTTGCAAATGGGATCGAAAGATATCTTAGTATTCAGCACCATAAAAAGTACTCCATGCCTCAAACTTTATAGTAGAGAATTGTGCATTGAAATAACAAAATGTTAATACTTAAGCATGGCCCTGAAAATGTATATGCTGAAGATGCTTCAGTGCCTAAGCCGTAAGGTTTCCTCTAGGAGTAATAACATAGTGTTCTTCCTTCATTAGCTCTTGTAATACCATTTTCTGGTTTTCTTTTTACTCATTTCGTTTAGTTCATCATTTCTAGTATACAGTACTGGAAGTAGCTAAGAAGGTGACGCCGTAAGTGTTGCACATGTAAGTAATATGACATTGAAGCGGAAAAAAGCAGCTAGAGAGCATGTTATGTAATTTCTCAGTATCAACACTAGCTTAAAAATATTCACATAAGGCAGCAACATTCTCTTCGGCGACCAATGGAGGAGGTTGACATGGATGGAGAGCTTCATTGAGGCTGGAACTACCCATACAGGATACTCTGAACCATCTGAATGCGGTAGGGTTAAGTGATCCACCTTCTCTGTAAGCTGTGGGCATTGCATTGAGCTACAGTCACCTGTCCAGAAAAGTGTATCACAAAACTAGTTAGCACGTTTATTTCCTGCACTACAGCATGGCTTGATACTAATAACACACACCTGAATCTAGCAGGTGCAGCTGAACATTTTTACTACATTTCGTGCTTGGATGACTCTATACCTGCATAAAGGTAGGGTATAACATCCTGAATGTTCACACAGTGTTTATTAATCCTTCACATGTTTGCAAAGTGGGGACTATTTTACACCTTCTGTGATAAAATATGCCAGAAGGCTGATGTCTTTAACCAACCAAAATCCAGAACATCTTAATACTGGGTGGTTACAATTAAAGTGCAGGTACTTAACAGAGGTCCAGTGTGGTCTGTAACTATCATGGCAGCAAAACTTGGTAGATATGCTAATGTGTTAATGGAGAACCGATTTACACTGGAAAAAACTTAGTTCCAATTTTGGCCACCAGGTGCGAATCTGGCACTGCGAATACAAGAATGACGTACAGACATGTTTCAGTATGTAACGGATAAAGGACAGGTGTGGGTAGAAAAGGTCAAACAAGTGTGAAAGGCATACTGTGGACTTTATTATTAACTACCACTTACACAATTTGTTCAATATGTGCACCGGAGACATTGATGAGATACTGTACAGTACCAGATTTGTATCTGCTGGCCATAATTGGAACTAATTTTTTCAGTGTAAATCAGTTCTACATTAGCACATCTACCAAGTTTCAGTCTTATGATAATTGCAGCCTGCATTGGACCTGTATGAGTATCTGCACTTTAAATATAACCACCCAATATGTTAGTTCATACAAAAATATCCAAGGAAGGGTTTTAGTACTACTAAATGGTGGACATATAATTAATATGTAGCAAAATGGGATAGGAACCCGTTAGTTGTGAAATGAATTAAAAATCTGAATGTAAAGTGAATAAAATTTTTCCTATTTTCTGTGTCTGTCACAGCGTCTTCAATGGCTCCCAAAGTATTCCCATACATTTAAACATTAGTATTTTCTCCTATAACTCCAAAAATAGCAAAACTTTACTCCTGAAAGCTTAAAATTCTACCGCCTTGTTAGAATATTTGAAGAACAAATAAGCACTTTTCATGTAACTACCCTCCATAGTTTCAGCTTTGGCTACTTGTATATCATATTGTAATTGATTCCATTCCACCATTTAATTATTACTGAATTTTGTATGCATCACATACATAATAAATTAATGGCTTTTAAATTAAAGTTGTTTCATGGGATAAATTGGTTATTCACAATTTTGGGAGTCAACAACCTGAAAATGTGATACAGAATGAGTGTGGTCTGATTTTTAATGCAAGGTACATACTCCAAACTATTAGCTACTGGAGTTAAATATTTCACAGGTCTAGAAAACTAGAATAACCCTTCTTCACTAACTGTATGGACTGCTCTCCAAGGAACCTGAGTTGGCAGTCCCGTTTTCAACATTTTTTGCTTTCAGTCTGGGTCACTCACTGAGCTAACTGTTGATTGTTTACTAACATGCAATGCACTTTGTTCTTTGCCCCAAATGACCTCTGCAGGATCAAACAGTGCACTGCAGTCAACATGGAAGACCTGTTCACAGCACATCACGAGATGGGCCACATCCAGTATTTCTTGCAGTACAAGGACCAGCCATTCATCTACAAGGAAGGTGCCAACCCAGGTAAACAGAGCCACCGTCCTGTAGCTCTGCGAAACTGTTGCTTCTTTAGTTGGGAACTTCCTGTGAAAACACATCCTCTCCGTCTCTGCAACCATTCAGTAGCAACTTACATATTAGTTTAGAAAGCTTTGTAGGAATCAGCAAAGTTGTAAAAAATGTGTTCATATCCAGGTAAGTTAAGTGCTCTTGCTTGATCTCCGTAAGGAGCAGAGTTGTATATCAGAAGGAGTGATAGAAGTTGTACCACATAGGTCACCCTTTAATTATTTTCTTCTTCTTGTTGTTCTTGTTCTTTCTGTGTTTCTCTCTAGACTTCATATAACTGATTCTTGCTGCAGCTTTGGAGTTCACAAAACTTCTGTTGCCACAGTACAGGTGTGTACACCCTTCAGTGCCTGGTTTACATCTGTCTCACCTTTTTGAGGAACAACTCTAAACAGATTATCTGTACAGAATGAATCCATAGAACACAGGGTGAACCACAGTAACATCACATCCCTAAGTTTTTCTTTCCTGGACTATGTTATTAAATAGGCTTTCCAGATTGCTAAATTGATAGTTTAATTAACTAAAAGGTTGGCTATAACCTCAATAAAATTTGGGATCTGGTGCTGGTTGTGACAAGAACATGTTGATTACAGAGGATGGTGCAGCAATAGAGGTGAGATGTTCTCTGCAATACACAATCGGATTTTGCAATCCATCAGATTGCTTAGTCACCACTTCTCAAGGGACTGTGTAGCTGTCAGGGTGTAGGTGACAAAAACTGTTACTTAGTGCCAGAATTTGTAAATTTTGCTAAAAGAATTATAACCCTGTTGGTTCTTTTTTCCTTCTTCTTCTCAGTCACATATCACTTTTTTCCCCCTTTGGCAATCATTTCTATACTGCTGGGGGGGGGGGGGGGGGGGGGAATAGTACACCATTTTAGAGGTTTCCGTTTCACTCAAGAGTTACGATTGCAGCACTGCATATGGAGCATTACATTTACAGATCAATACCGTAAGCAGTTCTGAAGTAGCAGATATCAACCCATGCTGCAACACCTGTATTAGTACTCGGTGTAGCCTCCAAGGGCAGTAATGAAGAAGCTGACTCTGACATCCAGTCGATTGTGAAGATGGCAAATAATGTCATGGGATACATTATGCCATCATTCCTTGATCTGTTTACATAATTCTGTAAGAGTTGTTGATTGATGAGTCGCATGAGTCACTTGTCATTCCATCATACCCCACCTGTGCTTGATTGGAGAAAAATCTGGAGATTATACTGGCAGGGAAGTTGTTTCATGTCTTGCAATGCATGTTGGGTTTCATGGACGGTGTGTGGGTGAGCATTATCCTGTTGGAACAACACATCACCTTCCTGTTGCAAGAATGGTAAAAGAAGGGGTCTAAAACATTCCACACATACCGAGTGCTGGTTAGCATCCCCCAGAAACACCAAAGGTGACGAAAGATGTTTCTTATCACACTCCATACCATAAGGTCTGGGATAGTGCCAGTGTGTCTTGGATGAATGCACTCTGCAAGACAGTCCTCACCAGGTCCACATTGTATGCCCAACCAACCGTCACTTTTGTGCAGACAGAATTTCGTCGCTGAAGACCATGGCGCAGCATTCCATCTTCCCCAAGTTATCCTCTGATGGCACCAGGTGAGACATGCACATTGATGGTGTGTAGTGAGTGGAAGATAGGCTTACAGGCATGTGTACCCATAGTCCCACTTCTAATAACGGGTTTGCAACAGTTCATGTTGACACGTCTGGGCTCACAAAACGCCTTATCTGTGTTGTCGCATCTGTAGGATCTGCCACTGCTGCCCTTACAATACAATGATCCTGGCAGGTGTGTGTGCTGCGTGGACATCCAGAACCTCGTCTATGGGTGTGAGAATGTTCACATGACCACTGATACCAGCATTGTAGCATACCTGACACAGCATGTCCAACTTGTGTGGCAATTCTCTGCGAGGACCATCCTGCCACTAGGAAAGACACAATTTGACCCATTTTAAACTCACTTAGCTGGGTTTAGGAAGCATGAGTGCATCTGCGTGGTGTGTTTGACTGCTTGCCTCACGTGTTTGCACCATGCTGAGCCCTTTGGCTGTGGGCATTCCCTATTAAAGGGTAAACACATATGGTGCTCTGGTAGCTGCCACTACTCTATCTGTTGACAAACAATGCTGAAACCATGATCAGGACATCTACTATACCCCAGGTGGCATATGCTGTCATCAGATCAAAATCGATATCATCTTTCCAGGTGTACTAATTTTCTTTCCAGCAGTGTGTAGGTGAAAAATGCCAAGTTGCACAGTGATTCATAATCCACATTAAACTGTAGATCCCCCTATAACTGGCTGGCATGGTCAGTTCAAATGTCAAACAAAGGGACAACCATAGCTTCTCCAACAGGTCCACTCATGATAAATAACTGCAGTGTTCAAATCAACTATCAGATTGTGGGCAGCTCTGTCTTTAAAAGCTGTATGTAAGTAAAAATACACAAGAAATTGTAAATGCTGAAAAACATTAAAACAAATTCCTTTAGTGAAAAAGAGAAAAGGGAGAGAAAATAGAAGAACAGGAAATAATTTGCGAATAGTTGCGGTATTGAATGAGAACAAAGGAGAAACCCACTTATAAGTCAGAATTCATAGCCATCTTTATAACGGTTTAAATGCTGCACATTTTTAAAAAGATCCTTCCCACAGGCCTGTTAAGAGCCATCAGCCAGAAATATTCCTCCAGAAAGAGGTATTACTGCACTTAACATGCAGTGAAACTACAATGCTTGCAAAGGCAATAAAATTATGAAGATGGTCCAAGAAAAGATTAAGTGAGGAAGGTAGTACCTCACACTTCGTCAAAGCAAGTGGGTGTTTAAGAAAAATGACATCAGGTCCTAGGCTTACGAGGGTCTCAGTTTGACAGTGCATCAACAATGAGGCTCTGCCCTGGCATTCTGGTTTATGTTTTTTGTGGCTCCTCCAAATTGCTTTTGATGACTGCTAGGATGGCTAGGATGGCAGTCTAACATGGCCCCGTCTGATGTCTTCACTGTCTGTGTTCACCTGATCAGATATCTTGTCTCACGGTTTCATTCTTGGCAGCATGTTATATTTGAACTATGCTTCTCTTTCTGTTGAAGAAAAAAGGAAAATGGGATGTTTATTCAACCCTCATATCTGCAAAAATCAAAGGCAATGTAATGTTTTCCTTTACAAAATTTTAAAGTTGTATGTGCTAATGAAAGGATAATACTTCTGCCTCCTGTACACATATGTTTGGCTGATGTTGGCCTATCAAGAATTGTAGCATTATTGCCACTCCATAAGTCTGACATTTTGATGTTGTCACTCAACAAGTCAGATGTCAGATGTCACTCCACAGTCCAATGGTGATTGTAGGATACATTCATTTCAAAACTGTTTTTCACTTGTGAATCAACTGCACAAAAATTGGCTAGCTGTCTCAGTTTGTACATAGATGCAAGACATTTTGTTCACACTTCTTTTGTCAAAACATCTGACTTTTGGAGTGGCAACATCAAAATGTCAGACTTATGGAGTGGCAATAATGCTACAAATCTTGATAGGTCAATATCAGCCAAGCATCTGTGTATAAGAGGCAGAAGTGGTATCCTTTCATTAGCGCATACAACTTCAGACTGAGTACACAAAACATATTTGCCAGCCGGCCGCGGTGGTCTCGCGGTTCTAGGCGCGCAGTCCGGAACCGTGCGACTGCTGCGGTCGCAGGTTCGAATCCTGCCTCGGGCATGGATGTGTGTGATGTCCTTAGGTTAGTTAGGTTTAAGTAGTTCTACGTTCTAGGGGACTGATGACCACAGCAGTTGAGTCCCATAGTGCTCAGAGCCATTTGAACCATATTTGCCATTATTTTGATGTACAAAACACAACTTTACTGTCATAAAAATAAATACACTACCCATCCCACTCATGAACAATAATAGTGCACTAGCCAGAATTTGCAAACAGCATGTTTTCTGTTTAGAATGTGACAGACATTGTTAACCAACATCGCTCATCTTCAGTTTCACGTGATGTGATGAATGGCACCTTGCTGTAGAAAAATGTAAGTTAAGTTAATGTGGATGAGTACGAAACACAATACTATACCATTCAAATACAGCATTAGAAGTTTTCGGCTTGACACAGTCAAGTTGATTAAATATCTAGATGTAATGTTGTAAAACAATATGAAATGGACTGAGCACTCAGGTTGGTAGTAGAAAAGGCAAATGCTCAACTTCATTTTATTACGAGAATTCTGGGAAAGTGTTGCACATCCGTAAAGGAAACAGCATATAGAACACTAGTGTGACCCATTCTTGAGTACTGCTCTAGTGTTTGTGATCCCCCACCTGGTCAGATTAAAGGAAGACATTGAAGCAATTCAGAGACACGCTGCTTATATTTGTTATTAGTAGGTTCAGTCAGCATGCAAGTATTATGGAGATACTTTGTGAACTCAAATGGGCACCCCTGGAGGCAAGACAATGCTCATTTTGCAAGGCACTATTGCAGAAATGTAGAGAAACAGCATTTGATGCTGACTGCAGAACGATTGTGCTGTCACTCTATTTGCAAGCAGAACAGGTAAAGACATGACTAGTAGTGGTACGACGAGGTACCCTCTTCCATGCGATGTATATTGGTTTACAGAACACGAATGGACATGAAGATGTAGAAATCCTTATACTCCATACACCACAGCATACTTTGCCACAGCTGGAAGCAATAGTAATGTCAACAGCAAGCAAAAATGGAAATTCCTTTTGGCTAGTTAACTTCTGCATCTTGAACAGTTTTTTCTGACTTGCTTTTTTCTGCACCAAGCTTCAGAGGCAGGTCTTTATTAACAATGAAGCATTCTCTACACACATACGGAATTGTTCCTTCATACAAGAAAACTTTTGTCAGTCAGTGAAGACTGCCACTTCTTAGCAACTACAAATTATCATATCACAGGTGCAGCTGGACCTGTATAAAGTATGAGGGCCATTTTTCTTTTTCAACCTCCGATAGGCTATAAATAAAACACAAGTTCATAGAAAACAATTATTTTAATACCAAAAGTATTGTACACTTATTGTTACTTTTCAACATGTTCACCGAAAAGATTGAGACATTTATCGTAATGCCACCACATCTCCTCCCCTCGGTGGCCAAATACAGACAGTGAAAATTTCATCTATCACCAGAATTCAAACCTCCAAGTCGAGTGCCCCTGTGCAGCTGTGCATTAGCGACCTCAGCTGTGGAGGCATGTATTATTCCTACTGAACATAGTAGATTGTTCCTAGCACGACGATTTTGATTAGAATGACATACAATGCTGCAGTAAATTGTTGCTGTTGAACTAAACGTTCTGCAGAATGGTTTGATGCAGCTCTCCATGCTAGGCTATCCTTCATATCTGCATAGCTCCTCCAACCTATTGAAACTACTCATGCTACTCAAGCCTCGGTCATCCTCTACAATTGTTACCCTCCCACCACCCCATAATTTCATCCAGTACCAAAATAATAACTGTTTCGTGATGCTTAAGGATGTGTCTTATCAGATTCTCTCTTCTTTCAACAGTGTGTCCCTTTCTTTTGTCTTTTTTTTCACTCTCTCTGATTGAATTCAAAATCTCTTCATTAATTCCAGCCCATCCCCATAAACTTCAATATTCTTCTGTAGTACCACATTGCAAAAAAAGTAGAACAAGGGTGATGGAGTACAGCCAGTTCACATCAGGTGATGCTGAGGGAATTAGATTAGGAAACCAGACACTGAAAGTAGTAGGTGAGTTTTGCTATTTGGGGAGCAAAATTTATGATGATGACTTAAGCAGAGGATATAAAATACAGACTGGCAATAGCATCTTGAAACAGACATCGAATACAAATTTAAGTGTCACTAATTCTCCAACTCCTCCTCCTGAGAACTGTTTTATTTGGAATGTGGCAATGCACGCACATCTTCAGAAACGGACACTCTTCTGACAATTACAGCTACAGTAAATATTATGAAATGGATTCACATTTCGCAAATCCAGATTGTTGCCAGCTGTTTCCTACACATGTTAATTTATGCTGGGTTGGTGCTTGAATCCAGATTTCCCGCTTATCGTGAGCAATCGCTTTAACCACTTCAGCTAACTGAGCACACCTACAGAACCAATCCAAAGTTCCACCTGTCACAGCATCCACAACTCGAGTGCATATTTCCTGATTTCCAAATAGGGACAACAAATATTTTATAGTCATTTTAGCTCATCAACATGTGGATTTGTGGCAAATATTACAAAATTGATTGATTCCAGCTGTTTGCAACACATGAAAATTTCTGCCGTTTCGCGAACCACTTCGGCTGTCTGAGCACATCTCCAGGACCAATCCAAACCTCCATATGTCATGGAATCACAACCATTATCCTTGTACACACCGTATAAACACAGAAGTCAACAATGTCTCCAAGTCTCGATGGGCTATTAGATGATAAAATATTTCTCTCTATCTGTGCGGGAATCATGACGTGCAAGTGTAAGAGTTGTGGGCTCAATAACACGTGTAAGTTTGGGTTGATGCTGGAGGTGTGCTCAGATATCTCACATTGGTTAAGGCAGCTGCACACAAAAAGTCAGAAATCTGGTTTCGAATCATGGTCTGGCACAAATTTTCACATATTACAAACAGCTGACGTCAATTCGTTTTTGCAAAATACAAAGAACCCACTTCATAATATTTACTACAGCTGTAATCATCAGAACAGTGTCTGTTCCTTAAGACATGTGTGTAACGCCAGATTTTAAAAAGTTCTGGCATTTAAATTTGTCATCAATGTCTTTTTCAAGAAAGCTTTTCTTGCTATTGCCAGTCTGTATTTTATAGCCTCTACTTCAGTCATTATCATAAATTTTCATTGCCCAAATAGCCAAACCCTTCTACTATTTTCAGTGTCTCATTTCCTCCGCTAATTCCCTCAGCATCACCTGATTTAAAGTGACTATACTCTGTTACCATTGTTCAACTTTTATTTATGTTCCTCTCATAACCTCTTTCAAGACACTATTCATCTGGAATTTTATGCCCTTTGCGATATCTGACAAAATTACAATGTCATGAGCAAACCTCAAAATTTTTATTTCTTGTTGCTGAACTGCAATTCCTTCCCAAATTTCTCCTTGGTTTGCTTTAATGCTTGGTCAATGTACATATTTAATAATGTCAAGGACGTAAAATTAATGAAGCTATTTAATAGCATTTCTCATCTGGTGACATCCACAATCTACTTTACAGTTCTTTAGCATTTCTTGCACTTGAAATTTTCTTGAGAAAACTAGAGCCACCATATCTTGGCCTCTTACACACAAAGGGAATAAATTAAACAAATCTAATAGTGAAGAGAACACTTTCTCTTTCATATTTAAACACCAAAGAACACTGCACAATACATGGTAGTGCTCTAGCCATAGGAAAAAGCATTTTTACCTTTACTTCCTCAGAGGCTGCCATAAAGCTGCTGTATGCAAAATAAGCAATTTCTGAACAGGCCAGTGTTTCTCTCACAACACTGAAACAGTGTTTTGTGCAGTATCTGGTGATATAGCTACATTGTGTGTGACACAGGATCAAGCAGTGTACGACTGTGACTATGAAACAGTTGTTTGTGGTCCACCATGAGATGGGCCACATCCAGTACTACCTGCAATACAAGGACCAACCAACCGCGTACAAGGCGGGTGCCAACCCCGGTGAGTCTCATAATGACAGCTGAACGGCGGGCAGTCTTTCGCTCACACTCACTGCGCTGACAGTTTGTGAGTGTGGGTATTGAACAACAATTAACAAATCAGCTTTGTGGAGCTTCTGGGCAATCAATACAGCAGCAACTGTTGAAGGGCAAGCAGCCTGCTTCTAACAAAATACAATGCAATGGGCTATCTTGCATATGGTCAGATGTGTCCCACGCCTTGTATTAAGTAGACTGAGAAAATAATTTTGATGAATTCATTGTTGCAGAATACTAGGCATGTTCTGGGAAAAACACTTAAGTTTATGAAGGCAATATGGAAATCTGTGTAAACAAAGGACATGAAAATAACTTGGGGAACCTCACAACATTAGAAAATCTAAAACTCCATGATTGTCTACTACACTAAATTATGGTTGGTATTGTTCTTGTACTTCTGTCTTTCTGCATTCGTTACTGTGACACATAATAGTAGAAAAACATCTTCTTGTCCTGTCTCTATTATGCATGTTCTTTCTGTTTAATTTGTGTCTCCTTTTTCCTCCTACCTTATCATCATTTAAAAATTACCACTTTTTAAACAACTGAAATGTCTTCTGTGAGTTTATCGTAATTATTAGAGCATATTACAGATGATTATCATAGAAACATCTCTGTTTTGGTGCACTTTTGGTGCTAGATAGTAACAGTGATGATATATGTACAGCAGCTGTTATTTATTATTTTTTTGAAGACAGTCAAAAAATGGTCTGTAACTTTCATAACTTTTACCAAAGGCAAGTGATATCCCTTCATCCACAAGGCAGCCTGTTAATGGGTAAAAGTTAACATGCACAAATGATGTATAACTTAAGTTAGCAATGGGCAGTCACAAATAATTTCACGAACTAGTTTTTGAAGCTTTTCAGGTTCCCCCTCAGATCGACCATGCAGAAATTTACATTGACATACTTGCAACATGATACTGGATGCATCACCATGCTACAAGTCTGACCTTGTAAACTCCTGATGCTCAATCTGAAAAGAAGCCTGAAAATGTTCAAAAATTAGTTCATGAAAATAAAGTAATGTATGATAAGTGACTGCCCACAGCTAACTGTAATTCTATTACACTGAATATGCTGTTACAGGATCTATGTATCATAATAGATAAACTCAATTAAATATGCACAAAACAAAGGACAATTTCATTAAATGGAAATACCCATAAGAATAATTGCAGTCTGAGAAGATCGGACAACGAAACAATTGCCCCCCCCATGTGACTGCGAATTGCTCAAGGTGAATTAGTTCAATTCACTATGATCAACAGTGGACATTCTCTACTCTATGAATTAGTTTTATAGTAAGATAACTCATGTTGTAAGTTTGTCAGCTACGGATACTTGCTGTTATCTATAAAGAATTACTACTTATGATAATTTTCAATATGGTATAGTGTATATTGGAATTATCTGCGTAGTTAGCTTGACATAGGTGAACCAAAGAGGCACCTCACTGACTTAAAATCAGAGCAAATGATACAGTGGAATTTGTTGAAGCAATATGTACAAGAGACAACGGGGTGTTACAATATATTGAGAACAGCTGCTGGGTGTTGTGTTGCAGAGGCTAAGATACTTGATAAGCATTCAAAATTCAAATCTCTGTCCTGCCATAATGGTTTAGGTCTTCCATGGCATCCATAATTTGATTATCTTGGCATCCTGCTAACCTCTGACAACACCGTAAAAGCTGAAATCAAATTGCAAATAAAAAAGGCTAACAAATGTTTTTTATGGCCTTTTTAAAGTTTTCAAGAGGACTTTACTTCCTGGGAAATTTACATTGCACTAGTACAAAACATTAATTGCACCATTTTCCTAGATATCAATCTGAAACCTCGACATTCACAACGAAAAGAAGAAAGTAAATTTAGGACATTTGAATGCAAAAATTTTTGGAAAATATTTTGACACTTAAGAGCTAGGAATAATAATGACTGGAAACTACCAAATAATGATCGAGTTTATACCAGACGTATTAACAAAAACTGAAGTCAAAAGTTTGCAGTGGCTAGTGCATGAGATTAAGAGAGCACCTACCAGTATCATACAGATAGTGGCATAAGAGCTTTTCCCTGGAAGAAAATCTCTTGGACCTTTAAGTACAAGATAGTCTGACAATAGTCAATATTGTTCAGAAAAATGCAGAGTAAAAAGGAGAGAGAGAAATTAATTGTGAGGACAGAGAAAAGTGCCTTGTGCAGCCTAATAATAATGATATCCCTACAATGACTTGAGCCGAACACTGGACAACTCCATTAGGCAAAGCTGTGGTTGATTTCCTTTAATCTCTTTGTCTAGTTGAAGCTTGTGTTCCATCTCAAATGACATCACTGTCATCGAGTTGTAAATTCTGAACTTTGATTTCTTTTTTATGTATACATGGAAGGAATTTAGTTAAATGGTTGCTGTGAATGTGGAAATAATGTTCCACTACTGCAGAACAAGAATCTTGAGGGGAGGGAGAGTTTTGAGTGGTGCTGGGCCAACTAAAATATAGAAGCCATGTCAAACTCAAAAGGATTCGATAGAATTAAGAACAGCAGCGTGCAGGAGATGGCATACATACCTTGTGGTGAGACATCGGCAGCAAAGAATAATAGTAGTGAACATGTGCCAAATCTGGGTGTTCAGGGCACCAAACATTGACAAAAAAAAAAGGTGACACCAATCAGCAGCTCAGAAAAACTGTTGCTCTGGTCACATCCCAATGGAAACTGCACAAACATCTGCACAGAGTGGTTTGTATTGAGACCCTATAACATGTATCAGTGGTGACTGAAATAGGAGACAGTATATCACTACTGATAATTTACCTTTCATCTTGATGAAATTTTCCCCAGTTATTACTCAAGTAAGAGGTTGTTCATGCTGTATCATTTTGATGTGTTTCAATACTTGCCATCCTTTCTATAGCTGTTCAGATGAATGTGATCCTAACTGTTTTTATCTCATACATAAACTCCCTCAACACAATAAATTATGTGAAATTCAAGAATTTCTCATTAAGCTGTCTTTGACTACTGGACACAGATGAAATTGGGAGCTTTTCTACATAAAACATTCTCAGCTTTAACATGGGACTCTCATCCAGTTAGAACCAGCTGTAATAAGTGATGTGAGGTGCAAACTCAGCTGTAATTAGTGTGCAGTGGAACACATTGCATAGGCATTAAAAACAAATGTCTAGTGACAAGCTAGGACATAGAAGAAACTATTTGTGGACAAAAATTAAAAACCTTCCCTTCCCTCCATGTAATACAAAAAATAATAGAATGTCACTTTCTGCAATACCAGTAAACCCCCTATTTCTTATAGAATTGAACTCCCAAGTGTAAAACAGCTTGAAACACCTGATTAGTTTACAAATGTGTTAACATATTAAACATGGGGGTCACTGCAAAGTTCACGACAAGTATTTTTTGTCTTGAAAATTGTCTTCTTCTTCTGTAGTGGTCAATCCAAGGATTGGTTTGCAACAGCTACAATGGCAGCTTGTCTCCATTCTGTGCGTCTTTCAGCTTTTCTCTTCATTTCTTTGTAGGTGTTACATCCCACATCTTTCATGATTTGATCCATGTACCTCAGTCGTGGTCTTCCTCTTGGTCTTTTTCCCTCGACATATCCCTCTATGATTGTGTTCAGGAGTCCTTTATGTCTTAATAGATGGCCTGTAAATCGCACTCTTCTTTTAACAATGAAACTCCAGAAGCTTCTCTTCTCACCTGCTCTTTCCAGAACCACTTCGTTTGTGACCTTGTCGATCCATTTTATTTTGAGCATGCGTCTATAGCACCACATTTCAAAAGAATTTAGCTTCTGCTGTTCCTCTGTCCCGAGAGTCCATGTTTCACACCCATACCATGCCACACTCCACACACATGATTTCAAAAATCTTTTCCTGGTTTCAAGGCTGATGCTCTTAGATGTTAATATGTTTTTCTTCTTGTTAAAAGCAGCCTTTGCTTGAGCTATTCTACTTCTCACTTCTGCCTTGCTCCTTCCATCCCTGGTAATATTACTGCCCAGATAAGTAAATTTATCAACTTGTTCAAGCAATTCATTGCCTACATGAACTTGGACTTTCACTTGATCTTCTTTGTCGCATGCCATTACTTTTGTTTTTGCTTTATTAATTCTCATATTATATTCTTCACCCATAACTTTATCCATTCTATTCAGTAGGACTACAAGATCTTCTTCACTTTCAGCCAGGACAGCTATATCATCGGCATATCTTATCATATCTATTCGTTGGCCATGAATAACTACACCTGTCTGTGAATTTTCCCTTACTTTTTTCAGCGCCTCTTCAATGTATACGTTAAAGATAACAGGGGATAGTGCGCAACCTTGCCGGACACCTTTCCGTATCTGCACCTCTTCTTGTTTTGTCCGTCCACGAATAACTGCAGTCTCATTTTTGTACAGGTTCCATATCATTTTTCTATCTTTATGGTCTATTCCTACTTTTTTGAGTACTTCAAATATCTTATCCCATTTAACATTATCAAAGGCTTTCTCTACATCTACGAAAGCTATGTATGTTTTCAGGTTCTTATCTAGTCGTTTCTCTATTATTAGTTTTGGAGCAAATATTGCTTCTCTGGTTCCTGTATCTTTCCAGAATCCAAACTGGTCTTCGGAGAGTGTAGCTTCGACTTTTTGTTCTATGCGTTTTAGGATAATTGAGGTTAATATTTTAGAGGCGTGAGTAACTAGGCTGAGTGTCCTATAATTTTCACATCATTTGCCTTCTTTGGAATGGGGATCATAATGTTTTTCTCAAAGTCTGTAGGAATTTTACCCTGCTCGTACATGTTGAAAACAAGATTATACAACTCCTGATTCAGTTTTGCTCCTCCAGATTTCAGAAGTTTGGCTAGGATATTGTCTATACCAGGAGATTTGTTGTTTTTCAATTTTTCAGAGCTAGTTCAAACTCTACCTTTAATATTTAATATAGGTTCGCCTATGTTGTGTGCATCTACTTCTGTTTCTTCTTCCATGATGTTTTCAGACAGGTCTGGTCCGCTGTACAGTTTTCCTATTTATTGTTTCCATCTTCTTGCAACTTCATCATCGTCATCCAACATATTGCCATTTTCATCCATCACAGCCCTACATTTGTTTCTTCTGTCTCCAAAGCAATGTCTCACACATTTATAGGCCTTGTCGATATTTCCCTTGCTCATGTTGTCCTCAACTGAAATACAGAGATCATCAAGGTATTTTTCTCTTGCTTGTTTTGCCTCTCTGTTGATTCTGTTTTTCAGACTCTTGTATTTCTCTTGGTCTTCCTTCTTCACAGAGTTTTTTAATTTCCTTCTTTCTTCCATCATATTTAGTAGGTCATTAGTGATCCGTTCCTTCCTTTTCTCTGTCCTTTCTTTTCCTATTACTTCTCCTGCTGCTTCTAAAATACCAGTTTTTATTTTTCCCCAGCTGCTTTGGATGTCATTGCAGCCCTGTGTATTTGTTTTCTTGTCTGTTTCTAGTTGATAGTGCTTCAGTGTATTTTTGTTTTTCAGGTTTGTCAAATCCCATTTACATGTACTTCTTCTTTTAATGTTCTTGAATTTTAGTTCAGTCGTCATCATAACGAGTATGTGGTCACGTTCCACATCACAGCCTGGATATGATCTGCTGTCCTTAACTTGGTTTTTAAATCTTTGCTTCACTAATATGAAGTCAATTTGGTATCTGTTAATGTCACCAGGCATTTTCCAAGTATACCTTCTTCTTGGATGATGATTAAAGGAGGAGGAGATTAGTGTTTAACGTCCCGTCGACAACGAGGTCATTAGAGACGGAGCGCAAGCTCGGGTGAGGGAAGGATGGGGAAGGAAATCGGCCGTGCCCTTTCAAAGGAACCATCCCGGCATTTGCCTGTAGCGATTTAGGGAAATCACGGAAAACCTAAATCAGGATGGCCGGAGACGGGATTGAACCGTCGTCCTTCCGAATGCGAGTCCAGTGTGCTAACCACTGCGCCACCTCGCTCGGTGATGATGATTAAAGAAGGTATTTGTAATGCAAAGTTTATTTCTTTGGCAGAATTCTACAAGTTTATCCCCTCTTTCATTTCTTAATCCTAATCCAAAATTCCCTGCCACATCCTCTTCTTTACCTTCCCCAACAACGGCATTCATATCACCCATGATGACAAGGTTTTCATCTCCTTTAATTCTGCCAATTACTTCTTCAAGGTGGTCATACATCATGTCGATTTCATCATCCTCGTGCCTCGTAGTTGGCATGTATACTTGGATTATGATTGTGTCTCTTGGTTTAGTTTCCAATCGGACATAAATTATCCTCTCACTATGTTGAACAAATCCTTTTAATCTTAACCCCATCTCTTTATTGAGGATAATTCCCACTCCTGCAATCCCGGGACTGTCTTGTGCTGTTCCAGTGTGTATGATTCTGTAATCCCCTGACCAAAAGTCACCAGCGTTTGGCCATCTCATTTCTGAGACTCCCAGTACATCAATATCCATTCATTTCATTTCCATTTTCAAGTTTTCCAGTTTACCACATTTAAGAAGTGAGTTGACGTTCCATGTTGCTATCCTTCTTACATTAATGCTTTTGGATTTTGGTATCTCTTTAGTTGTCCCCGCCCGGAGATCCGAATGGGGGACTATTTTACCTCTGGAGAATTTAACCAAAGAGCTTTCCATCATAAGCTGTTGATACTTGGGATACCCGCCCGGGTCTTTAATGGAGTGGTTTCCCGTTGCCTTCTCCATTCTATGCCGTTGGCCACCTTGTGGCTCCTCCGTCTTTAGGAGCAGTTTCCCATCCCAAGGGCAAGAGAGTGCCCTTCCTTCTAGCCGCTCATCCGCCCTCCTAGAAGGCCGTTGGCACTTGATAGAAGGTAATCTCCTTATCCCGGGAGATATTCGGCTCAGTAGAAGTATAGGTTGGAAATGGAAGACCCCTAGCCCTCGAAACCTAATAGCGTCAGGGTTGGAAAAGAACAAGAGTTGGCCAAGGGTGGCCAAATAGGAAAGATAAAAGTGAGGAGCCTGGCATAAACACACACACACACACACACACACACACACCACCACCACCACCACCACCATAAGATATACCACAAGGAAAAGACAAAACAAATTTTGTTGTTTCATGGTCAACTCACACTGTGGTCTCTCTTCATGCTTCATTCTCCTGGAAAGGACTGCCATCTAGCATCATGTCATGTTACTGTGGATTCTTGCGGAGACACCTGATGCCATGGAATGTGTGTAGTTTGTAATGTACTAATGTGTACTGTTGCAATTGACTATAAAACACATTTGCCACAACAAACTTTTTTTTCCGTCTTTTTTCTTATGCTACATCATTCTGGCAATGTGAGTGTTCATCCATCCCGTTACATGTAATGTTTACACATGAACTTACCTTCCATTTGCATATTTCACAGCTTTTTAATTCATTACAATTTTCGAGACAGAAAGTAGTTGCAATGACTTTTGCAATGACCCTTGTATTCAATATTAAACTTTTGAGAAAAATTTTAGAAAAAGTTTGACATTATGTTTAAAGTTTGTTACAAGTCATGAAATGATCTCATTCTCAAATAATGGATGAATATAACCTGGGTATTTCCACACGGTAAGTTATGCTTCCCCAAGGTATATACACAGTTCTTAACTGTAATACTTGTCTTGCTATTTTAAACCTCCAACATAAGACAATAACTCTTAATGAATAGATTAAGACCACATTTTAAATTTGGTCAGTAACAATATAAAAATTGAAATTAAAAGTTTTGTTGCACCTGGAATCCATCATACAGGCAACTTGCAGTTGGGAAGTTTACTGTGACTTGGGTTAGCTGTTTCATAATATAGGTGCTTCACCTTGAGTTGGTGCTTTCTCAGAACACTGTACCAACAGCGAAATTCACCTGCAAAATTACAAGGAAACGGCATGGTTGGCCTGTACTTAGCTGCAGAAAGCGAAATTTCAATTGCTGCCAACAGAAACATGTTGTTTACCAACTAATATCTTCAGATTTGTATATAGAATGAGCACCATTAAACATGCACATAACCCATGAGTGGACTTGAAAGAACTGTCCACCTTGGGGACACCTAGTACCAAATTGCTGAATGTGCTCTACAGGATGACGTGAGGCACCTGAATGCCTGCTGCTATCACACCACACGTGCTACATGGATCCTCCCACACATTCTAGTTTTCCTGAATTCCAGAGATGGGAAGTTGCTCTCTGACACACTCTTGCATACCGCCAGACTCTTGGACTCGACCTCCATTAATTATATTCACTCTATTTTACTCATTTTATGATAATATAATGTAATTGGATCGATAAAAGAAATCTACTCAGCATGCAGTCCCTTTAATCTATCAAATTACATTACATTACCATAAATTGATTATTTTTGTTGATATACTTTTCTCATTTATAGAATTCCATACTTACATTATTTCTTCGTTTTTAATTTTTTCCCATTTCCTTTAGTTCTATTTTCCACTTAATTTCTCTTCCTCTTTATCTTTCTGCTTCTCATATTGTCCTACCATCTCTGGACTGAAGTTGGCACACTGCTTACCAGCGTACTATCTTTGACCTCCTACTTTCTCCCAATCTTGCCCTCCATCTTTACCTCCTCAAATCAAGACGAGCAACTAAAATGAGTACGGTGTAAATGGCGTTTGTAGGCAGTGCTACAGTCAATCTTTCACCACAACCTTCATTTGGAATTAACATTTTTTGGTTTTGCCAAGCCATAACACCTTTCCAGCTAACTTATTCCTCGGGCTATACTACAAATCAGTCTATCACTACAACCAAACTGACCAGCTTTGGGCTAAGGGCAATTGTACCGTACACATTTTAAGATCTGATCACATCAGGTGTATCCTTCTTGACTTTGGGTCTGAGTGGCCTGCCCCTCCTCTCCCATTTTCTCCTTGTGCAAGCAACTAACAGATCGAGAAGTGAGACGACAGTTTTTTGTTCTTGTCTTCTACTTTTAAATGTGTATGTTGGTGGAAATTGGAATTCTACTTTATAACACTAACATTCTAGTAACTACTGAAGTGCATAACCACACAATAATTAAGATTTGTTAGTGTCTGTGTATCACTTAATTAATGCTTTAGAGTTTGAATGGACACTGAACAGATACGCGTGCTTAAGCTCTTTTTACATGCATGTAAAATGTAACTTAAGACTGAAACAACAAATCGTGATGATTGTACAGAATGATTTATACAAGATAATTTGTCAAACTTTGTTTTTAAAATCAGGCTTCCATGAGGCTGTGGGTGATGTCATGGCACTGTCAGTGTCAACACCGAAACACCTGCGCAAAGTGGGGCTGTTGGACGGTGCGAGTACAGATGACCCCGAGGCGACCATCAACTACCTCTACCTGCAAGGACTGCAGAAGATTGTCTTCCTACCATTTGCTTATGTTGTGGACCTTTGGAGGTGGGCAGTGTTTCAAGGGGAAATAACAAGCGATGCCTACAACTGCAACTGGTGGAAACTCAGGTAAGCGGGACCACAGAGTGTGGGAATTTCTTCACTGAAATATGTTTACAGTGGCAGATATATGCTGAGTGTTAAGAATCAAACAATGGAAATTCCAGTAAGTATATCAACAGTGTAGGAAAAGACAGATTGCTAAAGAAGACACATTAAGTAGCAGACAGTCACAATTAAAAGCTTTTGTTCAGAGCCTTTATTGACAAAAGAGAAACACACACCATTCACACACAAGCTAGATCACCTCATCCACACATGACCGCTAACTCTGGCAGCTTGTGTCAGTTTATGGCATACATTTTTCCTACATTGAGCATTAAGAATATACTGTTATGCTATACACATTAGAATAATGTTTACAACATCAGAGTACTTGTTCCTGTTTAATATTAAATCACAAAGGTACCTTACTGCATTCTGTTGATTACACATACTCACTGTGAGACTATTTACCAGTCTCCCAAATAACAGAAAATTGTTTCAGTGCTTTTTATAATGTACGGGGGCTATCTGGAAAGTAACATCCGTTTTGAAGTAGTGTGGGAAGAAGTGCAAAGAGTGGGGCTGTTGCTGCATGTACTCACACAGCAGGCCACTGTGCTAAGAACTGCAGTTGTGAGGAAATGATACTGGAGCTGCAGTAGTGAGGAAATGATACTGCATCTCATTAGCCTACAGTACCCATTTCAATTGAAAATTCTTCCATATATAAAATCCATTCTGCAATACAGTTTGTACTTGTGGTGTCACCGCCAGACACTACTCTTGCTAGGTGGTAGCTTAAATCGGCCGCGGTCCATTAGTACATGTCGGACCTGCGTGTCGCCACTGTCAGGATCGCAGACCGAGCGCCACCACAAGGCAGGTCTCGAGAGACGTACTAGCACTCACCCAGTTGTACGACGACTTTGCTAGCGACTACACTGACGAAGCCTTTCTCTCATTTGCCGAGAGACAGTTAGAATAGCCTTCAGCTAAGTCCATGGCTACGACCTAGCAAGGCGCCATTTGTACCATTGCATGTATCTCAAGATAGTCTCACTTGTATCATCAAGAATGCTGTATACCAAAGGACGATATAAAAGTTAAGTGTTCTAGTAGCTATGTTCTTTTCTTTATCACATTCATTACGAATCCTGTTCCAGACTTCGCGCCAGTCGGCGTGTGTGTACGTGTGCCCTTTCGGCTACCCGTCACTGTGGACTGGCTGCCTTGTCAGTCCACTACAGTACTGATAAAAAATTTCAGGGCTGTTGACATCCATTGTAAAATCTGTGTTGCATATAGACCGAATGTGATGAGTGGTCTCATTTGAGATTGGGAGGATGAATGTTCACAACAATGACAGACATGGCCAAGCATCAATGGGCTGGTACAAAAAATTAACAAAAATATTTGTGTTACTGGTGTTTCACAACATCTCAGCAGTTGGACAACTTTCTGCAAATGTCCGAAATGTGTAAGACAGTCTTCTTTCTTCTTGTTCCCGGACTTCATGGGTCAGCTTGTCAATTATAGCGTTTAGCAATGTCAGTGCTAGAGGGTTTCCTGATGCCCTCCTGTCACCACCCCTTCCCTCCCTAAGGTCAGAGTTTGTGTACCCCATCTGTCTACCTGTCTACTGGTAACCCATTAAAAAGTGTGAGAACGTTTTTTAAATGTTTGTGAATCGTGTAACTCAGGCAACACATTGTTACCAGACTGGTACTCTCCTAGCCACTGGTATTCACCAAGCCACATGAGGGAAACAGCAAAAACACACAGCCAGGCTGGCCGGCACATTGGCTTTCGTCATTAATCTGCTGGACGGATCCGATCTGGCACCTCTCCAAATCCCGACTGCTTCTCTGGGTTTTCTTTTTCATTAAAGAAGGAGGCAGCCTACTGAACAGAAACATAATCGGTAATGAGACACAGGTTTCTTACACTAACATGGGGGGAAAAGAGTTGAAGGATATGGCTACCATTTTTTGGGAAGCTAAATAAATATTGTTTTCGGATGTCATGAACATGGGAAAGCAGTTAATTCTGAAGTCCATTGTGAGACATCATGAAAACAGAAGAGCCATTCAAAACAAGTGATGCAATCTATTCAATACAGATGGTGTGTTTTTGAATGACAGCGTTCACTCACACAAGATTTATTGAATAAGTTCGAATGGCACATTTTTGAAGACCTGCCTTACAGCCCAGACTTGACTGAGTAATTTCCACCTCTTCACGCACATGAAAAATTGGCCCATTTCCCAACATTTCGACTCTGATGAAGAACTTCAGGATGCTATCATAGGCTACTGCAATCTCAGACGACACAATTTTGTACAGGGTGAAATTTGTCAACTCACTATGAGATGTGGTAAATGCTTAAATCTAAATGTTGATTATATAGACAAGTAATACAGAGATGGAGTTTTAAGATTTTTGTAAGAAACTTGCTGTAATTATTCCTGTATTTTATTTATAGCTTACTGGACATTACCTTCTGGCTAGCACAGACCAGTACGTCTTAGTAAGTTTGTGTACCTGCAGTTTTATGTATTACTGATTTCTCTATTTCTAGGGGCCAATACCAGGGTATTGAACCACCAGTTGATAGGACTGAAGAAGACTTCGATCCTGGCTCAAAGTATCATGTCATTGCCAGTGTACCTTACATAAGGTAAGAATACAGTGTGCATGTATGTGGCAATACTTCTCAAACAACTTACCTGGAAAATTTTTTTCTCCTCCATACACTCAAGATGACATACGTGTACCGACCTTCTATAAATCCTTACCTGTTTAGTTGTTACGTCTAACTTAAGTGGTGTCACAAGATGTAGTGCCTTTTTGTCCACCCTGAAGAGTGTCAACTCCAACTTGTAGTAGAAAATACAAAATCTGTATAAGGTATGCTGCTGACTGTAAGATTATAAAGAAGAAGGTGGCAGTAAGTTAATTTAGTTGGAGGGCATAGTGCAGGTAATTTTTGTGGTTGCTGGGAAAAAGCAGTGCTTACAAATACAGTGGCCTCTTCTAGGTTTTTATAAAACCAATACAAGAAAAACATTTTGTTTTTCTCCTTTTTTTCTTTTTGGATGGACCAGCTAAGAACCATATACTAGTTTCAGTTCTTTATCTGTTGTCCTTTTCTTTACTTCCACAGAATGCTCAATGCTCAATTTTCATTTATTGATCAGTCCTATAAATTTTGACTCAACTGTGTGTCATGAACTTTTGGGGCTATTTTCTCAGAAATGGTGGGGAGGGTGGGTGGAGTATTGAGCCAAAATAGCTTAAACATTTTAAGTTGTACACAAACAATAAGCCGGATATGAGCTCACATGGTTGGCCGTGTCTGAGGCCTTCTCGTTGTGAGATGGTGTTACTATAATTACAAAACTGACACATCCAACATGACAGTGAGGGGTTGCAATTATGATCCATGGAATATGCAGATAATAAACAATATCACAAAACTGAAGTTGCATATGGCCACACTAGTTGGTTGTGAATTTCTTTAAGGAACATCTTTTAAAGGTAGTTCACCACAGCCTAGGTACATTTCGTAATTTATTTCCCCTCACTGTCTTTAGAGACTGTTTTTATAAACATTTATGACTTTATACTTAATTTTGGACTATGTTACAATTTTTTTACTACCTCACAAACAAAGTGCTTAGAATAACTAACAGTAAAATCTTTTGAAAACTGCCAACTGGTATCTGATTTTTAAACATTTTCAACAATTGGAGAGTACAACTTCTAGTCAAACAGTGAGCTAAGCCAAGTATTCTTTGTTCACAGGTATTTTGTAAGCTTCATAATACAGTTCCAGTTCCATCGAGCTCTGTGTATTGAGGCTGGAGAATACGATCCTCAGGACGAGTCAAAACCCCTGCACGAGTGTGACATTTACCAGAGCACCAAGGCAGGCAACTTGTTATCGTAAGTACAACACATACCATATGCTGTTACTGTCATCACAAAGTTCAGTATTTTTTTTAAACCTGTACATATTATCAAAGTAACAGAATTATCTTTATACAAATTAATGACACATTCCCTGCTCATCAAACTTGTCAATATGCTGTGCAGAAACAATGCTATTGTTTCACAAGACCCATGTATGAGTGAAACTTATACAAGAAACTTAGTGCATTCATTTCTAGCCAAATAACTCTTCTGATGTTTTAACTGCAAATGTACATCACAATCAATAGAATTTTACTGACCCCATGAATATTTTCACATCTGATAGGCTTAAGCTATGGATACCAAACAAGTCCTACATTATATTTTACATACGCATTAGAACTGATTGCATTATCGTGAGGCATAATATTCACAAGCCCCACCACCACATACCTACTCTGAAACACACTGCAAATGATTTTTAGGGCAGAAACTGTTTGCATAAGGTTCATTTTTTTAAGAATTTTAATGCCTTACTTGTATAGATTGTTGTCATGACCAAGTGAAGTGACACAGTATTAAGACAATGGATTTGTATATCGGTGGACAACATCCTGACTCCACGTCTGGTTGACCATATTGAATTTTTCCACGGTTTCCTAAATAAATGAAAGTAAATAAATGTCCTCTGAAAGGGAACAGCCTATTTCCTTTCCCAATCTGTGCCCGAGTTCTGTTTCTAACGACCTCATCGCTGATGGTACTTTAGATTCCAATCTTCCTTCTTTCTCGATGTTTTAATTCTGGTGTAACATAAGCCATCTTTGGCAATGAATTGAATGGAAAATTCATCACATTCATTACTGCATTCACAGTCATTACTGTATTGCTCAAGGAAATACAAAGCACTGGCTACTCAGTTGGTTTAGTCATGCATGCTTAATGATACAGATAGCTGTATCATAGGTGCAACCACAACAGAAAGATAGTACCCCATTTGGATCTCCAGGACAGGACTACTCAGAATGATATCATGAAAAACAAAACAGGCATTCTGTGGTTCATAGTGTGGAATGTTAGAACTCTTTAACTGAATGGGCAGGCTAGAGAATTTAAAACAGAAATGGATAGGATGAAATTAGGTATACTGGGAATTTGTGAAATACACAACTAGGAAGAAAAGGAATAATGGTCACATGAGTATAGGCATGCAAGTAAGCTACTATGAACAGCATGTTGCAAACATTATTGTAGCCGGAATAGGCAGTAAACCAACAGCCACCACAGTAGTAGTACAAGTTTATATGCTATCTAGCTCCACAGATGAAGAAGAGATTGAAACAATGTGTGAGATAAATGAAATCATTCAGACAGTTAAGGAAGATGAAAAATTAATTGTGATGGATGACTGGAATTCCATAGTAGGAAAAGGAAGAGAAGCAAAAAATAGTAGGAGAACACGGATTGGAGAACAGGAGTGAAAGAGGGATCCACCTTGTAGAATTTTGCACAGAGCATAATTTAATCATTGCTAACACTTGGTTTAAGACCCATGAAAGAAAGTTATATGTGTGGAAGAGACCTTTCAGATTGATTATACAGTGGTAGCACAGATATTTCGAAACCAGTATTTAAACTGTACATTTCCAGGGGCAGATGTGGACTCTGACCATAATTTATTAGTTATGAACTGAAGATTCAAACTGAATAAATTGCAAAACATTTGGAACTTAAGGAGATGGGTCAGAGATCGATTGAAAGAACCATGGGTTGCTCTAAGTTTCAGAAGGAACGACTGACTGAGAAAGTGAAAAGGGATACAATAGAAGACAAGTGGGTAGCTTTGAGAGATGAAGCAGCAGAGGATCACATAAGTATATAGACAAGGCATAGTAAAAATCTTTGGGTAACACAGATACACAATTTAACTGATGAGAGAAGAAATTATAAAAAAGCAGCAAATGAAGCAGGCGAAAGGGAATACATACGGTTAGAAATTGAGATTCACAGAAAATGCAAAATGTCTAAGCAGGAATAGCTAGAGGACAAATGCAAGGATGTAGAAATATCCATGACAAGGACAAAAATAGATGTTACCAACAGGAAAATTAAAAAGACCTTTGGAGAAAATGGAAGCAACTGTAAGAACATAAAGAGCTCAGATGGCAAGCCAGTACTAAGCAAAGAAGGGGCCATATAAGGGAAACTCAAGGACAAGATTGTATAAAGAGAATAGTAAGAAGATGAGATGAGAGATAATGATACTGAATTAGAATAGTCTGACACAGCACTGAAAGACCTAACTACAAAAAGTTCCCTGAAGTAGGCAATGTTTTCACAGAATTATTGAATCCTTGGAAGAACCAGCCAATAGGAACCAACCAATAGGAAATGACCGAGATTATCCTACAAGACAAAGACACAGGAATGGAATACACCAGAAAGCATTCTGTGATAGGTAGATACATAGGAGAGTATGTAACAGGAAGCAGTAGGAGCAAAGAAGGAATAATAGAGAGGAAGAAGAAGATGAGGTGAACTTTCTGTATGTCCAGAGAAGTTTAAATATACGAGCACAAAGGCTGGACATTACAAAGCAATGTTGAGGAATGCAGTATTATTTATGGCTGAGATGATAACTATAGGAAGACATGGTGTGGAACACCTGGTAAAAGAAGAATGAATAACACTGAGCTCTAAAAGGCTGTGTGAAATGGATCAAAAGACCTCGGGAGAAGCTGTACCAGAGCATGAAGACAACAGCATGAAGAATCAGTCTGGTGAGACATGGCAACAGGTAAAATATGGGTAGGTTAGCAAGAGTATAGGAAACAACACGTAAGGCAAGAGGAAAGACAGGAACTAGGTGGGCTGTTGAAAACCTGAAGGACTGGTCATATTTAGGGACTGGGCAGAAGGGGAGGAAAACGAAAGAGAAGACAATAAGATTTCAGGAGGAGGGTGGAATAGAAGACGGGAAATGATAAAGAGGTTCCAGGAGGAGAAACGCAGTCCATGACGATGTTATCTGTAACCCCACAGAGGCTGTACAAAAGAAGCAAATCTTCTTGTATTATAATTAGCTGTTTATTGTGTATCTGAGGAAAACAAACCAAAAATACCAGAAACTGCTGCCTGGCATGCTAGGTACAGTACAGTAATAATATGCACTGCCAAGTGAATTATACCCCAGTGGTAGCAAGTAATTCTCTCATATTCAAAAGGCAGGACATAGAAAATAATGGTGATAAGATGTTCTGGGAAATCCCTTGATATTCACATTTATTGTATATTTAACACGATATGAATTATTGTGTTTTATTAGGAACATCCAGTGAATTGTGGAGTTCTTATGCTACCTTCATTTCTTTCAAGGAGACATACAAGAAGTATTTTCTCTTCTCCTTTTTCTCATGAACTGTTCCTGTAACACCAATACACGTAATAAACCACAGAATTAAATCAAAATTATTATTGTTTTGCTAAATTTCCATTAACTTTAATGTGTTTCAGAAAAATGCTGCAGATGGGCTCCTCAAAGCCGTGGCCTGATGCAATGGAGGTGGTGACAGGACAGCGGCTAATGGATGCCAGTGGTCTCCTAGAGTACTTCAGACCTCTGCACAAGTGGCTTGAACAGGAGAATGCCAAGACTAGCGAATACATTGGCTGGGATCCCACAGACAAACGTAAGTACTTTTCATCATTTTCTGTGCTCATCATTTAACTGTGTTGAAATATTCCTTTGTCTTTGAATTGGGAAAAAAAGCTTCCCTGTTGTAAAACCAGTATTGCGACAGCATAGTTTCTTTAACCCTTTTAGTGCCAGTTGTATCTGTGTCAAACCACCACTTTATTAATTTTGTTTTGAAGTGCCAGTGCCTTGTGCATGAGACCACCGGGTCTCTTGCACGACAGAGGCATCCAACGGTACACTGAGGTGCTTCTAAGAATGTAGTGAATTTCAGCAGTCACTTATAGCGTTCAATGCAACAGTCTGCACTGAGTTTTTGCTACATGGTTGTAGGAGATTGCAATACATGGATTTTTCTTATAGTGGTTACACTGAGATGATCATTGACAGTGAAAGTACATCTATCTAAAGTTTAACATAAATTTGAGTTTGTGCTACTGCGTTTTTGAGTGGTTTCATCATGAAATTACTAGGGGAAGTATTTACATTTATAAGTTTCGTAACAGGATATAAATTTATCAAATTTAGGTCCTTTTTTTTGCTAATTATTTAGCACATTTTGTAGGCAATGTGAGTTCATGGAAGTTTCATGATGTGGTAATGTGACTAGGATAAATGTAAAATTGCTTTCAGACATATTACATGAAGTGATAGGTGGTTGAAAACTGTTATGTTCCAGTGGTTCCAAACTTAAACCACCCTCTTAAAAAAGTGAATGTCTACTTTCTATCAATTTCTTATTGTATTGATTGCTTACTATGATAGTAAAGTTTAATTTTGTGAAAAGTTCTAAAATTATAAATTGTTGGGACTCACAGGGCTAATCAGCATATGCTACATATATTTTGGATAAGCCAAATTTTGCATGTTGCTGTTTGCAGATATTTTCTGAATATTTTGATCTGTGGTCTTACCCATATTTATCTTTGTATCTGTATCGGACATGAAATGTCTGCAGAACAACACAATTGGCTGATATGCATTCTGGGTATGGGTTCACTGAATTCGATGTGAGAGCTGTACGAGAAAAGTGAAGTAGGCACTACTGACAGTTAGTACAGTGAGCGTTGGAACCAGATCTTTCTGCAAACAAAACTGACAGTGCATACTGTTGATATTTGCAGTGTTATGTGTGTGTTTTCAGTGCAGCACAGATACAAAGATACAATCAGGGTAAGAATTATAGCAAAATACAATTATTCTGTAGAAGCCATAGGAGATCAAGTGCCCCTTATACCAAAATACCCAGAATATACATTGGACAACCTGCGAAATTTTATTGGTTCAACCCGTATACGAGGAGTGATTAAAAAGTAACAAGAATTTTTGTTTTTCATAAAAAAACCTTTATTTATTCATCAACATCAACTTTGTTGCCTTCAAAATAATCCCCTTGAGATATAACACACCTGTGCCAGCACTTTTTCCAAACTTGGAAGCATTTCTGGAGCTCACTTTTCATAATGATTTCAGTCAGCTCCTTCAGCAATTCTGTTTTTACCTCAACAGTGGTCTCAAAATGAAATCCTTTCATGGCACTCTTCAGCCTCGAGAGTAGAAAGAGGTCACAGGGGGGCCACATCTGAGGCAACACAATGGTTTTGCTTTTTTCTCCAAAAATCATGAACAGGCACTGATATGTGAATGGGAGCATTATCGTGATGCAATTTCCACGAGTGGTTTTGCCGCAGTTCTGATCATTTTCTTTGGATTGCTTCACACAAACGGTGTGGAACTTCCAGGTAGTATTCCTTATTGACAGTATGACAGTACGGTATGAACTCATGATGGACTACCCCATTATAATTGAAGAAATCAGTGAGAACAAGCTTCACATGTGAGCAAACTTGTTGAATTTTTTTCAGTTTTGTCTCTTCAGGCAGTTTCCATTGGGATGACTGGGCCGCGGTTTCAAAGTCGTACCCATGTACCCATGTTTTGTCACCTGTTATAACCTTCTTTAGAAATTCTGGATCATTGTCGGCTTCATCCATTCCTGAGCAATGTCTATATGACATCGTTTCTGGTCAAAATTCAAAAATTTAAAAACAAACTTTGCTGCTACACACATCTCCAAATCCTCCAAAAAATTTGCTTGGCATCAACCAAAGGGTGTGTTGATATCATCAGCAATCTCTGTGATGGTGATTTTCCAGAACCATTGTCTTCACTACTTCCACACTGTCGTCAGTAATTGATGCACTAGGGCGTCCAGGGCAAGCTGTCACCTTTAACTTCTCTACCCTCTTTGAAACGTATACCACTCATAAACTTTTGTCTTACTCATAGTAGATTTGCCAAAAGCCACAGTCTATTTAGCATACGGTTCAGCATTTAGAATGCAGTGCTGCACTTCATTCCATTTTCAAGGAAAATTTAATGCAAATTATTTGCAATACTTTTTTTAAGTAAATATTTGCCGAGCACTTGAAAATGCTTAAAACCTTTTCGACTGTCAAAAATAAACTCAATATTCAAAACAGATGAAAATGCAAACATACATCAAGAACTTGTGTACAAACAGGGTAAAAAAATTTGAAAATCAAATGTATAAAGCCTACAAAATTAAAAAATTCCCATTACTTTTTGATCGTGTCTCATATGTTCCTCACAGATACATGTTACTTCTTTTAGTTAATTTACAGAGTCATCAAGTTCAGTCACCTGTCAAGATTTTTGTATTCCTACTTTTTGCTGTGGTTTTTTCATCTTTGCACTATCTCTACTGCCTGTAAGCAGTATGTTCCTCTTAAGGGACATCAGGTGCATTTTCTCTGGTATTACTATAAACAATACATTCAAGATGGTTAGTATAACTTCATTACAAAGATTCTTTCTCCAGTTTGTGATTCACGCAGCTATTAAGTGCAACATATATTTTTTCACTCTAATAATTGAATTTTAACCCACCTGATGGAAAGTGGAATAAAAGAAGCACTCTGACCAGAAAGCTTTTTAACTGTATGCTTCTTGTTCCAGATTGTGTGCAGACACGAGTGGAGCTTGAGAAATTGAAGGCACAACCTGTACAGAAAGAAGACTCAGAGTAGCAGACCACTCCTGCTGTAGCATTAGAATAAACCCACTAAGATGACCTGTCAGAAAGGATATGCTAATTACTGGAGCTGGCTAGCACATCCCACAAGATGTGAAATGGTGTGCTGCTTGAGACTGGAAATTCAACTTCATTACACCTGTGATGTTAAATAAATTAATAAACAATAAAATTCTGTCTGTCTTTTGAAGAGAACAATTCCCATCCACATCCCCAGCCGTACTATGTATTACAAGTGACACCATCACCTACAGTGGGCTAATGTATGACATGGCTAATAAACTGTCCTAAAGATGAATAAACATTTCAAGAGAGGAACTGACAGTTATTTCTCACAGATGACTCAATTTGTCACAGACATGATTTTTTTTTAATTCTTCTCTGAAACAGCTTGTTTCTTAAGCTTGGTTCAATTTCGTTTCTCATACAAGCAGTAAAAGTTTCTGGAAAAAATAAAAATCAGTACGCCGGGAAAGCTTTAAACATCACATCAAGCAACTCTAGGGGAGGAAGTGATGGAATGTTTCCGAAGATTCGACAAGTTACGTGAAAGAAGAGCGAGGCTGCTGAGCTCACTGATATTCTTATTAAGTTTCAGAGACAAGGGCATTATTCCAACGTTTGCCAAAATTGTGCATTTCATAAATACCGCTGCTGCAAACAACATCAAACGTAAAGCAAGCATGGCTTTGGTGAGAGAAAATATTCGTTTACGAACAATAAAATGATTGCTTACATGCAACAAAATGGTAACACCTAAAGAGAGAAAAGTCTGTAGATCAAAACAATCAGATCTATACATTGAACACAATACCTACCTTCAGACTGTTGAAAAATTTGCCACAGCTCCAAAAAATTAGTGTAGGTGTGTACACTTTTGTTAAGAGAGATTCAGACAACTTTAATATAAAGCTTGCTCCTGTGGAAATACTCCATAGCACAATTCTTAGTACATAAGCTGCATCAAATTTGATCATTTCCACTGTCAAAATATTTTTTGTTGCTTGTGTTCCACAGCTTTGACAAATTACAGAAATGATGTCATGTAACACCATAAGCCTCTTTTTGACTTATTCTTTAACGGTTGAATAGTTTCAATGAAACTCAGTTATGCAGCACCTGTTGTACAAACGTCACGGACGCAAAACAATTTCAGGTGAAAGGGTGTTTAAAAACTGTAGTAAGAATACAAGCAATACTTACACGTTTATGTTAACAGTGACATAAAATTTTAGCCAAATAATTATTAACTACAGGAAAAAGTTTACACTATTTTAAAATGTTTGACTAATAGAAGATATTATGTAACATGTGTAACATGTATTCTCATATTGAAGGAGTATAAATTTAAGTGCTATTACATACTTCCGTCTATTGTTGTTGTGGTCTTCAGTCCTGAGACTGGTTTGATGCAGCTGTCCATGCTACTCTATCCTGTGCAAGCTTCTTCATCTCACAGTACCTACTGCAGCCTACATCCCTCTGAATCTGCTTAGTGTATTCATCTCTTGTCTCCCTCTACGATTTTTACCCTCCACGCTGCCCTCCAATACTAAATTGGTGATCGCTTGATGCCTCAGAACATGTCCTACCAACCGATCCCTTCTTCTAGTCAAGTTGTGCCACAAACTCCTCTTCTCCCCAATCACATTCAGTACCTCCTCATTAGTTATGTGATCTACCCATCTTATCTTCAGCATTCTTCTGTAGCACCACATTTCGAGAGCTTCTATTCTCTTCTTGTCCAAACTAGTTATCGTCCATGTTTCACTTCCATACATGGCTAAACTCCATACAAATACTTTCAGAAACGACTTCCTGACACTTAAATCTATACTCGATGTTAACAACTTCCTTCTATAGAAAAGTAAAATTTTGGATTTGATTCTTTTGGGCATCGAATGTATTGTACTTGTATCTTCCTTTTTATACTAGTGTTCAGGTTTTATTAAGCGTGCATGCATATATATAAAAAATTTTATTCTGTGTGTCTACTTGTAGCAGATGTTTCCAGACAGGAAGTTATGCAATTCACATTCAAAGAAATATGTATTCACTCTTATCTGCTTGCTCTTGCAAAGCTAAGGAAGGGCTTGTGGCAGTTTCACTTGATAGGTTTTCAGGGAGCAGTGGGAAAAGGGGGGAGAGGGGTGATGCACAGGTGGAATGTGTACAAATAAATCCTACCGGCTGTTTTTCTTTGCCGTTACTGGTCGAAGTTTGGTATAAAGAGGGCCCAGCTGGATGTTACAAAAGTATGTCATGAGATGGGCAGGCTCCTTTATTAAGTCAACTTCATGAAGTTACACATCAGGCTTCAGAGCCTGCTTAAAGATCAGGTTAAAAGAAGAATCTATTTCATAAAAATGTGTGTATGGCCTATTTGCCCAAGAGTTCCCTTTCAGGGAGTTCAGCCACCTGGCACAAGTCTTTTTATTTGACACCACTTTGGCGACTTGCATGTTGATGATGATGGTGATCATGATGAGCCCCCGACTAAGTTCCTGAATTTACTGCCCTCCAGGAAGCGTGTGGTGTGCAAATTATTCTCGGGACTGAGACCTGGCTGAACCCTGAGAAAGGAAGTTCTGAAATATTTAGTGAGGGTTGGAACATGTATCGGAAAGACAGATTAGACACCATAGGAGGTGGTGTTTTCATTGCAGTTGACAATAATATTGTGTCGACTGAGGTCGATGTAGAGTGTGATTGTGAAGTTATCTGGACACGTTTAACAGGGCTGGGGGAAATAAAGTTAATTGTTGGGTGTTATTACCGGCCACCAGGTTCCACCATGACAGTTCTAGAATCATTCAAAGGGAGTCTATATTCTGTATCGTAGAAGTATCCGGATCTTGCTATATTAGTCAGAGGCAACTTCAACCTACCTAGGATAGACTGGTATGTCTATGGATTCATTACAGTGGTACAGACAAGCCGTCGTGTGAATTACTTTTGAACACATTATCCGAAAACTGTCTTGAGCAGCTAAATCGACAGCCAACGTGTAATGGAAATATTTTAGATCTGGTAGCCACGAACAGACCAGACCTCATCGACGGTGTCAGTGTTGAGACAGGGAATAGTGATCATGATGTTGTCATTACAACTATGGTTACAAAAGTTAAAAAGTCAGTCAAGAAGGCTAGGAGAGTATTCTTACTAGAAAGAGCAGATAAGCAGTTGTTAGCATCCCACTTAGTAAATGAATCGACTTCATTTACTTCCGGTATGATGGACGTGGAAGAATTATGGGCAAATTTTAAACACATTGTAAATCACGCATTGGACAAGTATGTGCCGAAAAAGAGGGTTATGGATGGAAAAGACCCACCGTGGTTTAACAGCGCAATTCGGAGAATGCTCAGGAAGCAAAGGCAGTTGCACTCGCGGTACAAGAAAGATTGGGAGAATAAGGACAGGCAAAAGTTAGTAGAGATTCGTGCTGCTGTAAAAAGAGCGATGCACGAAGCATTCAACCATTACCACCGTCATACCTTAGCAAAAGATCTTGCTGAAAACCCAAGGAAATTCTGGTCTTACGTAAAATCGGTAAGCGGGTCGAAGGCTGCCATCCAGTCACTCACTGATCAGTCTGGCCTGGCAACGGAAGACAGCAAAACGAAAGCTGAAATTTTAAATTTAGCATTTGAGAAATCTTTCACGTAGGAGGATCGTACAAACATACCGCCATTTGAGTCTCGTACAGATTCCCGTATGGAAGACATAGTGATAGACATCCCTGGGGTTGTGAAGCAGCTGAATGGGTTGAAAATAAATAAATCGCCAGGTCCTGATGGGATTCCAATTCGGTTTTACAGAGAGTACTCTACTACATTGGCTCCTTACTTAGCTTGCATTTATCACGAATCTCTTGCCCAACCAAGTCCCGAGCGACTGGAAAAAAGCGCAGGTGACACCTGTGTATAAGAAGGGTAAAAGGACGGATCCTCAAAATTACAGACCAATATCCTTAACATTGGTTTGTTGCAGGATTCTCGAACATATTCTCAGTTCGAATATCATGAATTTCCTTGAGACAGAGAAGTTGCTGTCCATGCAGCAGCATGGCTTTAGAAAGCATCGCTCCTGCAAAACGCAACTCGCCCTTTTTTCACATGATATCTTGCGAACCATGGATGAAGGGTATCAGACGGATGCCATATTCCTTGACTTCCGGAAAGCGTTTGACTCGGTGCCCCACTGCAGACTCCTAACTAAGGTACGAGCATATGGGATTGGTTCCCAAGTATGTGAGTGGCTCGAAGACTTCTTAAGTAATAGAACCCAGTACGTTGTCCTCAATGGTGAGTGTTCATCGGAGGTGAGGATATCATCTGGAGTGCCCCAGGGAAGTGTGGTCTACGTCTGCTGTTGTTTTCTACCTACATAAATGATCTTTTGGATAGGGTGGATAGCAATGTGCGGCTGTTTGCTCATAATGCTGTGGTGTACGGGAAGGTGTCGTCGTTGAGTGACTGTAGGAGGATGCAAGATGACTTGGACAGGATTTGTGATTGGTGTAAAGAATGGCAGCTAACTCTAAATATAGATAAATGTAAATTAATGCAGATGAATAGGAAAAAGAATCCTGTAATGATGAATACTCCATTAGTAGTGTAGCGCTTGACACAGTCACGTCGATTAAATATTTGGGCATAACATTGCAGAGCGATATGAAGTGGGATAAGCACGTAGTGGCAGTTGTGGGGAAGGCGGATAGTCGTCTTCGGTTCATTGGTCAAATTTTGGGAAGAGGTGGTTCATCTGTAAAGGAGACTGCTTATAAAACACTAATACGACCAATTCTTGAGTACTGCTCGAGCGTTTGGGTTCCGGTCGGATTGAGGGAGGACATAGGAACAATTCAGAGGCGGGCTGCTACATTTGTTACTGGTAGGTTTGATTGTCACGCGAGTGTTACGGAAATGCTTCAGGAACTCGGTAGGGAGTCTCTAGAGGAAAGGAGGCGTTATTTTCGTGAATCGCTACTGAGGAAATTTAGAGAACCAGCATTTGAGGCTGACTGCGGTACAATTTTACTGCCGCCACCTTACATTTCGCGGAAAGACCACAAAGATAAGATAAGAGACATTAGGGCTCGTACAGAGGCATATAGGCAGTCATTTTTCCCTCGTTCTGTTTGGGAGTGGAACAGGGAGAGAAGATGCTAGTTGTGGTACGAGGTACCCTCTGCCACGCACCGTATGGTGGATTGAGGAGTATGTATGTAGATGTAGATGTAGCAGAAAAAATGTTCAACCTGGCTGGAAATCAAACCTCATCCTCTCACATGGCATTCAGCCACACTGATCATCTCATAGTCAGTCAGCTGATGCCTCAACCAACAAACTTTTTTTTTCTCTTAATTGCTGAATTCTGCAAGATCCTGGAGAATAAGAAGTCTGACTGACAATTTCATTTCAATGAGCTCAAACCTGGGAGACTTTTCTTTGCTTGTCTAATGATAAAGATCCAATCATCTGGTGCATAAATGTGTGAAATTTCTGATAATAAGAATTTGTGATCAATGACTGTGACTTCACACTCTGATCTTGCCATAACTTCATGAGAGACAATGACAATTTAATGTTCCAGTTTCAGCCAGTTCAATAGTCTCAGATTATTTTGTTATGTGCAGACGTTACACATCCTTACAGTTCTTACTTCAATCTGTAAGAAATATTTGAAGTTAATGCCTTTAAAATTTCCAGGAACAGCTCTTTTCTGAGGCCTAATAATAGGACCTGGCTGAATGGATCCCTGAAGGCACATTTTGTTGACTGTAGACACTAAGTTTCCAGAAGGAATGAAATATGTTGATTGCAGCATTGCGACTTGGGAGCACTAGTAGGAAGGATTTTAGCTGGAACTCTTACGGCCTTCCTGGCCATGGTTCCACTGCCATTGCCTAATACTTCTCCTCCACTTTTCAGGATGAAGAGAACTTCTTCTCCTTCTGCCCTCTGTTCCACCTCAACTGCAGACATTATTGTCAGCTGTTGTGGAGACACTACCTTCCTCAGCAGCTGTGTTCTCTCTGCATTAAAAGAAAAAATATGCTGAGACAAAATACATGCCTGTGAAAATACCATAAAATATTATCATACATTTAAGCTCAACAGCACAGTCTGGTTAATAACTCATTAGTTAAATAGTCATCAGAGCTCACACACCAAAAAGCAAACAAGGCAAACTGTGACAAAGGATATGCTCTGGTCCTTTCCACCTAAAATTTTGTTGTACTTATGCTGTGTGTACAACAGATGCTGGATAATGGTTGTTGACCGAAACCAATGGCCCATTGACACATTAAAGAATAAATCAAACAGCAGGGTACATGTCGTTTCTACAACTGCCCCCGCCATTTGTAGAAAACAGAATTTGAGAGCCAGTTTGTGCCCTTTAGCTCTCCTTACATTCACAGAAGCTCTTGTTAACGGTGCCAGGTGCTCTCTTGTAGTCGGAGAAGTTTTTCCTCAAGATATCTGAACTGCTGCTATTTGGCAGTGGTCAGCCAGGCACAGCTGCACATAACTTGAAGTCAGTAGATGAGATGATAAAATGTGGGTTGGACTGCCACTACACATTATGCAGAGGTGTTACATGGCCTCTCAGCAACTAGTATCCTATTCCATGCTGTCCCTCTTGAAATTTCTGCCTCCTTGGATCACTGGATCCCAAAGTCTATTTATTTTATTCAGCTGAACATCTGTATCAGTGACAGTGTTGTAATACATACCACCGGATACACAGAAGTTATTGGAAGAAAACAGGACAATGAAACATGCAACTAAGAAATAGGAGAGTGAGAAATAACCCTGTAAACAACCTACATTGTAACAGATTAATCACTTTTACAAATCTTACACGGAGGCCTTACGGACTCTTCACCCTCTTTGATTTTCCTCGCAACTGAAAGATTTGCAGGTTACAAGAGTTTCAAAGCTGTAAGGTAAAAAAATTTCAGCATATTAACATAGATGTGAGTAGCTGAGTGTGTGGCACAAAACTTTGTCCATTCACTACTTTTAATAGTAACTTCTTTCTTGTATTTAAATTCCGTATTTATTAACAAATAATGGATCATATTTTTTTAATACAAATAACATTTATACTTTTAATTTCTGCTCATACGATAATAAATTAAATTTTCATACATACAAGTGAAATGCCTCGTCATTAAATGAAAAAACTTAATACATTTCATAACTGTACAGTCTTTCGAAGTAAAAAAATGTGTTTAATTTTCTATATGAATTTCCCATTTTTTACCAAATTTTAATTAATTTTAATTTCATGCAACTACTAATTAAAAATAAAATATTATTTTTGTTAATAAACTGTTTCCATCTCTTCTTCTCTAAATATGAGGGTCGCCCACAAAGTAAGTTCCGTTTGTATTTCTATCCGCAGCAGCGCTACGATTGCAGTTCCGAGCATGCACAGCAGTTACTCTGACTCAAGGAAAAGACATGTACGCCATTTTCACATCGCTCCTGCCAATGTGTGCTTTGGAGTGCTTCTTTAAATGTCAGCTGTAATTGAAAATGCAGCCGCATGTGAAATCAGATCTGTGATTCGTTTTCTAAATGCAAAGAAAGTTAAACCAAAGGAAATTCATCAGCAAATCTGTGAGGTTTATGGACAAAATGCTGTGAGTGATTCAATGGTTACAAGATGGGTCAGACTGTTCAATGAAGGACGTGATCACAAAACAGCAATCAATGGAATGGAGGCACCCTTCATCCCCAACGTAAGTTAAGCCTAAGCAAATCTTGACACTTCAAAAAGTCATGTGCATCATTTTTTGGGACAGAAAAGGCATTTTGCTGATTGATTTCTTACCACGAGGCCAAACAATCAGTGCACATGGTTACTGCGAGACCATTAAGAAATCGCACTGCACAATACAGAACAATCGCCGAGGATTACTGTCAAAAGGTGTTGTTTTTTCCCATGATAATGCCCGACCTCACATGGCGAATGTGACCAAACAACTCTTATGGGAATTTCACTGGGACACATTTGATCATCCTCCGTACAGCCCGGACCTCGCTCCTAGTGACTTTCATCTCTTCTTACACCTAAAATCTGTCCTTGGTTGTCAACACTTCAACAATGATGATGAGCTGAAAGATCATGTTACCACATGGTTGAATACACAGGCAGCAACCTTCTATGAAGAAGGCATACACAAACTTGTGCCACGCTATGACAAGTGCCTACAAAATTTCGGAAGCTATGTAGAAAATTAGTTTAACAGTTGTAGATTTTTGTACAATAAATATTTTTTCTGTATCTGTACATGTTTGTTTTATATAACCAAACGAAACTTACTCTGTGGACGACCTTCGTATATAAACTGAAGTCTTCTGCTCACTTCTGTTTGTATTTTTGGAACACTGTAAGGATATTGATACAGTTTTTACTCATAGACAGACCAATTTATTAGGAAGGTTTGTGTAAGTAATTTAAAAATACTTCATACAAACTGGCTGAACTACGATCAATTAAAGACAACTGCTGCTGTGAAAAATGATGTAATGCCACCCAGTGGTGAATCGCAGAACTCACAGTGTGCACTGTTACTGCACAATTGAGTGTCTGTTTCATCTTCACCACTCCCTGCAGCAGCAACAGTTCTCTGCTCTTTTGTAACTGTGTGAGTCATTTTCTGTTCTGGGGTAAGCACATTTTATGTTATCCAGAAATCTTCAGGGGTCAAGTTAATGTTGTCCAGCCATTGAGATACACAAGACTGTTATTACCAGAATCTGTAAATCTATCAGCTACTGTAGGGATTTCCTTGCAGTTTCCACTAATAGATACACTGATTCAGGGCAAACCATGTGGTACAGTAACTTGCAGCTTCCATTATTGCCATGAGATATCACTCCAAATGCCATTTAAGTATGGGACACACAACATTCATGCCTCCTGAAAACTTGCCTGATGTGTGCAGCTCACTTAGGTATATGAAAGTAATGTTCTTTAGGAGCCTAACAATGTTCTCTGAACTTTAATCTTAACTCTATGCAGTGAATACAAAATGAAATTACTGCTATGCCTCATAAGTTGTATGGCAATATATATACTTGGTGCATCCTTGCAAAGCTGGGGTTGGTCACAGGTTCATTAATAAATAGGGAATTTAAGTAAAAATAAAACAGATGGTGCTGCTAACAAGATTTGTACCAGCAACTGTACAATTACTAGATTTCACCCTGGATACTCAGCTACCAGTGGCTGAGTTAATAAGGTAGAAATATTTTATAGCTACAAGCACTTGAATACCTTCTAATCTTCAAAGATGATTGATCATGTTTTTTTTTTAGAATTGTGTCATATTGCATTAGGAAACTGATGCCTGGGCATTCAACTTCAAATCCTAGAAGTATGAAGAAAATAGAAGAGGGCCAGACCATAGGGTGTCCTTGTTAACAATGGACAAGCAAAGCGGAGGGTGTTGGAAATGATTTTCATGGGAGCCATCCCGGAATTTGTGTGGAAGCTTTGAGAAAACACAAACCAGGATGTGAGGTAGGTGACAGGTTGAAGTATTGCTAAGCAACATTTTCTGTCCATTGATTCGGCTGCAGGCTTCTTGAATTATCTTAGTTCCTTACTGCCGGAATGTTCTACAAAGCCTTTGTTAATAGCATAGTTTGTCCTACAACATTTTCACAGTATATTACAGACACCTTACTGCACTGAGGCCATATTTGTCTTTGAAAAGGCATAAAGTATCCTTAATTATTAGGAGGCAGCCTACAACTACATGATGGCAATGTTTTGCATTTAGGTGTAACATATAAGTACTGGCCGGCTGAGACATCTGCCCAATACGATGTCAACCAATTCCAACGCATAAAATGCAAGGAGGTAGCATAGTCTGGCAAAGAACAACTCACTTTTGAATATTTTAGTATTTGATGAAAGCAAAAGGCCAATTATCCAGTAAGTAAAATCAAATTCATATGAACTGAAGTCTTCTGGCATGTAACAATGGAAAATGAGAAGAACGAGAGCGATGTGGGTGTATCCTATTTCTTGTGACAGCATCTAGCAAGATTGGTAAATGTGAAAGAGGTGCGTGGTCACATCAATCACCACATCAACTTGATAGCGATACACAAAATTTATTCCATGTTCTAAATGTATACAAAGTATAGTTTTTAGCTAAAACTTTACAATATAAATTTTTTTAAACAAATAGTACCCCAAATTCATCAACAACTGTAACTCAAAACAGCACCTACTAATATACACGTATAATTCCACATTCCAAGTACCAAGCTAATTTACAACTATTTTCTTGTATTCTGGAAAGCTGCCAATGGCCTTCTGTAAATATTCACATGTCAGCTTCATTTTGAGTTCGTTGTTGTGTACATAATCAAAGGCAGCCTGTAACAATGTGAAAACAAAATTCAAAGAGAAATTCTACAAGCCACAAATACAATTTGAATGTGAATAGAAATAATATAAAAAAACTTTTCATACATGACTAGCCACTGTAGTTCACTTAGCAGTTGCCTCCTGCATTTTAGGATACCATTAGTTTTTAACATTACATTAGGCGCACTATCACAATCTTTGTGTGTTTAACCACACTAAACTCTTGCTACTCTGGCCCCTCAGTAATCCGGCCTTTAGTCGCTTTCAAGCAGAAATGTCAGGCTCAACAATGAATTCTAGTGTGCAATGATGATGTCAGTTAATTACAATGTCAAACAATGTTTGGAAATGTGGCTTTCTTTACAATTCAGTACCACGGCAATAAAAGGAAACACCTCAAGCAGAATCTTGAAATTTTAGAACTGAGATTCTTTGAAGAGAAGCACTGCTGTGGAGTACAATGTCAATGAGTAACTATTGATGACATCAAAAAGAAACATATTATTTGACAATAAGCAACACAAATGGAGAGTAGGTTGAGACAACACAGGGTTATGCGAAAGAGTGAGAATGAAGAACTGGACGCAGTTGTTTACAGGTGGTTCACACAAACACACAGTAAAGGAATTCCAGTCAGTGGTCCAATAATACAGGAAAAAGCAGTTGCATTTCACAAACAACTTGGATGTGGCAGTAAGGCTGGATATTAAACTAACTGGGAAGAGGGTGGGGGGCATGGAATGGGCAGCTGACAGTCACCAGTGAAATTAAACAGCTAATGACAAAGAAGATTTAATTGCTGATGCCTTGCACAATGCTGATGAAATAAGCCTCTTTTACAAGATGCTTCCATCAAAGACATCACTCCCAAGAAAGAGAAGGATTGTTTTGGGCACAAACAACAGAAACAGTGTGCAACATTAATGGTACATATTAACACAAATGGGAGTCATAAACTACCACTCATGTTGTTTTCAATATGGCAACAGAAATACACTACCAGTTCAATACTGTGCTCAGAAGCAAGTGTGGACAGATAGAGAAATATTCTCTCTGTGGTTCCAAAAAACATTTGTACCAGCTCTGAGAAAGAGCTGAAGAAGAAAAAGCTTCTGGTACAGCTATCTATACAACTGACAACGCTGCCAACGGAAAATCCATGATGGAATGTAACAATATTATGAGAAGGAAAATTGCCAGACAGGTACAACAAAAAGGTTTCACACTTAAAGCTTTAGGACAATGGCCTTTGTCAACAGTAGACACACGCACACACAAACACACACACACACACACACACACACACACACACACACACACGACTGTAGTGTGGTTTCAGTCATCCTCCTGATTTAAATCTAGTCTGATGTATACGAGCACTCTTTTTTCCACCCAATGTGACAGCTCTGATTCAACCCAAGGACCAGCGAATTTTTTAATCAATTAAACATCATTATTAACATGCATTCTTGTCTCCTTGCCAAACAAAGTGAAAATGACTCTACCGAGGTTACCTCGAAGATGTGGAAGCCTATCAATTAACATGATGTTTTCCAAACAGCAGATGCATAAGATAAAGTAGAGAATTGTACCACAACAAAGAGCTGAAGAAAAGTGTGGCCCCCCACTGATCTAGAGCTGGAGCCATTACTGAGTGACAGCAGCGAGCCAATCGATTCAGAACCATAAGTTGCCACCACTCAGTACAGTGAAATGTTCCACAAACTTCCAGGAGGAGGAGAAATTGATGAAGATGATGATACTGAGGGGCTGAATGAGGAAAACTGAGAGACAGACCAAACTTCAACAGATGAGGAAATAATTAAAAGCGGGCAGGAAAGTAATGATGAAAGTGATGAAGGAGAGGACACAGGAGGAGAGAGCATGAATATTACTCACACTGGTGCTTCTGAAGCTGCAGACACCTCCCTGGAGTACATTACACAACAACAAGATACCTGCAGTACTGACGTAATGCTTCTAAGACGGTCGCATGATAAACCGTACCACCACTGCATATAACAACTAAAAATTCAGGACAAGTTTCATAGTAAGTGGCACTTCTGTATATGTACATACTTGAGGGCTCAGCTCTTGGCTGGCCAGATTGAATGGGTATAGTTCCCAGACACTCTCAATAATTCGGCAGCTCTACTGTGACGAATGGCCTGTTTAGCAGGAGTATAGTGTATTGATTCTCTTCAGGAAGTGAAATGTATAGCAGCATCAAGAGACCCACCAAACAGTACGAGAGAAAGATAGGTTGAGGTAGTTTAAAATGGAAGGGCAAGTCACAAACATTACATGATGAGGACCCACCTGAGATAAAGGTGACAGTAAACAAAGACGAAGGGGCGGTTAGTACTGGCCAGCAGTTCTGTCTCTTAGTTTATCACTTTTCCTTTGATACAATTAACAATAATTAATTATAAATTTTGATTTTTTGTTGCAATAACTTTCTAAAATACATGTGCATTTATTCATGAAGGACAATTTTTCTGTATCTTTTATAAATAATAATGTCATGCAGAGTGATCTTAACACAATACAAACCAACTTGAGTAACAAATGTTGAAGTTTATCTCCCACAGAGAATAACTGTATTCTAGTTAGAGGAGCACTTATCTCAATTATACAGCTTTGAAAAATGAGTACGATATGCCAGACTCAGCCTCAAATCCAGGCTTGTCTGAGAGGACGACTCATTTTGTGTACAAGTCTTAGTGTATGGTTAAGCCATTGACTGTGATATCCTTGCACCTAGGAATGTTATTCTGACACAGCATGCAGGAGAGCATGTGTGAGCTGAGAAAAGTGGAGAGAGTAACTGGCAGACAGAAGCTCTGACGGTGAGTTGTGGACTACCCTGAGTATCTCAGCCAGTTAAAGGCAAGGCATAAGTTTACTTATACCCCAACAAAACAACTGAGAACTGCCGGAATTAAAGTCTGTTTGAGCCCTCTGTTCTTAGGATCCTCTGTGAAACAAGTTCAAAGAATTTTAGTGGTAACCCTTCATGCAAAATCTCCCGTTTGTATTTGCTGTACATCTCTGTAATACCACCACTTCATCGGCTAAGTTTAACACTAATTTCTCAGCTCTTCTATGAACCTTCACAATGCCTTAAGTCATATTGACTTAATAGGGGTATCTAAGTGGTCGCGCAGGGAAGCGATTAAATGTGAATACTATGCTACATTACACCAACCTGCTTAGACTTCAAATCAGCTGATAATCAAAACTTCCACTGTCTAATTTCCTGAATGCCACTTGCATTATCAACCACACCATGTCTTATAAAGTTATAGAGGCACTGCTATTACCCGATACAACTTTTATAAATACTGTAATACTTACAGCTAGACCCTCCACTTTTTTTCACAATATAGAACTGTGAAGAGCACTACAGAGCGTACTTACCACTTTAACACACATTAGGGTTTCTTTCTGTGTGTATGCTTATGCAACATGAGAAGAATTATTTGTTAAATTCCTCTGTGCACCATGGGATTAATATAATATTTTCTTCAGAGTTCCTATGTGAGTAATACACCCAATTCCTCACTTATCACATGGTCTTTAAACTTGGCTTTCACATTATAGCTAGCATCTATCTTCAATCACGTGCCATTTCAGGTTTTTCAAGACATCAGTGATGCTCTCACCTGGGTCAAACAAAACTGTAACCATTCGTGCTGTCCTTCTCTGTCTATGTTCCATATCCCTCGTTAATCCCACTTAGTATTGGGCCCATACCGAGCAAAACTCTATGATGAGTCACATGAGTGTTTTGTATGCAGTCTCTGTATGCAAACTCTTGCACTTGCTTTGGTCACCCCTGAGGCTACATGATCATATCCTTTCATTTCCTCATAAATTAGCTCTCTAGATGTTTATAGAAGTTGACTAATTTCAGTTGTGACTTACTGGAATTGTAGCCATATGATACTATTTTTTTATTCCATTTTGAGAAGTGGTTACTTATACGTATCTTAACATTTGCAGCAAGTTTCTAAGTCTTGCACTTCTTTCAAACACTGTCCAGTTCTTTATGATAATATTTCATTATACAGGGTGTCCCAGAAAGAATGCTCAGTATTCAGAGATTTGACAGGCACAGTCATTTGAGCTAAAAAAAGTTTAGAAACATGGTCTCTAAAATACATACCTTGATAGTTATGAGCACTTTTTCAGTGGAAGAAGTATGTTTCACAGTGGTGAAGATGAACAAGTACTCTTAGCTCCCAAGGTATGCACTTCAAAGTCAATGTTTAGTAGGCATTTTTTTCTCGTTTTCATTCATACTACCACCTCTCAAAATGTGGAAAGCAAAGAACTTGCAGTAGAAGAGATATTTGTTCCACAATATCAAAGGTGTAGAAGTGCTCATAGTTCTTAAGGTATGCATTTTAAAGCTCACATTTACTAGACTTTTTTGCTTCAAATGATTGTCCCTTTCGTGTCCTTGAATATTGACGATTCTTTCTGGGTTACCCTGCAAATAGCTGCATCATTTGCAAAAGTCTGAAGTAACTCTTAATATTTTTTGCCATGTCAATAATATGCAACATGAACTGTACAGGTCCCAACAAACTTCCTTGGCTCACAGCTTAAGTTACTTCTACACCTGTCAATGACCTTTCATCCAAGATAACATGCTATGTCTTTCCTACCAAGAAATCCTCAATCGAATCACAAATTTTGTTTGATATCCCGCAAGTGTAATGTCACTACTAAGCATTGGTATATTGAGCCAAAGGCTCACCTTGATCCACAACTTTCTAGATATCACATGAGAAAAGTGAAGGTTGGGTTTTGTATGACTGATGCACAGCAAGTTTCAGGAAGAAATGTTGCAAAAAAAGACAAGATAGTATTCAGAATGAAAAGACACACTCATTAGCAATTGAATTTAAGATACCTGCTATGTATGGGCAGAGGGATTCCTTTGTCACCATGGTGACATACTGCAACATAACCTGGTGGTGGCAGTCACAATGATAAGTCTAGTGTTCAATTGATGTAGAGGACATTGCACTGACCATTTCATTAACAATGTTTAAGAGTGTACTGAGAGTGCTTCAATTCAGGAAGAATTGTTGCCAGTGGATTCAGTGGATTAATCTGTGGTGGGTAACAACATACTGATGAAAGAAGTTGGATGCTCAGAGCAGCAGATACCTGATCCACAGTGCAGTGAATCACTCACCAATTTACAAAACAACTGCCTCACATGTGTACCTCTGTTTACTATATATCAAGGGCCACAGAGATTAGCACGAGTCGGAACACCACCAATGGATACTCTACGTGTGGAAAAAGGTTGCCTGAACTGACTATTTGCAGCACATATTGATAAGTTGAACATCTTAAGGTACAAACATGCCAGAAACCACTATGATGTAGAATCCAACTTGTCAACAGAGTACCATTCATTCAAGTAGTGGAAGTATTTACATATGTGATGGTGACAATTACAATCAGTGCTCTTACTGCAATCAAGATACACATCTCGTGGTATGAGCAGTGTCTGTTCTCACAAGCAAAACTCTTGAGACAATTCCCCAGGAACACACAATCACACATTTCTTCAGAAAGCCTATGCTGACACACATTTGTGATTCATCTGTATTAAAAATCCATTAACTGTTTTGAAAAATGTCCTTGCTACACACTGTCTGTTATATGGTTAGCTGACCACTTAAACAAAAAGGCAGGGGCCAAGTCAACCACTCTGAGCTCACTGACTTCCTCTCCCCAATACGTAAAGTAGGAGGCCTGACATTTCACAAAATATGGTAAAAGTCTAGAACAGGGCCAGTGGCGTACTTACGTGTTTTGTGAAGGAATGTTTTTAGCACTTTCTGTGAGGTACTATGGGAGCAAAGGTAGGTTTGTCGGCTGTTTATGTTACACAGCCAATGTAAGAGCAGCAGGCAGATGATGTGTTTTGATGTAATACATCCAGAAAATGGGTGAAACATTGCTGTAAATGACGATAACACATTTAATTTCTCCATGTTTGACTTGTAGCTATTTAAACTGTGCTAGTATCTACAAACCAAAGAGAGTGTCACAACTTATGATATATTTGAAAAAGCAGTGAAATATTTCTCTGCTTCATGTTGTCACACAATCAATCTGTATGAGCACACTGTATAAATGGATGAATGTTTTTTAATAAAATCATAAGAGAAGGTAGGTGGATCAATTTTTATTAATATATTGAACATGCTATTCTATTATGAATGAACACTGATCCACTGCCTCCTCTCATGATTTAATCGATAAACATAGATCCACTTTCTCAGTGTGCTTGTACAGATCAATCATGTGCTCATTTTACCACCACATCTGACACATTTTCATGTCCCTGCAATTAATCCATGAGACAAGCACCAATGGATGATGTCACTGTGCAGGATTAAATGACTTAAATCAGTCTAAATAGTTTCTGTCTAAGACAATAGTTTCAATTACACTGCTAGAAATACACTGTCTCTGTTCTTACCTCTCATTGGTTACGTCAAAGAACCATCTCACTGGCTACATGAAACACGTGGATTGCCAACCTATGAGCAGTAGATAAGCAGCACAGCGACTGCTGCTGGCTCTGATCTAGACTTTAGCCCAAAATTTTAAAGCATGTATTATACCACAGCTGTTATCAGTTACGATGGTGACAGTTCTTCTGCCAACTACAGGATTTTCCTTATGTCAGCATATGAAACGGTGAAATGGGACACCTGATACCTTTGCTATCATCTTTCAAGGACAAACAATACAAGAACCTAATATCAGATCATTTTCATTTGTCTGTCTACAGATCCTACAGATGACCTGTAGCTTCAGTAAAACAATGCACTACCCCCACCATTTCCAAATTGTTCCAGAAAGGTTCGTGCAACATTACATGGATGTAAAGATGATTGTGTGGCCCTGCTAGTTTACCTGACCTCAGTCATCTGATTCTAGCACTCCGTCACAGCTCCCGGAAATTTCGGGTTGTGGGAGTTGACTTTCTGATCATACGTCACAATGGATCATAACACTTGACATGATGTGTTTCACTATCATTTGGGCAAAAGGGAGTGCTGCATGCAAGTAGGTCCATGTCTCTCAAGACTGTATGCTTCATTTTTAGTAGTTGGAACAAGACAGTACACTGATTAGCTCCATAGTTTCTGTCTAAAACAGTTGAAAATGAAGCTCTTGGTGATATTAAAAAAAAAAAAGATCTGTTCATTTAACATTCTTCCCACTCTTCATAGCTTCATACAGCTGCTCCTCAGAAACCATTGAGACCAGAGTGCATATTTAATATGTCTCCCTTTACCAAAGTGTCCATATTAATGATTCTTAATGTATGTTCTTTTCCTCCTCAAACATACTATATTAGATGCATTCGTATGAAAGTGCAACATCTGCCAGACATTTATTTCTCAGCAGAAATAAAAATAAAAAAATTCAGGTGCATTGTGTAGTGTTTGTACTAAACAGTAGACAACGTTGTGGCAATTGGCTCTCAAATTGCACCCTCCCCCTCCCATTTTCTAGAATTAGTGAGGACATATTTAGCAATAGGAATCTCTTAATGATATGCAAAATTCCTCTCCTGTCCAAGTCCCTCAGCTTACCAGTGAAGCACATCACTTTAATTTGTTCTGAATTGCATGTCTTCTATTTTCTGCTCGGTTGCTCACCTTAGCAGAAATTCTGTTCATACTGACATGGATTGGGAACAGTTTTTACCACAGCTATGTTGATCCCATCACAAGGAAGACACCGTGGTTATAGTGGGTGGGGCAGGTAACAGTATTGACAGAGATCCTGGGTACAGTATAGAGTGTGACCTGGCGAAGATTGCATCAGCATCGAAGCATACTAGTGTTGAGTTTGTATCTGTTCTTGAGCACCATGACCGACCTCATTTGAACTCTTCTGTCAAGAGAGTTAATTTGGAGCTGGAACGGCTGCTCATGTCGAGTGCGGGGTCACACATCGGTGTGGTTCATGTTGATTCTCTCAGTAGGTGGGATTATACTAGGCATGGCCTTCACCTCAACAGGAAGGGGAAGGGTAAATTGGCTGGGGAAATAGCAGGAAAGTTAAAGGGGGGAGACACTGTCATGAGTGGTAAAATACCAGTGGTTATAGGATTCAGAAAAGACCCTTTTTTAGGGTAGGGAAGACAGAAAGAAAGCAAATTTTGAGAGAGGTTAGAACTGAGACAAACCTTCAGTTTGAGAAAGAAATCAAAAAACATAATTCCAGCTTATTACATCAGCATAAACAGCCATTGGTTAAGAATTTTCAACTGTCAGCAGATATTTTAACTCCACCCAATTTTAACTCAGTCAATGAGAAATGTCAGCTATCTTTATTGCATCAAAATATTCGAGGACTGAGAAATAAAATTAATGAATTAACTATCTGCATAGATGAATTAGAGTCTTCAAACCCAGCTGACATAATCTGCCTCTCTGAACATCATGTGACCACTGGTATAGAACTTTTAAGTGTTACAGGGTTTAGGTTAGCATCTCACTTTTGTAGATCAGAAATGGAGAAAGGAGGAGTTGCCACATTCATCAGGAACTGTCATAAATTTAAGAACATAGACATTCATAAATTTTGTCTAGAACAGCATATGGAAGCATGTGCAAGAGAATTAGAATTTCACGAAAAATCCTTCATAATATTAAGTGTATATCGAGCACCTGCAGGTAACTTTAATCTGTTTGTCAACCACCTTGAAGCTGTACTGGCCCATTTAACAACCAAAAACAAAGAAATAGTGGTTGCTGGTGATTTCAATGTAGATTTCCTTAAAGACTCTCCCAATAAGAACTTATTTGAGTTAGTAACACTATCATTCAACTTAATTCACACTGTAAAGTTCCCCATGAGGATAGCCACTTGCTCACAAACAGCCATTGATAATATCTTTATAGAAAAGTCCAATGAACAAAATTATATTACAAAACCAATAGTCAATGGCCTCTCAGACCATGACATGCAGTTCCTTCTGTTAAATGTTAATACTGAACAGTATATAAAATCTGTTAAATCTGAGCTCAAGAGGGTAATCAGTAAGCCAAAAATTGATTATTTTAGGACACTCCTCAGAGACATTCACTGGACTGATGTTTACAGTGCTCATGGCATGAATGAAAAATATAACGTTTTTGCTAATAAAGTGCTTACCTTAGTCGAACACTGCTTTCCCCCAAAACTTACCAAGGTTAGAGCAAAGTCTACAAAGAAGCCATGGATTACTCGAGGAATAGGGGTATCTTGTAAAACAAAAAGAAAACTGTATCTGTCAATCCGAAACATTTCCAATGTTGATGCTATAGCACATTATAAGAAATACTGCAAAATATTAAAGACTGTAATACGGATGTCAAAGCAAATATATTACAAGGAAAAGATAGTCATATCAGATAACAAAATAAAGACAATATGGGATATAGTGAAGGAGGAGACCGGTAGAACCATAGAACCAGACATGAAGAGGAACAAATAGCATTAAGAGTAAATGATACATTGGTGACAGATGTGTATAGTGTTGCAGAACTTTTTAACAAACATTTTATAACTGTTACTGAAAAGATGGGGTTGTCAGGTTCGGTAGATGCTGCTATGGATTACCTTAGACCAGACATTTCAAGTAACTTCCATAATATGAATTTGACCCTCACTACCCCAACAGAAATAATGTTCATCATAAAATCTTTAAAATCAAAAACATCTAGTGGATATGATGAAATATCAACAAAGTTAATTAAAGAATGTGATTCTGAGCTAAGTAACATATTAAGCTATATGTGTAACCAGTCATTTATTAGTGGAATATTTCCTGAATGGCTGAAATATGCTGAAGTTAAGCCACTGTTTAAGAAGGGAGATAAAGAAATAGCATCAAATTTCTGCCCAATTTCACTGTTGCCAGCATTCTCAAAAATTTTCGAAAAAGTAATGTACAGTCATCTTTATAACCATCTTATCTCAAATAACATACTGTCAAAGTCACAGTTTGGATTTCTAAAAGGTTCTGATATTGAGAAGGCTATCTACACTTACAGTGAAAATGTGCTTAATTCATTAGACAAAAAATTGCAGGCAACTGGTATATTTTGTGATCTGTCAAAGGCATTTGACTGTGTAAATCACAATATCCTTTTAAGTAAACTAGAATATTATAGTATAAACAGGAAATTCTGCAAAATGGTTCAAATCTTATATCTCTGGCAGGAAACAAAGGGTGTTATTAGGAAAGAGACATGTATCAAGCTATCAGGCATCTTCGAACAGGGAACTAATTACATGTGGGGTCCCACAAGGTTCCATTTTGGGGCCCTTACTTTTTCTTGTGTATATCAATGAGCTTTCATCAGTAACATTACCAGATGCCAAGTTTGTTTTGTTTTCCGATGATACAAACATTGCAATAAATAGCAAATCAAGTGTAGTCTTAGAAAGATCAGCCAATAAAATATTTGTGGACATTAATCACTGGTTCCTAGCCAATTCTTTGTCACTAAACTTTGAAAAAACACACTACATGCAGTTCAGAACTTGTAATGGGTGTCCCAAGAGTATATGTCTAACATACGATGACAAGAAGATAGAAGAAGTGGACAGTGTTAAATTCTTGGGATTACGGCTTGATAATAAATTCAACTGGGAGGAGCACACCACAGAACTGCTGAAGCATCTTAACAAATCTCTGTTTGCAATGCGAATTTTGTCAGACATAGGGGATATAAAAATGAAAAAGCTGGCATACTATGCTTACTTTCATTCCATAATGTCATATGGGATTATTTTTTGGGGTAATTCATCAAGCCAAGCTAAAGTTTTCTGGGCACAAAAATGTGCAGTGAGAGTTATATGTGGTGTGAACTCAAGAACATCCTGCAGAAGCCTGTTTAGGGAACTAGGGATACTAACTACTGCTTCCCAATATATTTATTCCTTAATGAAATTTGTCATTAAAAATATATCACTTTTTCAAACCAACAGCTCAATTCATGGAATCAATACTAGAAATAAGAATAATCTTCACAAGGATTTAAAGTCACTTAGTCTTGTACAAAAAGGTGTGCATTATTCAGGAACACACATTTTCAATAACTTGCCAGCAGCCATAAAAAGCTTAACAACCAATGAAATTCAGTTTAAGAGAAGCCTAAAGGATTTATTGGTGGCCAACTCCTTCTACTCCATTGATGAATTTCTTAGTAAAACCAACTGATTTGTATATAAGTACAACATAACTTCTGCACAATTTTGAGTGCAGTAATGTGTTCATTGAAAAATTTTTTGTGTGTGTGTGTGTGTGTGTGTGTGTGTGTGTGTGTGTGTGTGTTTTAGTATAATCTAACTTCTGCACCATTTCAGTGCAGTAATGTGTTCACTGTAAATAAGTATTACAGTAGTTGTATTACCTTATAAATAAATAAAAAACTTTTTTATTTTAAATTCAGTGCATTAGTATTTGTAAAATGACTCTTAGGGTTCATTAAAAAATGACGATCATTCCACTTGGGACCAGTGGAATGGTACATTAGCTTATTTGTTTTAGTTGTAAATATTTGTCATGTATTGTTGTTTCTGACATGTTCCACATCCTGGACGACCACCTCACTATGGATCAATTGGAATGAAAGTAAATCTAATCTAATCTAATCTAATCAAGGCATTGAATTATCTTCTGGAGGAAGGTAAAGTACAATAAATATAATATTATCACTAAAGAACACCTTATAAATGACTATAGGAAAACAAGTGGTTGATGTTTATGACATGTTTACATGTAAAGAGTTCAGAAACAAGTGTAGGAAACAATTTTCAACATGACTACAACACTATAAACAGGTAATTACAAGCTTTCCTTTCATGGATTTGGAGCAGTTTTTCATATTTTACAGTGTGCAAATATAAAAATCTATAATCAATTTAAAAAAGGCTATTTCACAGCAAGACCTCAATGCTGCAAAATGAAATGTACATTTCATCTTTGTGCGTGTATGCTATTTATTATTCAGTAGCAGAAGTTTTAAATAATTGCAGCAATGAATAAATGTACTTGACACTATTTCCATGTTAAGAGTTATATATTGCACTGTACAATTTCTATTTGTTGTTGACTGGTCCCTTGTATACAAAATCAGCAATTAAAACTGGCAAGCCTACAAAATGTGACGACAAAATTCTGATTCCGATACCAGCTTTGGTATACCAGGCTCTACTTTCAGCAAATAATATCAACAGATCATTTTGGTTATCTGACAAAATGATATCTCCCTCAAACCTGTATGAATATTCATACTTTATTACAATCAAAGGACTCCAGTTACAAGCTGTAACTTCCCTGCAACCAAAAAGAAAAGAAAAGAAGGAGGTGTAAAGCAGTCATTAAGCTAAACACGACACTGCAGCGTTGATGGAATAGTCCTATTGGTGCATGGTCTTGCTGCCTGCCTGTTGGGCAACATGAACACAAACAGAAATGCAATCTGTGATTTTTCATATAAGTTGTGACAGATATGATAGTCATGTTGAGAGAGAGAGAGAGAGAGAGAGAGAGAGAGAGAGAGAGAGAGACATATCTTTCACACACTTATATCTATGGTCTCACTACCATGATGCAAACCCTTCCTCAAAGTACAAATTCCACATAGCCTACTCCACCAATCTCTCTATACTAATTGTGCTCAAGACAAAGCCACTCTGAAAGCAGACAAACACACAGTGCACCATAACATCTGAACACCAGACCACAACCCTCTCATTACCATGATATTGCAGTGCTTGTGTTATTCTGATTTATGATGCAAAGTTCCTCTGGACATAAATGGGTGTCGGAAGGAACAGGCACTTTGGCAACTTCAGCCATTATTAAATACATTACATGTATTTGCAATTGCTAATATGGATAACCATCTGCTGTAGAATGGAATGACTACAATAAAAATTTGTGCTGGGCTGGACTTGAACCCAGATTTCCCGTGTTTGCCTTCCTATTTTGCTGCCCGTGCATGCCTCACAGCCACACCCATAGTTGATGACGTATGAAGTTTGCATCTGGCCATGTGGCATGCACGGATAGCCAAATGGTAAGGCGACCACTTGCGATAAGCAGGAAATCCGGGTTTGAGACCCAATCCAGCACAAACTTTCATTGTTGTCCTTCTATTTTACAGTTGATGGCTGTCCATATTTGCAACTGTGTATACAGTTAATGTACTCCCATTCCTCTCACATCCACTTTCCAGACATTGTTTCCAATTAACATTTCACAATTTTCAGCTTTTGTGTTTTCCTCGGGCAAAAGGCATTCTTCACTTCTCTCTAACCACTTTCCATTGAAATCGTATTCTTTTCCTTCTACTGTCACATGCTATACTAAGCAGATTCAACATGGAACATAGGTTATAATTTAATGTTTGTTGATACCAAATTCGAATTAAGATGTGGAAACTAACAGTGGCATCTTAAAGGATCCATCCTGACATTCATCTGAAGAAGCTAAATCCAGATGGTTAAACAGGAATACAGTCCCACTCCATCTGTACACAAATCCAATGTCTTAAGTGCTGTGGCATCTCACTTTGCGTTCTCTCTTTCCACGAACACTGGCAGAACACATTTAAATTAACTAAGCGTGACCCATCCAAGTATGACATTAGTTCCATTCAAAAAGAATAAAGAAATAGGAAATGGTAGGACATATTACCAACAAATTTCTGGGACAACTGTCAACAGAAAAGAAGGAATTCACCTTAGCTAGTATCCTCCCAACACCCTTTCCTTGGAAGATTGATGGGACTTCAGTGTGTAGTAAGTCGACAACACCACAAGCGTCCTCATCGTATTGCAGGAATGCTCTTTCTGCAAAGATACAAAACCCATGTAAGAAGAAATATTTTACTGATGTGGACAATCTTAAAACATGAACATACTGCAGTAATGCAGTTCCTCTGAAACATAAGCTTTTGTGGTCACTGTCAGTTAACATAAGAGTTTACTGCACGTAGACATGTTCTAGAAATAACTGTCTCTACATGGGTAAAACTGAAAGTTTGTACATGGTTGCAGTGGCCTGCCTCTGCACCTTCTAATGGAGAAATTGGCCCTGACCCCCTGTGCTGGACATGGCACCTTAACAAAGTTTAAAAACTGTTCACGTGACTGATCCACAATGGTGAAAGTAGTTGGAAACCATAATAAATTAATTTCTTGTCATGGCAGGAGTCGGTGTATGTTGATGCCCATAGGCCCCTTCAGAATGAGTGACAGATGTCGAACTAAAAGTGGAACTACTGTGAGCTCCGTTTTTCTTCTCTCCCTCTGTCCACCTCCTCCTCCTACTACTACTATCTCTGACCATCTCTGCCTCCCACCTTCTCTCTACAACCACCATACCAATAAGAAGCTGGTGGTTCTTACCCCACAGTAGTTCTTTCCATTTTGTAACTAATATGTGTACCAAAACTGATTGATATTATTCCAAGGGTTTGGGGTGAGTTTTTTACCCATGGTTTTGCCTGCATACACACCACAAGAAAAAGTTTTGCATCACCTCAGTTCCAATAGTTCTGCAGCCTGTACAGAAAATTGGATAGAGATCAATATAAACATCAGTTCAGCCCTTTTTATTGCTCATGAAAATCACACATTGCATGTTGTACCACCATACAGCGAGACCTTCAGAGGTGGTATTCCAGATTGCTGTACATACTGGTACCTCTAATACCCAGTAACACGTCCTCTTGCATTGATGCATGCCTGTATTCGTCGTGGCATACTGTCCACAAGTTCATCAAGGTGCTGTTGGTCCAGATTGTCCCACTCCTCAATGGCGATTCGACGTAGATCCCTCAGAGTGGTTGGTGGGTCACGTCGTGCATAAACAGCCCTTTTCAATCTATCCCAGGCATGTTCGATAGGGTTCATGTCTGGGAACATGCTGCCTACTCTAGTCAAGCGATGTCATTATTCTGAAGGAAGTCATTCACAAGATGTGCATGATGGGGGCACAAATTATCATTCATGAAGACAAATGCTTCACCAATATGCTGCTGATATGGTTGCAATATTGGTCGGAGGATGGCACTCACGTATTGTAAAGCCACTACGACACCTTCCATGACCACCAGCAGCGTACATCAGCCCAACATAATGCCACCCCAAAACAGCAGGGAATCTCCACCTTGCTGCACTCGCTGGACAGTGTGTCTAAGGCATTCAGCCTGACCGGGTTGCCTCCAAACACGTCTACGACGATTGTCTGATTGAAGGCATATGCAACACTAATCGGTGAAGAGAATGTGATGCCAATCCTGGAGTGGTCCCTTCGGCATGTTGTTGGGCCCATCTGTACTGCACTGCATGGTGTCGTGGATGCAAAGATGAACCTCGCCATGGACATTGGGAGTGAAGTTGCGCATCATGCAGTCTATTGCACACAGTTTGAGTCGTAACATGACGTCCTGTGGCTGTACAAAAAGCATTATTCAACATGGTGGCGTTGCTGTCAGGGTTCCTCCAAGCCACAATCCATTTGTAGCAGTCATCCACTGCAGTAGTAGCCCTTGGGCGGCCTGAGCAAGGTATGTCATCAACAGATCCTGTCTCTGTGTATCTCCTCCATGTCCAAACAACATTCCTTTAGTTCACTCCGAGACGCCTGTACACTTGACTTGTTGAAGGCCCTTCCTGGCACAAAGTAACAATGCGGATATGATCAAACTGCAGTACTGACCATCTAGCATGGGTGAACTACAGACAACACAAGCCGTGTACCTCCTTCTTGGTGGAATAACTGGAACTGATTGGCTGTCTGACCCCTCTGTCTAATAGGCGCTGCTCATGAATCGTTGTTTACATCTATGGGCGGGTTTAGTGACATCTCTGAACAGTCAAAGGGAATATGTCTATGATACAATATCCACAGAACGTCTGTCTTCAGGAGTTCTGGGAACCGAGGTGATGCAAAACTTTTTTTGATGTGTGTATATTTCACATATGTTTAAAATATTTCACATGTATCTGTTCCCATATTTCACCTGTATCTCTAGAGAATTTCCCCCTACAGTTTCATTTTCATGTAGCTCAATGTTTATGATTATGTACCTGCTCAACTATTTGTCGTATAATGACATAATTTTGCAAGTACATCTAGTGGTATATGTTCAAATGGCTCTAAGCACTATGGGACTTAACATCTGAGGTCATCAGTTCCCAGCGGTATATGTGTTTACTGTCTAAAATGTATTGTGAATAAAGGAGTAGTAGTAGTAGTAGTAGTAGTACTGAAGAGGTAACATATTAAAAGTCCTGCATCATGCAGCAGTTTTTCATGCATCTCAGTATTTGATGTCGCATATCCCGAACTATGTGTCACACAATGACACATTTTTGTAAGTACATTCAGCAGCATTTGTGGGTCCTGTACGTAAAATATGTTGCGAACAGAGTTAGTAGCAAAGAAGTAGTAAATTTAAACATCATTCATGATGCAGCAGTTTTCCACACATCTCAGACTTCATGACGTCGTATCTCCTGAAATTTGCTGGTACCTTCAGTGGTGTACGTGAATACTGTCTACAAAATGTGTTGCAAATACAGTTAGTTGTGATGAAGTAATAAATTAAAACATCATGCTTCATGTGGCAGTTTTACTGCATGGACCATGAAAATCTAGTAAGTGATCAGACTTTTTATTCCTTTCATCATTTGGTGGAGATTAAAAATTTCATAAAGATTTGAAATTATGTGTATAGTTCATTGCAAGCCCTAAATGCCCTCATTCTTTAATACTGCATGAATGCAGTAGGGTATTAGTGCGTCATGGACCATGCTGTTTTTTTCAATCTTCCTCCCACCCCTTTTTTAGGTAAGTGGTTCCTACGCCCATGGTGATTCTTCCAGACAGTAAGTGATATGTGTAACAAGTCTGGCTGAAATCGGTCTAGTGGTTTAGAAGGAGGTGAAGAACATACATACATAGGTACATACGTACATCCATTTTTATAATATGTATGCACTTTTTAACAGATATCACTTAAATGCTCTATCTGAAGTACCAGTACAACCGTAAATACAACAGCCATGACTCCTTTAGAAGAACTGAGAAAGTCAATAAAGTTCTACAACAACAGAACACAAATATCACATCAACATGGATGACATTTCCACACATTCAATCAAGCTTTCACATTTGGTCTTCTGTGCGGTGCAAGAGGAGCAATGTTAAACAGCAACAAGCCTTTATTTCTTAAATGTGTTGCCTTAAACTTTTAAAGTTTAGCAAACAATAAAAATGTCCTAATGAGATTAGCAAACCCAATGTATGTCACAGTCTTAAAGCAACATAATGCAAAGTTTGGAATAACTGAAGTGTTTGATGCTGCTTCTCATCTCTCAACCAAACAGTCAACTTTCAAACTAACTTAGACCTCAGGCTGTGGATCAGTAAGTCATTATACCCAATATTTGACATTCACAACTGTTGACTTCATCAATGCACAACTAAACTCACCTTCCAACCTAACATCGAGATCGAGCTCCAGTACAGATCAGTCTGTCAAGTCAACCAAAACAAGTGATACTGGTTGTCAGCTTTGACTCTTGACATAACTGTGTTGTGTTACATGGTGTCATGACTGAGTGACATTCTCTAGTGTCGAATGTCGATTTTTCGAAGCTTGTTCAAAGTGTCTTTAGTAAGCGATACGGCTGGTGCACACGTTGTTTGTCAGGGTTATATTCTACACGTTTGTTTTGTATTGGAATTGTCAGCTTAGAGCACTGTTAGTAAGTGGTTGAGGTGTCAGTTCTTAGTTCCTATTGGTATGTCTTTGACTCTGGAATTGTTAGTTTGACATGTTATTAATGGTTTGAAATTTAAATTTTTGTTTCGCATTTGTTGTAAGTTACGGGTATAATGAGGAAATTCATTAGCACATCGTTGCATGCTGCCTGGCGTGCAGAGTTTCTCACAGATGAAGCATTCATGTTCACAACTAATTGATATTGTCTTTCCTAATTACAGAGTAAATGTCTATTATTTCCACCTGCAATCACGAAATTGTTAGGTCCTTAGACTAATGGTTACAGTCAGCAATGACCATCTTCAGATCTGATCTTAAAAGGCTATGCATATTTCTAGCCAATGGCAACAGCCATAGGTCGATCCACACCGCCTTGTCGATGAACACAAGCAAGAAATAGACAAACTGTGGCCAACAGTGCGCTTACCTTATGTGAAAAATGTTACTGACCAACTTGGCAAACACCTTCGCTGGATTGGGGTGCAGGGGTCTTCTATAGTGGTCACAGGATCCAGGATGTACTAGGCTCCACTAAGGACAAGGTGGATGCATTACACACTGCAGGCGTGTACAAGGTGGAATGCGAATGTGGAGAGGTGTACATTGGCAAGATTGGCAGGCCAACAGCAACGCGCATTTGGGAACACGAGTGCTATATTCGTCTAGGGCAACACAACAAATCTGCAGCGGCAGAACATCAGTGGGACTGCGGAAAAGAAATAAATTTCAGTGAAGCCTGTGTGTTAGCCAAGCAGCCGGTTATGACGAAACACAAAATCAGAGGGGCTATCGAAATACTCAAATACCCTAATAACATGAATAGGGAGGATGGACTCAGGCTTGCCCCATCTTGGCTGCCAGCAATCAGAGCTCAACAGACCGCACTGTCAACACGAGGCACGAGCACTACCAGCAAATAACTGCTGCCGCGTGGCCGATGTCCAGTATTTGGTAAACAGCAGCCAACTTCTCATTCTACGGTGACCACCAATCGTGGCAAATAACACAAGAGCCGATAGACAAGTGAGGTTACATTCTCCCTCCACTGCAACACCCTATTAAGATAAAGTTCTCTCTCCTTCTTCCTTAAGTGACCAATGAAACGAACTATCTTTTTAAAATTATGACATAATGGCATGCGCAGTGAACACTAACAACAAAATATAAGGGAGACTGCATAGCTGGAACACACTAGTAGACCCAGAAGAAGGCCGCTACAACTGTGGCTGAAACGTTGGTTTTTCTCTAGTAGCAGTAGTTTTATACATTATGACGCAGTACCACATCCAGAAAACTTTTATGTTGATGTCTATTAACAGTTTCAATATTGAGCTCTAGTCTCCCTCAGTCACTGGCTATGGGCCAGTGCCGAGTGAGACTAGGGTCCATATAAAAGAGGTTAAGTCTCTGCATGTTGTACTGTCATTGCATAGTTAGGCCTGTCGGTCTAATGGTAAATTGTGTCTCTGGGACTGATATGTCACAGGATCATATCCTGCCCAGACCACGGAATTTTTCAGTGTGCCTTTTACTGACCTTCACCCTCCAATGACGTGAAGATGCACCAGCAGGGGTGTCAGAAAGCTTTTGGTACCATTCCTCACAAGTAGCTTCTAACCAAATTGCATGCCTATGGTGTATTGTCTCAGCTGTGTGACAGGATCTGTGATTTCCTGGCAGAAAGGTCATCGTTTATAGCAATTAACAGGAAGTCACCTATGAAACTGCAGTTACATCTACGGTTCTTCAAGAAGTGTTTAAGGCCCCCTACGGCTGTTACTCCATATAAATGATTTATAAGAATCTGAGCAGCCCTCTCAGACTGTTTGAAGGTGATGCTGTTGATAACCATCTAGCAAAGACACTGCAAAATTAAAACAAGTTGCAAATGTATTTAGACAAGATATCTGTCTACATGCTGTAAAAGTTGGCAGTTGGACCTGAAAGATTTAAAATATTGTGTGGTCCTCCACATGAGTACTAAAAATCATTTACTTTACAGTTACATGATAAATCACACAAATTTAAGAGTTGTTGATTCAAATGAATACCCCAGGGTTACAATTAAGAGCATTTTAAATATGAAACTTCACTCAGAAAGTTATTTCGGGAATGAGAACCAAAGACTGCATTTTATTGCCAGAACACTTAGAAAATGCAAGAGTCTGCTACAGAGACTACCTAAGTATACTTGTCCATCATCTTCTGGAGTACTGCTGTGCAGTATGGAGTCCTTCAAGATAAGAATGACAGAGAACATAAAAAATGTTGACAGATGTGCTGCTTGTTTTGTATTATCGTGAAATAGCGGAGAGAATGTCATCAAGTCGGGATGGCAATCATTAAAACAGAGGCATTCTTCATTTGGGTGAGATCTTTTCACAAAATTACAAATTATAAACTTTCTCCTCCAAATGCCAAAATATTTTGCTGACTTGCACCTACAAAGGGAAAATGAGCATCATCATAAAATAAGGAAAATAAAAACCAGCACAAAAAATATTTAGGTGTTCATTTGTCCCATGTGCTACTTGAGAGTAAAACAAGTGAGAAATATTCTGAAAGTGGTTCTATGAACCCTCAGCCAAAAATGTGTGAACTACAGAGCAATTTTGTTGGTGTAAGGTTACTGAGCCAGATAGGGGCACACAAGTTGCTGAAGTAGCGTCCAATTGAAAGACTTGCACCAAGTTGTCGAACCACAGAATTATTACACACATCGGATTGAATGTATGTGATGGATGTTAATGGACATTAAGAAGGGAAGTGTCCACCTTCCTCCTTTATGACAGCTTGGACTCTGCTGGGACAATTTCAGTGAGGTTTCTGAATGTCTGTTGAAGATTTGTAGCCCATTCTTCTTCAAGAGCCAAAACCAGTGAAGGTAGTGATATCGAACGCTTGGGGTAGGGAGCAAAGTCGAAGATTTGCCTCATCCCAAAGGTGTTCCATTGGGTTCAGATTTGGACTCCAGGCAGGCTAGTCCATTTCAAGAATGTTGTTGTCCATAAACCATTGCCTTACAGATGCTGGTTTATGATAGGATGCATTGTCATGCCTCCCCCCATGAACCATAGACCTTGCCGTTGGTGGAGCCTTGCGTGCCTCAGCAACACAGATAGCCATACTGTAGGTGCAACCACAACGGAGGGGTATCTGTTGAGAGGCCAGAAAAATGTATGGTTCCTGAAGAGGGGCAACAGCCTTTTCAGTAGTTGCAGGGGCAACAGTCTGGATGATTGACTGAACTGGCCTTGTAACACTAACCAAAACAGCCTTGCTGTGCTGGTACTGCGAATGGCTGAAAGCAAGGGGAAACTACGGTCGTAATTTTTCCTGAGGGCATGCAGCTTTACTGTATGGATAAATGATGAGGGTATCCTCTTGGGTAAAATATTCTGGAGGTAAAATCGTCCCCCATTCGGATCTCCGGGCAGGGACTACTCAAGAGGACGTCATTATCACGAGAAAGAAAACTGGCGTTCTACGGATCGGAGCATGGAATGTCAGATCCCTTAATCGGGCAGGTAGATTAGAAAATTTAAAAAGGGAAATGGGTAGGTTAAAGTTAGATATAGTGGGAATTAGCAAAGTTCGGTGGCAGGAGGAACAAGACTTTTGGTCAGGTGAATACAGGGTTATAAATACAAAATCAAGTAGGGGGAATGCAGGAGTAGGTTTGATAATGAATAAAAAAAATAAGAGTTTGAGTAAGCTACTAAAAACAACATAGTGAACGCATTATTGTGGCCAAGATAGACACGAAGCCCACGCCTACGACAGTAGTACAAGTCTATATGCCAACTAGCTCTGCAGATGATGAAGAAATTGAAGAAATGTATGATGAGATAAAAGAAATTATTCAGATAGTGAAGGGAGACAAAAATTTAATAGTCATGGGTGACTGGAATTCGATAGTAGGAAAAGGAAGAGGAGGAAACGTAGTAGGTGAATATGGATTGGGGGTAAGAAATGAATGAGGAAGCCACCTGGTAGAATTTTGCACAGAGCATAACTTAATCATAGCTAACACTTGGTTCAAGCATCATAAAAGAAGGTTGTATACATGGAAGAAGCCTGGAGATACTGATAGGTTTCAGATAGATTATATAATGGTAAGACAGTGGTTTAAGAACCAGGTTTTAAATTGTAAGACATTTCCAGGGGCAGATATGGACTCTGACCACAATCTATTGGTTATGAACTGTAAATTAAAACTGAAGAAACTGCAAAAAGGTGGGAATTTAAGGAGATGGGACCTGGATAAACTAGCTAAACCAGAGGTTGTACAGAGTTTCAGGGAGAGCATAAGGGAACAATTGACAGGAATGGGGGAAAAAGTACAGTAGAAGAAGAATGTGTAGCTCTGAGGGATGAAGTAGTGAAGGCAGCAGAGGATCAAGTAGGTAAAAAGACGGGGGCTAGTAGAACTCCTTGGGTAAGAAGAAATATTGAATTTAATTGACAAAATGAGAAAATATAAAAATGCAGTACATGAAGCAGGCAAAAAGGAATACAAACATCTCAAAAATGAGATCGACAGGAAGTGCAAAATGGCTAAGCAGGGATGACTAGAGGACAAATGTAAGGATGTAGAGGCACACCTCACTAGGAGTAAGATAGATACTGCCTTCAGGAAAATTAAAGAGACTTTTGGAGAAAAGAGAACAACTTGTATGAATATCAAGAGCTCAGATGGAAACCCAGTTCTAAGCAAAGAAGGGAAAGCAGAAAGGTGGAAGGTTTTAGATTAGATTAGATTAATACTAGTTCCATGGATCATGAATACGATATTTCGTAATGATGTGGAATGAGTCAAATTTTCCAATACATGACATAATTAAGTTAATTTAACAACATACTTAAGTTAATATAACAACTTTTTTATTTTTTTGTGTTTTTTTAAAAAAAAAATTATAATTTTTTTTTCCTTAATTTATATCTAAAAATTCCTCTATGGAGTAGAAGGAGTTGTCATTCAGAAATTCTTTTAATTTCTTCTTAAATACTTGTTGGTTATCTGCCAGACTTTTGATACTATTTGGTAAGTGACCAAAGACTTTAGTGCCAGTATAATTCACCCCTTTCTGTGCCAAAGTTAGATTTAATCTTGAATAGTGAAGATCATCCTTTCTCTTAGTATTGTAGTTATGCACACTGCTATTACTTTTGAATTGGGTTTGGTTGTTAATAACAAATTTCATAAGAGAGTATATATACTGAGAAGCTACTGTGAATATCCCTAGACCCTTAAATAAATGTCTGCAGGATGATCTTGGGTGGACTCCAGCTATTATTCTGATTACACGCTTTTGTGCAATAAATACTTTATTCCTCAGTGATGAATTACCCCAAAATATGATACCATATGAAAGCAATGAGTGAAAATAGGCGTAGTAAGCTAATTTACTAAGACGTTTATCACCAAAATTTGCAATGACCCTTATTGTATAAGTAGCTGAACTCAAACGTTTCAGCAGATCATCAATGTGTTTCTTCCAATTTAATCTCTCATCAATGGACACACCTAAAAATTTGGAATATTCTACCTTAGCTATATGCTTCTGATTAAGGTCTATATTTATTAATGGCATCATACCATTCACTGTACGGAACTGTATGTACTGTGTCTTATCAAAATTCAGTGAGAGTCCGTTTACAAGGAACCACTTCGTAATTTTCTGAAAGACAGTATTGACAATTTCATCAGTTAATTCTTGTTTGTCAGGTGTGATTACTATACTTGTATCATCAGCAAAGAGAACTAACTTTGCCTCTTCATGAATATAGAACGGCAAGTCATTAATATATATTAAGAACAACAAAGGACCCAAGACTGACCCTTGTGGAACCCCATTCTTGATAGTTCCCCAGTTTGAGGAATGTGCTGATCTTTGCATATTATGAGAACTGCTTATTTCAACTTTCTGCACTCGTCCAGTTAGGTACGAATTGAACCATTTGTGCACTGTCCCACTAATGCCACAATATTTGAGCTTGTCTAGCAGAATTTCATGATTTACACAATCAAAAGCCTTTTAGAGATCACAAAAAATCCCAATGGGTGGTGTTCGGTTATTCAGATCATTCAAAATTTGATTGGTGAAGGCATATATGGCATTTTCTGTTGAAAAACCTTTCTGGAAACCGAACTGACATTTTGTTAGTACTTCAATTTTACAGATATGTGAAGCTACTCTTGAATACATTACTTTCTCAAAAATTTTGGATAAAGCTGTTAGAATGGAGATTGGACGGTAATTGTTGACATCAGATCCATCCCCCTTTTTATGCAAAGGTATAACAATAGCATATTTCAGCCTATCAGAGAAAATGCCCTGTTCCAGAGAGCTATTACACAGGTGGCTGAGAATCTTACTTATCTGTTGAGAACAAGCTTTTAGTATTTTGCTGGAAATGCCATCAATTCCATGTGAGTTTTTGCTTTTAAGCAAGTTTATTATTTTCCTAATTTCAGAGGGAGAAGTGGGTGAGATTTCAATTGTATCAAATTGCATAGGTATGGCCTCTTCCATTAACAGCCTAGCATCTTCTAATGAACACCTGGATCCTACTATATCCACAACATTTAGAAAATGATTACTAAAAATATTTTCAACTTCTGACTTTTTGTTCATAAAGTTTTCATTCAATTTGATGGTAATACTGTCTTCCTGTGCTCTTGGTTGACCTGTTTCTCTTTTAATAATATTCCAAATTGCTTTAATTTTATTATCAGAGTTGGTGATTTCAGACATGATACACATACTTCTGGATTTTTTAATAACTTTTCTTAATATAACACAGTAGTTTTTATAATGTTTGATAGTTTCTGGGTCACTACTCTTTCTTGCTGTCAGATACATTTCCCTTTCCTGGTTACAAGATATTTTTATACCCTTAGTAAGCCATGGTTTGTTACAAGGTTTCTTACGAGTATATTTAACTATTTTCTTGGGGAAGAAGTTTTCAAATGCATTTACAAAAATGTCATGAAATAACAAAAATGTCATGAAGGAGTATATAGGGTCTATACAAGGGCGATGTACTTGAGGACAATATTATGGAAATGGAAGAGGATGTAGATGAAGATGAAATGGGAGATACGATACTGTGTGAAGAGTTTGATAGAGCACTAAAAGACCTAAGTCGAAACAAGGCCCCGGGAGTAGACAACATTCCATTAGAATTACTGACAGCCTTGGGAGAGCCAGTCCTGACAAAACTCTACCATCTGGTGAGCAAAATGTATGAGACAGGCAAAATACCCTCAGACTTCAAGAAGAATATATTAATTCCAATCCAAAAGAAAGCAGGCATTGACAGATGTGAAAATTACCGAACTATCAGTTTAATAAGTCACAGCTGCAAAATACTAACATGAATTCTTTACAGACAAATGGAAAAACTGGTAGAAGCTGACCTCGAGGAAGACCAGTTTGGATTCCGTAGAAATGTTGGAACAAGCATTTGTAGACTTGGAGAAAGCTTTTGACAATGTTGACTGGAATACTCTCTTTCAAATTCTGAAGGTGACGGGTAAAATACAGGGAGCGAAAGGCTATTTACAATTTGTACAGAAACCAGATGGCAGTTATAAGAGTCGAAGGACATGAAAGGGAAGCAGTGGTTGGGAAGGGAGTGAGACAGGGTTGTAGCATCTCCCCGATGTTATTCAATCTTTATATTGAGCAAGCAGTAAAGGAAACAAAAGAAAAATTCGGAGTAGGTATTAAAATCCATGGAGAAGAAATAAAAACTTTAAGGTTCGCCGATGACATTGTAATTCTGTCAGAGACAGCAAAGGACTTGGAAGAGCAGTTGAACGGAATGGACAGTGTCTTGAAAGGAGGATATAATATGAACATCAACAAAAGCAAAATGAGGATAATGGAATGTAGTCGAATTAAGTCAGGTGATGCTGAGGCAATAAGATTAGGAAATGAGACACTTAAAGTAGTGAAGGAGTTTTGCTATTTGGGGAGCAAAATAACTGATGATGGTCGAAGTAGAGAGGATATAAAATGTAGACTGGCAATGACAAGGAAAGCATTTCTGAAGAAGAGAAATTTGTTAACATCGAGTATAGATTTAAGTGTCAGGAAGTTGTTTCTGAAAGTATTTGTATGGAGTGTAGCCATGTATGGAAGTGAAACATGGACGATAAATACTTCGGACAAGAAGAAAATAGAAGCTTTCGAAATGTGGTGCTACAGAAGAATGCTGAAGATTAGATGGATTAGATCACACAACTAATGAGGAGGTATTGAATAGGATTGGGGAGAAGAGGAGTTTGTGGCACAACTTGACTAGAAGAAGGGATCGGTTGGTAGGACATGTTCTGAGGCATCAAGGGATCACCAATTTAGTATTGGAGGGCACCATGGAGGGTAAAAATCGTAGAGGGAGACCAAGAGATGAATACACTAAGCAGATTCAGAAGGATGTAGGCTGCAGTACGTACTGGGAGATGAAGAAGCTTGCACAGGATAGAGTAGCATGTAGAGCTGCATCAAACCAGACTCTGGACTGAAGACCACAACAACAACAACAACATTGTCATGCTGATACAATCATTATCTCAAAACTATACCTCAACTGTACATGGTACAAAATGCTGTAAAATGTGTTCACATCCTTCCACATTTATAGTTTTTTTTAAGTGCTATAAGCCACATACTGTAACCCCATCTCCTGCTGACACTATACATGATGGAAGGTACTGCTCACCAGGCATTTGCCACACCCAAACCCTTCCATCACATTGTCACACGGTATAGGTCAACCAATGAAGCCCGTTCTTTTTAACACCCTACGCACTGTTGTCGTGCTAGCTGAACTGCTGGTATCACTTTGGAACTCACAAGTGATTCCTTCCATTGATTCATAGAATTTTTTTACAACCACTCACCCCACCCCAGGCAAAGCTTGATTGCCCCTGTTCGTCATTGTATAAGGTCTGCCTCATCTTTGTTTAGCTGTGGTTGTCCCTTTGCATTTCCATTTAACAAACACATAATTGTCTCTTGACTTGGGCAGATTTAGAAACATTGAAGTGTACCCAATGGATTTTTTTACTCACAAGGGAACCTCCCCATCGCACGCCCCTCAGATTTAGTTATAAGTTGGCACAGTGGATAGGCCTTGAAAAACTGAACACAGATCAATTGAGAAAACAGGAAGAAGTTGTGTGGAACTGTGAAAAAAATAAGCAAAATATACAAACTGAGTAGTTCATGGGAAGATAGGCAACATCAAGGTTACTGGGAACACAGGAGCGCCGTGGTCTCGTGGTAACGTGAGCAGCTGCGGAACGAAAGGTCCTTGGTTCAAATCTTCCATAGAGTGCAAAATTTAATGTTTTTATTTTCAGTTTATGTGACAAACTCTTATGTTTTCATCACTTTTTTGGGAGTAATTATCACATCCACAAGAAAACCTAAATCGGGCAAGGTAGAAGAATCTTTTTACCCATTCGCCAAGTGTACAAGTTAGGTGGGTCGACAACATATTCCTGTCATGTGACGCACATGCTGTCACCAGTGTCGTATAGAATATATCAGATGTGTTTTCCTGTGGAGGAATCGGTTGACCTATGACCTTGTGATCAAATGTTTTCGGTTCCCATTGGAGAGGCACGTCCTTTCGTCTACTAATCGCACGGTTTTGCGATGCGGTCGCAAAACACAGACACTAAACTTAACACAGTGAACAGAGACGTCAATGAACAAACGGACAGATAATAACTATGCAAAAATAAAGAAAGTAAACTTTTCACTCGAGGGAAGACTTGAACCAAAGACCTCTCGTTCTGCAGCTCCTCACGCTACCACGGGACCACAGCGCTCTAGATCTCACATTGTCCATGATGTTGCCTATGTGGCCCATGGACTACTCAGTTTGTATATTTTGCTTATTTTTTCACAGTTCCACACAACTTCTTCCTGTTTTCTCAATTGATCTATGTTCAGTTTATCAAGGCCTATCCACTGGTGCCAACTTGTAACTAAATCTGAGGGGGGTGCGATGGGGAGGTTCCCTTGTCAGGTGGCATCCAATGACTAGCCAACATTTGAAATCACTGCCCTATTCTGCTGTCACCGCTTTTCTACTGAAAACAGAATACTCCTTGCCTCCTTTTATACTGGTTGGCCCACCTCTTGTGACATGTAGTGGTCAACTCTGCCTTGCAAATTTAAATCTAACAATGCAGGCCACCTTACGGTGTGTGGCGGAAGGTGCTTCTGGTACCACTATCCGATCCTCCATTCCCTGGTCTATTCGCAAACGGTACAAGGGAATAATAATTGTTGAGAAACCTCTCATTTAGTTCTATTTTCTCAAATTTTTGGGTTATGCTCATTACACAGGACATATATGGGAGGGAGAAATATGTTACCCAATTCTTCCCAAATCATACTCTCTTACAATTTCAATAGCAAATCTCTGAGTGATGCAAAACACCTCTCTTGTAGCATGTACCACTGGAGTTTGTCGAGGATCACTGCAATGCTCCCGTGCTGACTAAACCATCCTGTGACCAAATGCGAAGCTCCTCACTGAACTTACCAATCTCTTCTACTAATGTAAACTGATAAGGGTGCAAGACTAGTTGAACAAGTGTTTTGTACATTAGGTATGTCCGAATACTTTTGATCAGAAGTGTACAGTATATTACCCATCTTTCCATAAAGCTTACACTGATTTTCCTGAGAATTTCAAAAATTTTGCACAGTTTTACATTCTTGAAAGCTTTTTCTACGTCGAGAAATCTTATGATTATGTTTTGATTATTCTGAAGTCTTGCTTCTATTATCAAGTGTGTCAGAACTGACTGACTGGTGGTGGTGCCTTTAACATCCCTATAATTCACACAGTCCTTCATTTCAATGAACATCAATTTTCTTTTCCAGTCTCCTGTACATTATTCTTATCAGCAACTTGCATGATGATGGACTTTACTTTCTGTTCAATAGTTCTCACTTTCATCTACCCTTCCGTTCTCTACCTCTCCTATTAACCCAACATGGTGAGAGTGTCAGATTGATATCTTATTGAGCTGCAGAGAGACACGAGTCACGTGAGCGTGTCAGCAGTCGCAGCTGCCTCCTCAGCCTCTGCTCTCCCTCAGATAGTGTGTGGCAGCTGCACAATGCCGGTCCTGAAGGCTGGCGCTGGACGCCAACCGGGTGCCAACGTTTGTAGAGACGCGCACCACTATTACACATCTGCGCCACCACAAACGAGTCACTGTCGAGTCCCACACTCATGACAGCTTTCCACTGCCAGATGTGTATTCCGTAGCTTCACTTTAGCCGCCTTGCTGTGTGTTGCAAATCTGTATCGATGATTGCAGTTCCGGCAGTGGCAACACAATACTCCCCGCCTCCTTTCATTCTTGCAGGTCAGCCACTCTTTAAATCTAGTCGTTAATTCCAATTTACACAGGGGTTGATCGGACACTTTTGGTCAGGTATTGCACTAAAGGTATTACATGACAATATATATTTTATTACAAATGTGTGTGAATGTTTGGTCTGATCCTTGGTTAAATGTGATTTACCCATGGATTTACCGAATCTACAGACTTAGAACGTACCTTTGCCCAAAGTAATAAAGAATTCCTTGACGCTCTTGTCGTGACTAACTTCAAGAGCGTCTGTGGAAAATTGCATTATTGCAGTTGTACTCGCATTCGGTTTAGCAGTTCTTGCCAAAATCCTTGCAGAGCGTCGAAGCATCGATATCGCTAAGGCTTGCACTTTTATAGTAAAATAGACGAACTTCGTCGACAAACGTAGAATGTTTTTATTTACGTTTGCGTCATTGCGTGTCTTTAGTGCCACAGACAATCTTGAATCTACACACATCTCTGGTATCAAGGATGTTAGAATTCTAACCTCTTCTGTGCTGTAAACAGCTGCGTTTTTCGTTTTCTCCCTGTTATACCAGTCGGCTGTTCATAGAACCGGTATTTCCACGTGGAAACTAGCTGCTAGGTTTCGAAGAAAGCATGCAGAAATTTTCAATGCGTGTAGGGGCCGCTGCGATACTATCGAACAAACAACTACTAGTATGCAGTGTTTTTGTTTTGCGACGTTGGACTGTTTGGAATATCGTAGAGACGTAGACAGCTGAAGGAATTAGAGAACTAAGTTGACATCGGATAAAAGAGAAAACAAAACTTATTATTTTAACTAGTATGGGGGACGTAAATGTGGAAGTGGAATACTGGTACGTTATATACCGTGCAGGACAACCGTTGAAAACAATGTTACTTTAACTTTTACGGACAGAAATTCCGATCGTGATGCTTTGTGTTTGTGTTGCAGTGGTGGATGTGGATATCTCCCAAAATTCCAAGAGTTATCGGATAAGATTCGTGAATCTGTACCATCAGCGAACGTAACAGGAAAGGAGGGGCGAACAGGTAAGACTATTTTATACACTTTGTTGTTTCTTAAGCTGCGTCAGTTCTTTTCATCAGAACTAAACCCCAGAGTGTAAGATGTGCGCTCGAGCAAAAGCAGCAGATGTATGTAGCGTGAGCCGAAGCAGGTGTTCGCCTAACTCTTGTATTGGCGTATGGTTGTTTACAGTACGAGAAGATAAGCGAGACCTTCGTGTACAATGAAGGACCAGACAATACAATGAGTTTGCTATATTCTTATATAACAACAGGAGCCCAAGAACGCAATGTGTTAGTGATCGATATCTTTATGTAAATATGCCTGTTGTCTGGGATTCTGTTAACTTAGGTTCAATGCAGTTCCAATTTACCGACAGAAAGCCCCTGTACATTTTGTCTGAAATATCGCCCATGTTTCACTTCTATACAGTGCAGCAAATACACAGATACCTTCAGAAATGACTTCCTGATTATTTTTAAGCTCAGAATTTGTTATAAGATTACACAACAGTTGAATTTTAGTGACATTGGTATTTTTATGGATCACTTCTGCTCTCCTTGTAGACATGTGTAATCAGTGCTTTCTTCCATTGGGCACAGTTTTTTTCTTCAAGGGATATACATTATATTATGGTTAAAAGTTTCTTATGTAGTCACAGATTCTGTATGGGAATGATTGCAAATCCGTGAGGCCCAGGGAACGTGTTCAGTTTCAGCTGTTTCACAACACCACTGACACTAATGTCTGTTCATTCACTTTTGCAATGATGTGAGAATTAAAGAGGGGCAGTACTCCATTAACTTCTGCTGTAATGGAACACTTGAAGGCAAACTTCAGCATTTCTGTTTTTGCTTTGCCAGTCTCCATTTCAGTTCTTGTGCCATCCACGAGAACCTGCAACTAACTATTATTACACACTAGTGATTAGTACTATTGATAGCGCAGCTGTTCTTTGCTTGCTCTAACAGACTTAACATATGACAGCCTCTCTCTATCTATACCTTTGTGCTTTGCTTTACATGTATTGTGCAGTATTCACTGTTTCTTTACTGAGAGTGCATACCATGGAGGGGTTCCTTTCGTCATGAACTGTTCTGTTATATACATATCTATCCATTGCTTACCCAACTGTTCTAATGAATTTGAGCTACAGCTTCACTTCATCCTTCTGCCTAGAGCTAAATGTTTCAGGTTCTTCCTTGAAAAATGACAGTAATGTCTTTTTATGTAGTTTACTTAAGATGTAATTGTTTTTACTTTTTTTAGTTGCTCTTTGTACTTTGGTACTCAACACTGCTACAATTGCCTCGAGGTAACAGATAAGGTGTTTCGTCATGCCCATCACTTACAAAAGTGTAACTACCCCAGTTGATTGTTCAATGATTAAAGACTCTTCCAGAGATGACAGCATGATGGCAGAACATATGTATTAGCAACATGAGGTTATCTTTAACATTTTCGATTACACCTGGGAAATGAGTCTGATGGTTGACAGAAATGGTGATCAGTAGAAGGACCCAAATAAAGTTAATGCCCAGTCTTGATACTGAGTCTTACTCAAACAGTCTCATGTGCAGGTTCGATGAAGACTCCACATCCATTTCCCATTAGCATATCTTTCAGTACTCTTATAGCCCACATCCCCTCAAACTTACTAGCTACTATCAATTTTTGGTTTTAGGTAGCTTTCTGTACCTAGTATCATGTGAACTCCACTGCTTTCAAGGAGTGCTTCAAACTCAGGGTATTTTCTTGTGCATGCTTTGGTAGTTGGTCACTAGAACTTTAATAATCTCATCTTTGCATATAATGTCGGGAGGGAGGGGGGATGTCCTACAGGTATTCATACCTGAGTGGATGAAGAGTCACCTAATCTAAAATCCCCTGATGTGCAGAATCATTGGTCTCTTGCCTCCAAACTAAATGGTTATTATCGGCTCGGGAGCCAATGGCACAGTGTGGGCTTTGTGGAAATTCTGGGAGCAAGGTTGGTTTTCTGAGCATGCTTCGCCAATCATTGATGTGATCCAAGAACAATCATAGAGCTCAAATGAAAGGCATCATTCGTTTAATGTGTGCCACAATCTGCAGTTGATTACACCTGGTTCTTTCCAAGGCTGCCGGAACAGCCTCAACAACATGTTGAATGATACCTCAGACACGCACACTTAGTGCGCAACCTGATCCTTCTTATCACTTGCTGTAATTTCCTTGAGGGATATCACTATTTACTGTATGTTCAAACTACTGACAATTGACTTTTGTGCTCGCTCTCTCCTGAAATGGGATGCAGCAGGCTTCCTAACTGGTGAAGTGTTAAGCACTGTTGCATTTTCAGTGGGAAACAGTACCTCAGTCTTATTCATCAGGGTGATGGGTGTGATACCCCGAATGTTCAGTGGTCAACATTTGCCCCTTGCAGAGGGGCCTTACATCTATAACATACACACCACTCGCAATCAAGTCAATGAGAACTTATTGGTCTCATATTTTCTGGGGAGGAGACAGTATCCACGGAAGATAATTGTACTTGAGATACTGTCCAATTGCTGGATAGCAGTTGTGACGTTTCTCTTGTATTGGACCATGTTTTGTTTGCAAATTTTAACGTTGTATTGGGACACTGCAGTTAATAAGCAATATAAAAATGTTATAGCAATGGGTAAGAACTAGTTCCCACACTTGGAACACAGGCAGTGCTACAGGTTGCACCATGTGGCAGTTGTGAGAAACGATGAGTAAGCTGAATGCCAGGGATGCATAAACATTGAAGGTGTGAAGAAGCCACCTTGAACATTTTAAATGCTGGAGGGAACCTAAGCACCATTAAAGTTTTGCTACTACAAATGGAAGTTGTTAATCTCCCAACAATGAATGAATAGTTCAAAGTTATAAAAAGGGTACTTAAGATTTCTGTTGTGCACCAGGCTAGTAGGTCAGTATCAGAGTGCAATCCATGCCTGATCTGTGTGCATGCCATGCTCTCAGTTTTACATAAATTAGGAGGTCTTTATGTTTAATGTTGTGATTGGTCGATACATGCACCATAATGGCATCCCAAAATTTATTTAAAATTGATTAGCTACCCAAAATTCCAGTTGGAGCCACATAGGTAGATTGTTTGCATCACCAAAGGAATCCAACAGTGCTACAAGAACTGCTTCAAAGGACTACGTTAGTGAAAGCACTACACAGAATAATTAGGGAGGATTGTGAAGTGTTGACTCCTTATGTTGATACAGGAAAGGGTTAACTTCGCATTTTCAGTCTTAAGTGGGGAGGAATGTACAGTTGTGCTGTAATCATCTACACTACTTCACTCGTGGTTGGACTGAATTTGTATGGAGGTAGGGCCTATAGTATTACAGGGGGGATCTGGCATTAGGATGATTTCCAGCTGTTTACAAGTGGCATGTGACTCATCTTGTACCCAAGAACAGTATTTTCAGTGAAATATAACCACTAATGTGGTGTGTACTTGAAAAAATAGTGGTTCTAACCTCACAAGATTATAAAACATTCACTTTTACAGTAAATATCATTCTGATAAATGCAGTTTATGAATTGCTGAAAATGTTGTTCATTCCATTTTTGGATTTCAGACTACTGTAAGTGATGACCTGATTTCAGTTCATAGTGCCATGTAAAAATGAATTGAAAAAAAAAAAATGGTGTAATACAGTAGCAACAGGTAACAAAATAGTACAAAAGGATATGTGTATCAAGTTCTACAAATGTGTTGACTGTTCCAGCTTTGTTATATTCACTGACAAAGCTATTCTATCACGATATTTTGCCGTATGTTTGTTTGAAATAAAAATTGGAAGGTGGTGGTCATTGAGTGATAGTAGTCATTGTTTATTAAGACTAGAATACTAGTATAAAGGGCTGCTCAACTATAATTCTTCAGAAAACTATATTGGGCTGAAGTTATAACGTGCAACAAACATGAGATGTACATAATAGCTAATCACTGTCTGCTACATCACTGCTTGAACTCTTCACTAACTGTAACAGAGTTTATTTTTATGGTACCACATTTATTAAGAGCTCCCCTCTCACCCACCATCAGTTCCAACCTAACCTAGGCATTGGGCTACTGTGACCTACATCAATGCACTTCCTTGCTGTTCATCTGTAGGTCACCTGGAAATTTTAGTCGAATGGAATTGATAATTTTCTAAATACATTACAAAAATCACCAAGCTACAGAGTTTCATATGGTGATATCTGTTTTCTTCCATTAATATACTCTTCTGGTGCTTTTGTGGAGACATCTGTTGATGGTCTTGTTGAGTAATTCTGTGTACATATACCATACTAAGTTTACAAAACTTTGTTCCAGGTTCATTTGAGGTTTCTGTGAATGGACAGCTCATCTACTCAAAGCTACGAACCATGGCATTTCCCGATTTTCAGAATGTAACAGACATTGTGAATGATGCAGCAGCTGGTAGAGAAATAAAGTCTGTTGACAAACAGCAGCCTATAAACTGCATTATTTTGTAATTATAATATAATTTGCTCAAGAGTTCAATGTTTAAGGATTTTCCTATAAAGAAGCTCAAGTATTGAGTCATTTTTCCAAGTGTATCTCTGTGTGATTTGCTAGTTAGTATTGTGTGTATGCATTCACAAACCTTTAGTCACTTGTTTGAATCTAAATATTTTATGGTATGTACAAACTGTAATATATATATATATATAATATAACTATATGTAATAAATACATGAACTTCATCTTAGTTTCCTAATTCAGATTGTTGTTGTTGTGCTCTTCAGTTCAGTGCAAACCTCTTAAACAAGTACTTCTTTTCTGTTACCAGTGTCCAAAAATAACTTCAGTAAAATGGAAATGACACTCGTGTCTCCCAAAGAAGTAGCATCCATCATAAAATCCTTAAAATCTAAGTAGTCCAATGGGTATGATAACATATCAATAAAGTTAATCAATGAGCGCTCATGCAAGTTGAGTTCTATCTAAAGTTATTTGTGTAATCAATCAGTGGTACATTTCCAGACTGGCTAAAATATGCTGAAGTTAAGCCTCTTTACAAGAAAGGCGATAAAGAGATACTACTTTATTGATGTTCCAATCAAACTATTGACCAATTTTACTTTTGCCGGCTTTCTCAAAAATATTTGAAAAGGTTGTGTTCAAGTGACTGAATAAGCATGTGATGCAAATAATATATTTTCCAAGTCACAGTTTGGATTTCTTAAGGGTTCTGATCTAGAGAAAGCTATTTACACTTACAATGAGAATGTACTTAATTCATTAGATAATAAATTAGAGGCTATTGGCATTTTCTGTGACCTGTCAAAAGCCTCTTACTGTGTGAACCACAGCATTCTCTTAGTGAATTATAATATTATTGTGTCACTGGAAATGCTGTGAAATGGTTTGAGTCTTACCTATCTAACAGGAAACATAGGGTGACATTGTGAAATACCAGTGCAGTAAGCAGTCTGTCTTCATCTGACTGGGAATTAATTACATGTGGTGTTCCTCAAGGTTCCATTGCTTTTTCTTGTGTACATTAATGACCTCTCATCTGTTACATAGCCAGATGCTAAGTTTGTTTTGTTTGCAGATGATACACACATTGCAATAAGTAGCAAGTCAAGTACAGATTTAGAAATAACTGCTAATCAAATTTTCACTGACATTAATAAGTGGTTTAAAGTTAATTCACTGTCATTAAACTTTGAGAAGACCCATTATATGCAGTTCAGAATGTGTAAGAGATTTCCTGCCGGCATGCGTATAACATATGAAGACATGCAGATCAGAGAGTTTGACAGTGTTAAATTTCTGGAATTACAACTCAATAATAAATTCAGTTGGGAAGGGTACACCACAGAATTGCTTAAGTGCCTAAACAAGTCCGTATTTGCTGTGAGAATGATGTCAGATGTAGGAGATTATTAAAAAAAAACACTTGCATACTTCGCTTACTTTCATTCTGTTATGTCATACGGGATCATATTCTGGGGCAACTCGTCAAACCGAGCAAAAGTTTTTAGGGTGCAAAAGAGTGTGAAAAGAATCATTTGTGGTGTAAATTCAAGAACATCATGTAGAAATCTGTTCAAGGAACTTTGTATTCTAACCACTGCTTCTCACTAGGCCTATATTTATTCCTTAATGAAATTAGTGGCAAGTAATACATCTCTATTTCCAACCAGTAGCTCAAAACATACTATCAATACTAGGAATAAGAACAATCTACATAAAGACCTAAGATCACTTACCTTGGTCCAAAAAGGGGTCCAATATTCAGAAACACAAATTTTCAATAAATTGCCAGCAACCATTAAAAACTTGGTTTCAGATAAAGCACAGTTTAAACAGAGTTTGAAAGACTAATTGATAGGCAACTCCTCCTACTCCATAAATGCATATCATAACAGAGGCTGTTAAGCCATCTTAATTAAAAATATCTGTTAGATTTCAGTTTTGACAGCACTTGGTCACAACATTCAAGATTAAGTATTTCGTGTATGATAAATTTATTAATAGTGTATAACAATGTTTCATTCTAACAGCATGTTAATTCTGTAAATATGAGCTGTTCCAGTTTACCTATTTCGACACACTCCTGACAAATGGTCAGGGTAGTAAGTACTATAATCAAATGTTTTATGTTATACTTTCTGATGTGTTCCACACCCATGAGAATCATCTCATTTTTTGGGTTTATTGAACTAAAACTGAATCTAATCTAACCTAATATAATCTTGATGCAGCTCTCCACACTATTCCGCCTGGTGTAAGCCTCTTCATCTCAAAGTAATTATCGCAGTCTACATCCTTCTAAGTCTGCTTACTGTATCCATCTCTTGGTCTCCCTCAACAATTCTTATCCCCCATGCATCCCTCCAGTACTAAATTGGTGATGTCTTGATGCCTCAGAATGTATCCTACCAATCAATCCCTTCTTCTAGTCATGTTGTGCCACAAATTTCTCGTCCTCAATTCTGTTCAGTATCTCATTACTAATGTGATCTACCCATCTAACCTTCAACATTCTTCTGTGCACCACGTTTCAAAAGCTTCTATTCTCATCTTGGCTAAGCTTATCATCATCCATGTCTCACTTCCATACATGATTACACTCCAAACACATACACTTTCAGAAAGGCCTTCCTCACACTTAAATCTATATTCGATGTTAACAGATTTCTCTTTTTCAGAAATGCTTTTCTTGCCATTGCCAGTCTACATTTTATATCCTCTCTACTTCGGCCATCATCAGTTATTTTGCAACAGTGACTTATTAAACTGATAGTTCGGTAATTTTCACACCTGTCAGCACCTGATTTTTTGGAACTGGAATTATTATATTCTTCTTGAAGTCTGAGGGTATTTCTTGCTCACCAGATGGAAGTTTTTCATGGCTCGCTCTCCCAAGTCTCCAACAGAATGTTGTCAACTCCCAGGGCCTTGTTTCAACAAGTCTTTTAGTGCTTTGTCAAATCCTTTACGCAGTATCATATCTCCATTCTCATCTTAATCTATGTCCTCTTCCATTTCCATAATATTGCCCTCAAGTACATCTCCCATGTATATATCCTCTATCTACTCGTCCCACCTTTCTGCTTTCGCTTCTTTGCTTACGACTGGTTTTCCATCCGAGCTCTTGATATTCATACACGTGGTTCTCTCTTCTCCAAAGGTCTCTCTAATTTTCCTGTAGGCAGCATCTATCTGACCCCTATGCTTCTACATCCTTACATTTGTCCTCTAGCCATTCTGCTCTTCCTGTCAATCTCATTTTTTATACATTTGTATTCCCTTTTGCTTTTTTCAGGTACTGCATTTTTATGTTTTCTCCTTTCATCAGTTAAATTCAATATTTCTTGTGTTACCCAAGGATTTCTACTAGCCATCATCTTTTTATCCACTTGATCCTCTGCTGCCTTCACTATTTCATCTCTCAGAGCTACCCATTCTTCTTCTACTGTGTTCCATTTCCCTTCTTAAATTTTCTAGTGTACTGCCCGATTAAGGGCTCTGACATTCCACGATCCAATCTGTAGAATGCCAGTTTTTTCTTCTGAAAACATCCTCCTGAGTAGTGCCTGCTGGGAGACCCAAATCAGGGACTATTTTACCTCTGGAATATTTTACCCAAGAGGATACCATACAGTGGAGTTGCATACCCTTGGGAAAAATTATGGCTGTAGTTTTCCCTTGCTTTCAGCCATTCATAGTATCAGCACAGCAAGGCCCTTTGGTTGATGTTAAAAGGCCTGATCAATCAATCAATCATGCAGACTGTTGGCTCTGCAGCTGCTGAAAAGGCTGCCTGTAGTTTATGACTACAAACAGCTAAATAATGTACTACTACATGTACTTTAGTTGGCAAAAGTAAAACATTTAAATTACATTCTCATTTACTGGATGTGGTTATAGAGTTGATAAGAGAGAACAAGGCTTGTTATGTTTCACACGCTACATATTTGCCTGCTGTGTCAGTACTTAGTAATTAAGGTGACATAGTGTGTATCTTAAATGGTATTTTTATAACTTAGTGCATAGCAGGGTACCTAGGAGGTTAGGGAATCAGGCCACCTGTGTAAAACAAATATTCTAAGAATGAATGATACTGGATACCTCACAGTCTTGAGCCACAGTGGTAGTGAGAACACCATATTTTTGAAAACAATTGTTGGTTGCGTCTCCTACATGTGACACAGCTGCAGCATTTCAACATAATTGATAGAAATATCGGTCAACCAAAATTGTGGCTTCAAATGTACACTGCCTGTTGGAATGAAACTGCTGTACTACTGGCATATCAAAAGTTGTAAGTATGCCTTTTCCCTGTTCTGTGTTAGGTATAAAGTGTCAGATTTGTTTGTTGTTAATCTGTTCACTACATTGCACATTTTCTTTACCAGTTGTTACTGCTCATGGTATTCTGGGAGCATACACACAAAACATTTTGAATTTGTGAATCTTATAAGCCAGAAACTATTTAAAGCTATTATGACAGCAGGCACTGAGTGTACCATGGTTGTATGGTAATATGTTTTGAAACAACTACTAACCACTAAATTAGCAGTCAAAAGCTGATTAATAGTTCTCACTGTGAAAGCAATGCAGCCATATGGTGATGAAAAAAATGTTCCAAGAAGTTTCCTGTCATTACTAATCAAATTTTTTAAGAATATGTCATCACTAGTGTTTGGTAGCTGCTTTAAAACATAAGTCAACTATATATCTATGGTACTTCCTTTAGATGTTATATAACATTAAAACTGCAAAGTATCTTTTGAAATGCCTATTATTACATGCTCAGATTCCAGTGGGGGGAGGGGGGGGGTAGTTGTAATTGGAAGAAAATGGTATATGATATCATCACAACAGAGACTCAGTATGTGGGCATCTCTTAAGTGGGAGATTTGTGCCGGATATTAATTGCTAGAAAGTGAACCCACAATCAAAAGTGATTTTATCTTCCTATCAGTATACACAATGACATCAATTTTCTTCTCTGTTTGATTGAAATGGTGCCTCAATGGACCAATCGATTCGCCCCATGAAGTAATCATTCCACTGATACATTATGTAATCACAATATACATTTAGTCAAAGCCAAAGTTTTGATAAAGACGAATTCTTTAAATGAATCTGTGGTCATTATGAATTTTTGCAAATAATAACATGTAGATCACTTCAATATTTTTATATATATATATAATAAATAAAATACAGGGTGTCCACAATGAGACTCCAACATTTGAACTCATAAAATTAGAGTAAAAACACAATTTATTGACGAACCAATACAGGGAAATCATACAGCAGCTCATCAAGTTTTCATACACAGGTGGACGGTTCAGTACACTTGAACATGGGCGCCACGGGTAGCGCGAAGAATATCAAGTCTATAATTGATTTCGTGCCATGTGTTGCGGAGCATCTGTTCTGTGACAGGAGTTGATGACAATTCTTATGCGCTGTTTGAAGTCTTGCAGGTCCTTTACTGGTGTAGTGTGTACCCGGTCTTTCACACAACACCACAAGAAAAAATCGAGGGGGGTTATGTCGGGCGAACGTGGCGACCAAGGAATTGGACCTCCACGGCCAATCCATCGTTACGGGAATGTCACTTAAAAATTTTCAGACATCAAGGCTCCAATGGGGTGGTGCACTGTCATATTTGGCTGCAGGTCTGTTATCTGTGGCATGGCAAATTGTTCCAACATGTCCAGGTAGATGGCTCCATCCACAGTCTGCTCCTGAAAGAAAAACAGCCCAACAATGTTATTTATCATCAAACCACACCACACATTAACTTTCGGAATGACCGCCGCACTTGTTCCACATGATGATCGCTGTTCCCAGGCTCACCACCACCACCACCACCACCACCACAACGCCCTTTCGCAACACTCCCAGTAGCCAAAAACTGATGACACCACTTCTTTATAGTCTTGAACGACGGGGGCGCTTTGTTGTAAACTCGACGAAAGTTTCTTTGCAACTTGGGTTGGCGATTTTGTCTCTGCATACCACCAGACCACTTGTGCACCCTTCTTCATATCCTCCATTTTGCTAAAACAATTGACTGCAGCTCCACTACGGCCACTTGGCGTATCAAATCTGCACACCACAAACTTGTCGAGTTGCTCCGTCTGCCCCTTCAGGATTCACAGGTCCACAATCTGAAATGAGAAAGATATAGGGTATTAAAATGTTGGAGTCTCATTGTGGACACCCTGTACATTAAGTGAACCATATTATTTTACTGGGAAAAGAACCAAGTGCATTTTAGAAGGGCAGTTCTTAAAATAAAACAATCCCTGGTTCCACAAGACACAACATTGTGACATTTTTTGGTAAACTTTTGAAATAAAAATTCCAGTATCATAGCTAACAAAGTAGTGCTTTTCATTATTGTCTGATATCTTGCACATACCACTTTTGGAGATCAGACATGGGCCTAGGAGTGTCACGGTTATTATAAATGAGTTGGTAACGGTGCTGATGGTTTTATTCCATACTCAGATATATATATAATTAAACAGATGTAAAGTATCATCACTTCCCCAGTGACATTGTTCAATGATAACAACTGTTGCTTAATTCTGCTGATCAATTTGGTAGTCATGAGACAATGCTGGGAAACCCTATTTAAGTGACCTCTCTTAAGAGAAAATCACACTGCAATTTCTAAAAATTTTATCTGGACATCATCTATTGAAATATGCATACATTATTGACAACAATAGTATAAAAAACAGTTGAGCTGTAGGTGTGCCTCACACTATTCCATCACCATTGGTGACTCGATGTGATGTGTGTTACACAGTGTTGCTATTTGGTAAATTCAGTGTCAAGCTAGTAATTTTTGTCAATTATTGGAAATTTTCCATAGATAATAATTTTATTCCTTCACTGTGAAGTGGAACACATCACTGGTTTACAAATGTAACATACTTTCTCAGTGAAAAACATGGCAGTATGCTACCCATTTAAATGATTTGTTTTTTTACACGTGTCTTAAGTTACTGAAACCTTTTTTCCAAATCAAAATTTATGCACCGTCATAGTATTATACATACAGAACTCTGTCTAAAAAATATGAGTAGATGCCGAGCAGATAATATATCGGTTAATGTTTCAAATTACTTTTATTTTCTATTACATTTTCACATCACTGTGTAAGTGGTTAAAGATTTTTACGGCAGAATCTCTCTTACCTTTTTTGTGCTACACTAAAGCTGGGTGATGAACAGTGCAAGTCACTTTTGCTTCTGGTTTTATATTTATAAATGTTGCTGATTTTTTTTTACACATATCAAAAAATGTTTTGCATCATTCCGGTTCCCAGAACTCATGAAGATAAGACGCGGACTGTGGATACTGTATCACAGACCCAGTCCCTTTGACAGTTCAGTTCAGAGATGTCACTAAACCCGTCCAAAGAGGTAAACAATCATGAATGAGCAATGCCTATTACACGGAGGGGTTTCCGACAGCTGATCAGCCAATACTCCGGTTGAATCACAGCCGCATTGTTACTTTGTGTCAGGAAGGGCTCTCAACAAGGGAAGTGTCCAGGCATCTCTGAGTGAATCAAAGCGATGTTATTCGGACATGGAGGAGATAGAGAGAGGCAGGAACTGTCGGTGACATGCCTCACTCAGGCTGCCCAAGAGCTACCTACTACTGCAGTAGATGACTACTATCTACGGATTCTGACTTGGAGGAACCCTGACAACAATGCCACCATGTTGAATAATGCTTTTCGTGCAGCCACAGAATGTCGTGTTATGACTCATACTGTGCGCAATAGGCTGAATGATGCGCAACTTCACTCCCGATGTCTATGGCAAGATCCATCTTTACAACCACGAGACAAATGCAGCGTGGTACAGATAGGCCCAACAACATGACAATGGGCTGTTCAGGATTGGCATCACGTTTTCTTCACCGATGAATGTCGCCTATGCCTTCAACCACACAATCGTCGGAGACGTGTTTGGAGGCAACCCAGTCAGGCTGACGCCTCAGACACACTGTCCAGCGAGTGCAGCAAGGTGGAGTTTGCCTGATGCTTTGGGGTGGCTTTATGTGGGGCCGACGTTCACTGCTGTTGGGCATGTTTGTTTTGCTTTGCTTTAGGGCACAAAAAACAACTGAAGTCATAAGCGCCCAAGTCAAAGGTTGGTTGGTTGGTTGATCGGGGAAGGAGACCAGACAGCATGGTCATCGGTCTCATCGGATTAGGGAAGGATGGGGAAGGAAGTCGGCCGTGCCCTTTCAGAGGAACCATCCCGGCATTTGCCTGGAGTGATTTAGGGAAATCACGGAAAACCTAAATCAGGATGGCCGGACGCGGGATTGAACCGGCGTCCTCCCGAATGAGAGTCCAGTGTCTAACCACTGCGCCACCTCGCTCGGTCCCAAGTCAAAACCATAGAACACGGAGAGGAGTTAAATGACTATATGTCAGTCCCAGTGAACAGAATAGGAGACAGCTAAAAACAGGAACGTGGAAAAAGGGCTAAAAGAAACACCATGAAGAAATGGGAGTTCCAGAACCAAAAATTAAACGGCCTAAGCCATATGGATTCGGCGAATAAAAAGTAAAACACTGTCGACAGCCTGTGCGTCATTCGCCAAAATAGCTGATAAATCAGACGGCAAACCCAAGCTGGAATGTAAATGGTTAAAAAAAAAAGGGGGCATTCCAGCAGGAAGTGGCGGACAGTTAAAATTTGGGCATAATGTGTACAAAGTGGTGCAGTAGAGCCTTTTAGCAAATGACAATGACTAAAAAGGCAGTGACCAATACGCAGCCAAGTTAAAATAATCTCCTCCTGGCGGGAGGGCCAAGAGGAAGTGGTCCAAGGCGCTGGAAGAGGCTTAATGAGCCGAAGCTTATTCCCGTGCTGTTGGTCACAGAAGGCGCCATATCGGCTGTACAATACATGAATGCCATCCTCCGACCGACAGTGCAACCATGTTGGCAGCACACTGGCGAGGAATTAGTCTTCATGGATGACAATTCGCACCCCCATCGTGCAAATCTTGTGAATGACTTCCTTCAGGAACGACATGGCTCGACTAGAGTGGCCAGCGTGTTCTCCAGACATGAACCCTATCGAAAATGCCTGGGATAGATTGAAAAGGGCTGTTTATGGACAATGTGACCCACCAACCACTCTGAGATATCTACGTTGAATCGCTGTTGAGGACTGGGACAATCTAGACCAACAGTGCCTTGCTGAACTTGCGGATAGTATGCCACGATGAATACAGAATGCATCAATGCCTGAGGACATGCTACTGGGTATTAGAGGTACCAGTGTGTGCAGCAATCTGTACCAGCACCTCTGAAGGTCTCACTGTATGCAATGTGTGGTATGAGCAATAAAAAGGGCAGAAATGATGTTTATGTTGATCTCTCTTCCAATTTTCTGTACAGGGTCCGGAACCGAGGTGATGCAAAACTTTGTTTGATGTGTGTATTATTGTTGGTTGTTGAAAGCAAAATCCATAGAGTGTAAATGAAGTGAGAGTTTGTAATCGGGTCATCCCAACTGCTTAAGAATGCCACCTACAAGAGATCATGCTTCTGCTTCTTTCATGCAATGAACACTTGTCCCAGAACATGGTGCTACATGACATTACTGCTATCATTCATAATACAAAAGTTGTATATCTTAGGCTTTCAAGAAAAACTACAGGATGTAACTTTTTGTTTAGGTTCTTATCAATATAAATGTCAAAGAATTCAGAATATAGTTTCATTTATTGATCTGATGAATTATATATAACTGTGTTATCAGGTCTCTCACAATAGCCTACTGAATTGCATGTAATGTGTTGTTTAGTTCAGTTGCACTACATTTACAAAGAACCAGAAAAAAATTCCAGTAAAACTTTATTAGTTTGTTCATTTGGGTTGATTGTAATACTAGCACTACAGCAAAGAGAAATATTTCTGCTTCTTATACCATTTATCTATAAACAAGTCAAGAGTGGACCCAATAGCTGGTAGTAATTAGTCACGAGTCTTAAGATTCTGTTTTGTTGTGTACACTCCCCAAGTTTTTTGATGTGACACATTGCATTCTTTTAATGAGACATGATGAAAGCACATTCCTAGCAGGGCAGAATTCACGACACCTCAGACCATTTGATGACTAACAGGCAAGGATATCCATATTTTGACCTTGGCTTACACATGATGGCATCTAATGCCGTGTCACGAGCCTTATATGAGGCCAGGCACATATCTTTTTGCAAGAATGCACACAGAATTCAGTTTGCGATAGCCACTAGCCACCACACCAATGCCATTGCTTTCCAGCTGGTGAAGGGTCCCTCCAGTGGAAGGTGACTAGCAACTGCTTATCCACAAAAAAGTCGGAGATTCTATTTCATCATCATCATTGTTCACTGTTAAAATAGTAGAAGTACTAATGCAGGTGTTGCCATGCACCTCCTGTGAGATGAAAGACTAATTATTCCTTTTTTTATTTGTTATACTGAAATGTGAACCACTGGAAATGCAGAGAAGAAAAAAATGAGCAGCATTTAACATGTATTGTTGTCGAAGAATTAAAATTAAGTCAGCATGTAAAATATAAAATGAAGAAGTGCTATAAACAATAGGCAAGGAAAGAACTCTGTAGAATAACATTACCAGAAGAAGGGGCAGGTTAGTGGGGCATCTGCTACAGCAACAAAGAATTGTTTATCTAATATTAGAAGATGCAGTAGAGGGGGGGGGGGGGGGGGAAATGGTGCAGTCAGGCAAAGACTAGGACAGCTTGCCTTCATTGAGAAAAAATCAAACTCAATGTTTTTGTTTGTTAAATGGTAAAGTATGTCTCAACCAGTTCCAAAATGAAAAGACAGATGGAGAGTTACCAGCACTGCAGAAGGTAACAAACCATTTGCAGTTGTTGCGAAATCTGACAAAAGAAAATTTCCTTCAATTGCTGAAGAAGTTAAGATAACAAAAGCTCTTGCATGCAGTTTTACACGAGACTGTCTTCAAAATGCCAACAAAAAACTAAATAAAACATATAAAGAAGGTATCGGACATGTTGTTCACTAACAGAACTGCTTTTGAGTTTCTTAATATCACAGTAACTGGAGGTTAATATATGGTGAGCAGGACGGACAAAGACAGAGATAAGAGTACTGTCAAGAAGTTCTCTGCCAGCTCTGTGATGCAGTCTAGCACAAAAGACCAGTTCTCTTGCAGACAAAAAGCTGTGACTTTATTCATGCCAATATCCCTGCTCATTCACAGTGCTTGATTTAGACTTTCTTGGCTAAAAATAGAAATTAAGTTGTTTATAAAGGTTCACTCTTCTCCTTATATTGTTTCTTGTAACTTCTGGTTGTATTTGATATTAAAGACGGCACTAAACTATCCATCTTGAAACTAGAAATGTGCAATGTGATGGCAGGGCTGCAGGGCCTACTTTGAAGGGTATCAGAATCCCAACCCTGTCAGAAATGTGGTACATAACTTCTCGACCGAAGATCAGACACTCTTTAGATTGCCTTTATGAAAGCTGAGTATAATTTCCATCCATATCCAGTGTGAATAACAGACTATAAGGTCGCCTTATGGTCATTATTACGTGGTACCATACACACTTCACCCAACACAGCATATGCATTTATAAGGCTCCATCAAGGTGACTGGTGGCTCGAAAACAATAAGCATTATTCCTCTCCTTTGTCTTACATCAGCAGAATGGTGTGTCCTGTCTCGGTAGGAGGGTGCTCTCATAAGGATATATATTTTTCATTGTCCTGGCACTATAGAGGTTTACTACTACTACTACTACTACTACTACTACTACATTTACACCAGAAATGTTCATGTGATTAAAGCATTATTATTGTTACACAAATCTCTCTTATAGCCTTTTTCAAACATGACAACTATTTTAGTTCATCAACTTTTCACACCATATGAAACAGTCTTGTTATTACAACATGATCCAACCCCCCCCCCCCCCCCCCGACATTGCTCTTGTACTCATATTCTTGTTTGTCTATGCAGGGTGATTTCACATATCAAGAACTTAGTTTTAAAGGTCCATTACATAAAGGACTGGATAAAGAACAATATTCTATACAAGTTGTCAGCTTTAACCACTGATAGAGTAAACATGGGACAAAATCTGCAAATAACACAACTAAACTTGATATCAGTGGTGATATTTTTAAACAGGCTAAGCACTTTTCTTTTGCTTTCACATTTGTAGGCTTCACCAACCAACAAAAAAAGTGAAAATACTCATCCCAAGGATTATGTCACAGAAGCCATGAACATTACATCAGTGGTTTAAGTAGACAACTTTTACCAAATATTCCTATTGACTCAAAGGACTGATGATGTTAATGATGATTAAGATTTAAAATACTTTTCATAGAAGACTTTTTGTTTACATGCTTTTACAGTGGTGGAAGGCAAAGGAAAGTAAGATGTAGGAATACAAATTTCAAGTCGACTTAATCTGTTGAAAGAAAACTTATCTTTAAATAAACATTCATGTTGTCAACATAGACACACATACTGTACCTGAAAATAATGGTTTTTTGTAACTAAATGCTGCCTGAAGACTGTCAATTCTATTTGTGCGTATGGCACATTCAAACAGGTATTTCATCAAACAATATGGGATGCAGAAAAGGCACCACCATGAACAGTTTTTTCCAACTTAATCTGTGCTTGGAACAAAATAAAAATGTTATTGCTTGACTAACACTGTAGTCAATAAACTTCGGAATAATGCTTTTCTACGGAATAATTCTTTTCTACGTTGCCTGCTTTTTTAGTTCGGTTGGCACAATATGTCTCTACAGTAAGTAAGCTGTTCAATTTCAAGCTGTTTGCTGTAGAAAGACACATCAAAATTCCTCACTACTGTGGAGTAAAGCATCAACTCACAAAAAATGAACTAAATGCACAAAAAACAAAGAAATCTAAAATAAGTGACCTCCAAAATGTTATCTGCATAACCATCTGGTGTTTTTTTATTTTTTTTTATTTTATGAATGAAGAAGTGTTTTATTTTGCATTAACAAGTTCCATTTTCCCCACTGAGTAGAACAGGTAAAGATTAATAGCTGTATTACTTTATAAATAAAGGAAGCCATTCAAAGTCCTACCAAAAAGGCAAGAACTATGGCACATTTTTGGTTGCAATACACTTTTGTGATATAAACCAACTGAAATAGTGTAAATAAAGAGTTGATAAGGAAGAATCGTCTCTATTACAATGAAGTAGCGGCTGCTTGGATATGGCAATAATCTGCATGTAATACACAGCTCAGATTTATTTTGTCATATTGTCACTCGTATTGAATGTGCCTGCAGTGAATAGTAGTACAGCTACTACTGAGCTACATAATTCAAGCTTATGCAAAGTGGTCATAAAGATAAAAAGATGTGTGTGTATAAAAAAAGGCAGATTTTACAGTGTGTACACCTGTTGCAACTCTATGCCAGCAAAACGAAGGAGAAATATTTATCATGTGAGGGGTAAATGATGTAACTATGAAATGACTTAACAAGGAAGATGTACCAGCTCTATCATTATTGACAACAACGATTTAAATTCTAACTGTAGGTATACGAAAGTTTTTGTGCCTCAATAAATATTTAAACACACGCAATTACTCGAGTCACCAGTGTATTTTCTTTTTTCGTTCTTACTATTGACCTTCTACAATTACAAGAGAACCAAGCCACGCACATTTCAACGCCTTCGTCATAGAGGTTGTCACATGTTAAAAACCAGCTGTTAGTTACAACTGCCTGGCTGAAAGATGGGGAGGGTTCAATTTCTGTGGGATCATAAATCGCCGAATACGTTTCATAGACTACTACTGCACGTACGCCCTACTCGTGCGACATTCTTCCAACGTTTGTAATTAAGTGATGATACTGCTAGTATATGCCTCTACGACATACAAAACCTCACTTTTATTCATACCTCTCACGATGTTGAAATACGAGTCAAATGTTAAAGCATAGCTGACGCATGGTGTTTGTGTTGCACTATGAAAAACGGGTAGTATGAAGATCAACCTACAACTATCTGACTCACTTGTAAGACAACAGTGATTGACGGAACCACATAATCCATTCCTATTGCAGAAAACGTGTCCCATTACTGCTGAAAAGCACACCAAACTTTATCAACGGCGCCATCTTCGACCTTAACGCTGCACGACACTCGTTTGTTGCTTCCCAGCACTAGCTTTCCCATTCAGTGTTTTTTTCTTCTTTTCTCGACAGAGGTGAGGCAGTCTCACCGGCGCGTCCTTACAGTTGCTGCTATGGCGTGTGCAGGGTCGGGAAGGTTTCGTGCTAATGTGGAGAAACTAATAAACAGCATCCAGCAAGTCCGAAGAAAATCGTCGGCACATTCGAGATTTCGAGACCTGTTCAGCCTGCAGAGTTCTGGTTACTGCTCCGAAAGTGGAAAGGTCAGTCTAGGTGTAATATAATCTTGATTTGGTTATTACTGCAGCTTCGCAGCCGTTATACAACGTAATGTATTTTTGTACCACTCCCCATCGTATCGACTATCGATTACATAATTTTTTTACGGAGTCAAATATGGAAAATTAAACTTTGTTTACATTTGTCTCGAATACTAGTTCCTACAGAATGTTGACTAACAAAATATCATACTTTAGTTTCGCCAATTGTGTACATATTTGTGTTACAAACTAGCTCGGTTATAACGCTATTCACTCCCAAGATGCCAGTAACACAATCATTACGAACAACGGACAAGTTAGCATGTGGCATTTAGTATGTAACTAAAGATTTATACCTTATGAAGCGTTTTCATTTAAGAAAGCTGTGTCTGTGTGAAAATAACAATTCGAACCCATTGATTACTGCAAGCTACTTCGCGGTTCAGAAGGGGGCGGAGTTACATAACCCATTCGTTCTAGCAGACGACGCACGTTCAACTCACCCGTTTTTCGTTGCGTGTAAGATTTGCTAGCTGCGTTTTTAAGCTGGACATTACACTCGTACGCTCATTATAAGGAGAAAAAAATAAATAGACATTAACAAGCTGTTGATTGAACATACACACACAAAGTTAACAGCGATTTGTCTTGCTGTAGCAGCAAGATTTTGCGCATGCGCAGATTGCAGAGTAGCGCTCAACTGTCTTCCAAGCGGGAAATATGATCGCACCAGCGTTAAGTTGCGTAATTGATAACAATTGCAGATCATACAGTTCCATTGTAAAGCACTTAGCATCATCTGTTTTAAATTTTCGGGTCTGATTTGTTCTCTAACCACCCGTCACACATCTGTACGTTGAGCATTAACATACACTGACAATATTGTTATTGTGATAATTCTATGTATGTACCAATGAGCTCGGAGATGTTTTGGACTGTGGTGCTGTTTTAGGTAAAAGCTTCTCAATATATTTGATTAATACATACAAAAGATAATCACTACACAGGGATATTGGTCTAGGTATCTCCCGAACTCTTCTCGTCCTTGCTCCGATGGGAAATAGACTGACTCCACATCATTTTCACTAGGCAAAATATCTTTGTGTTCACTAATTATTATAAACATCCAAAATGAGAAAGCACACAGTATTACGTGCCCTTCTTCGTGTCACCATATTAGTAAGTTAATTTGATTTACAGCAAACGAAATTAATTCGTCTTTGGTGTTTGGCAGAACATGATAATACGAACCAAAAAATGAAACTATTTCTTGATTGTACATAAGTTTTTTTAACAAATTGTATTAGCTTTTTGGCTTCTAAGTTGTAGCAATTATTCTATTGTTTGTATTGAATCTCTGAACAAACAGCAATTTTTTCAGTAATTTTTCACCTTTCCCGGCCCTCTCGTCGTGTAAACGTTTGTCCAAATATAGTCCAGTTCTCGATATGCTAATAACGAACAAAGCCTTACCGGTTAGAGAAAGAAAACTCGTGAGTGAGTTTGAGACAAAGTTGTTTTCCGTCGTTAATATGTACACAGTCCTCACTTCTCGTACTGATTAAAAATACTGTTTTTGAAGCGACATAAATTGTTGCTCTTTCGGTTTTTCGTTGAAGTGCATCATTAAATTAGGAAATCGATTAAACATTCTTTGTAACTCAACCGACCATAGTTCAGTATCAAATTCCCACTGCCATTTCTGTTTGCATCGCTTGCTTCTTGCTTCAGTGAGCCAGTGCTCCTCTGTACTCAGGGATCTTCTCGTTTTAAGGCTGACCGTTTATGGGTTATTCTACGTAATAGTCTTTTTTTGTGGTCGTTGTCTTCTCATCCCTTTTGTCAGCACCATTCTAGGATTTTTTATGTACCAATCCTGAAAAGTCCATTTTATTATTTCGGACTCCATGTTGATTAGATTATCGTAACACAAGTTTTTTAGACCTAAACGTTGAGATGTAGCTCAATTTCTCAATATTCTTACTGCACAATTTTTGTAACACGCTATTTTTATTGTCATGTTTGTGTGATTACTGTACGTCATTTTACTTGCGTTTCGACTTTCGTATTGCATCAGAAGATTACTGTACCATAATAATACCCCAGATCACATGATCTGGGGTAATACTGCCTTATCACAAATTTAGGATTTTATTTGATTTGCCAGACACGCTCAGGGGTGCTGCTGAGGATAAAGCACAGACATCGTGTACAGAAGAAGCAGGATTCGAAGTCCCGGCGAGTCTTCGTGCGTTACATTATTTTTTGTGCCCCTGAATCACTTGAAACGAATGGTGGGTTTGTTTTTTTGGCAGGCTGCTACCGATTCCTTAATACGATCCGTTTCTAGTGTGCTCTCTCGGTGTCTGCGGGAGTTTGAATTCACTATCGTTAAGTTTCCTTGTTTCACACTTTTGAGGCAACAAAAGTGCATGGTTTGCTCTACTTTTCTTTATCGTACCTTGCCCTACTACTGTCCATGTATTACGGGCGCGTGTGTGTGTGTGTGTGTGTGTCGAGAGAGAGAGAGAGAGAGAGAGAGAGAGAGAGAGAGAGAAAAAACCCTCTCCCCCCACCTCCCCACCCCAACATAAACCCTCATTTTCTCTCTTTCACTGCTGCATTCCGCCGTCATCAACAGACCCTTATGTGCGCACAACAGTAAACCGGCTTTATAAATACGTAAAATTTACTAACGTATTCAGTTTCAGTGGTTGGAGTACATAATTCATAAATATAACTGCTTCACAGACAAGACTATATAACCAAAGAAAATGGCGGTACACCGGCGTGAAAATGGTGAAAGTCATATCCAAGTCGACAGGTTGCTCCAAAATTTATAGTTTTGTATGTGAAAAGTCGTAATTTTGCTTCGTGCAGTTTTCCAGCCGCCAGGAGAATGTGTATGCAAAAACTAGACGTTTGTGCATTCAAAAGAAAACACTCTGTGTACGAAAATTCAGGGTTGCGAAATTGTGAAGCTTTCAGCGGACTGCATTTCTCACCAGGGAAATGTACGCAGGGTAATTCCTTGATGATATTACAAACTTTCATGGATGACGAGAAGGGTAAATGTTTCAATTTAAGGGAAGGGACCGTAAACGCCAATCGTCGAAAGTTAGACCCGAAATCTACTCAAGTTCAATCTTCGCCTTGGGCAGCGCTCAAACTAAGGGCCATTACTTCCGACCTCAGTTTATTACCTCCTCTGTTGGACTAGTAACGGTACACGGAACTTGAGGACAGAGAGCCAAAAATCCTGTCTACGGTACAGTAATAATGAATTCCATTTACCTGCACAAGCTGCTACATCTACAACAGTTATTCAAAACGGCGTCCCCCAGCTTCTGTGCAGGCGTGGCATACGGTTCAAAGTTCTGTCGTGCCTGTTCTAACATATCGAGTGTCGTTTGAACAGTGTCACAGGCAGCTAGAGTTCTTGCCAGCGGATTCCCTTCAGTCTCGACAGGTGTTTCGTACACAAGACTTTTTACATGAAGCCACCAAAAGAAATGAAGTGGGATGAGATCAGGTAATTTGCTGGCCGTGAAATGGAATATCCTCTGCCTGTACACTTCCTGTACACTTTTCAGGGAATTTCCGATCCAGGTGTTCACGAAGCCTCAGTCCGAAGTGAGGCGGGTCTCTACCATCTTGAAACCACATTCGTTGACGAATAACAAGTGGGATGTGTTCCTGGAACTCGGTTAGTATGTCTCCGATAAATACTATGTACACGTGTGCATGTAAGAGGGGAGGAGGAAGAAACTGGCCTCGTACGTAATCATTGACTATTCCGGGCCACACGTTGATTGATAAACTGTGTTGATGGCTCTTCACAACTGTAGCATGTTGATGATGCTCACCGACTATTTCGCATTCCGTCTCTGGTGGAATGGGGTTCATCCGCGAAAAGTACCTACGCAGGGAAGTGAGGATCGACTGTGAGGCATTGCAAGAATCATTGGCTGAACGCGAACGCCACCATGTTGAATAATGATTTTCGTGCAGCCACAGAATGTCGTGTTGTGACTTATACTGTGCGCAGTAGGCTGCATGATGCGCAACTTCACTCCCGATCTCCATGGCAAGGTCCGTCTTTGCAATCACGAGTCAATGCAGCGCGGTACAGATGGGCCCAACAACATGCCGAATGGACCGCTCAGAATAGGCATCAAGTTCTCTTCACCGATGAGTGTCGCATATGCCTTCAACCAGACAATCGTCGTAGACGTGTTTGGAGGCAGTCCGGTCAGGCTGAACGCCTTAAACACACTGTCCAGCGAGTGCAGCAAGGTGGTGGAGGTTCCCTGCTGTTTAGGGGTGGCATTATGTGGGGCCGACGTACGCCGCTGGTGATCATAGAAGACGCCGTAACGGCTGTGCGATACGTGAATGCCATCCTCCGACCGATAGTGCAACCATATCGGCAGCGTATTGGCGAGGCATTCGTCTTCATGGAAGACAGTTCGTGCCCCCATCGTGCACATTTTGTGAATGACTTCCTTCAGGATAACGACTTCGCCTCACTATAGTGGCCAGCATGTTCTCCAGACATGAATCCTATCGAACATGCCTCGGATAGATTGAAAAGGGCTGTTTATGGACGACGTGACCCACCAACCACTCAGGGATCTACGCCGAATCGCCGTCGAGGAGTGTGACAGTCTGGTCTTGATGAACTTGTGGATAGTGTTGTGTCGATTCCCTAAGGTCTCGACACAATGAGTGGCTAGGTGCACGCGAAACTAACGCAGACGGGCGTAAATTCTGAAACAGGAGACTGGATGAAAAACTATAAAGAAAAGAAGAGAGATTGTCATCTACTTAACTTTTAATGATGTTCTTCTTGTTGAAATACATCTCTTGCATAGTAGTAAGCAATTAGCAATGATACACATGGCGCCTTGCTAGGTAGTAGCGATGGACTAGCTGAAGGCTATTTAATCTGTCTCTCGGCAAATGAGAGGAAGACGTGATACGTCTTGTCGCAAGCTATGTCGTCCGTACAACTGGGGCGAGGTCAAGTCCGTGTCTTGTGACCTGCCATGTGGTGGCGCTAGGTTTGCGATTACATAGTGGCGACACGCGGGTCCGACATGTACTACAGGACCGCGGCCGATTTAAGTTACCACCTAGCAAGTGTGGTGTCTAGCGGTGACACCACATTCCTCCCCCGCAAATCGGCGAACGGTCGTGAGATAAGGCTTCCGCCCGCCGTGGGGAGGACCCCATGTTGACGTATGCGATGAGGTGGGGAGCCTAACAACAGGCGAGGCTGTGCCACCCGCACCCGGCCATTCGGTCCGAGGGGAGCTAGGAAACGCCTGCAAACCTAGTCCAGGGTGCACGTCAACATGAGGTGTTTGCGCACGGAATGATATAAGAGGAGCCGCGGGGTCGACCTCCATGTGGTCGGAGCACCCGACGGGCGAAGACGACATCCGGTCCGGAGCGGGCAAGAGGTCCATGGCGGAGGACGGCTGGTCACGGGAAGCAAGCGGCGGCGCGTGACCCAGGGAGGCGCGAGGCGGCCGCAGCGAAGTCGGGCGCGAGGGCCGCTTAGCGTCCCGTGCAGCGGGCCGGGCGGGCCGATTAATGTGACACACTGCTGGCGAAGTTTCAAATGATTCCTGAGCAAAGTCAAGTGTGTCTTGCCTGTCCAATATGTCTATCACTTGTTGCAGGGAGGGATTAACTAGTTTCAAAATCTGTTCCCTTATGCGAACATCAGAAACGTTTTGTGCAATTGCATCACGCACCATAGTATCTGAATATGGGAGGCCACATTCACAGGCAAACGCGCAGTCTCTAGTAAGTCCTTGCAAAGTTGCTACCCACTCCCTATTAGTCTGACCGGCCGTACGTTTTGTACGAAAAAACGTATACCGTTTTGCAACTACATTTACTGTTTCTTTGAAATAGGCATCTAAAGCCGACAAAATTTCTTCGTAGGACAGAGTTGCTACGTCGCGTCGGGGAAACAATTTCACTATCACACGGTAGGTAGACACACCGACACAAGAAAGCAAAAACGGCTGCCGCTCTTTACCTTGAATTCCATAAGCAGTGAGGTGGAAGTTGAACTGGCTGGCCCACTCAGTCCAGCTTTCGGTTGTGGCCTCAAAGGGCCTAAATGGCGGTGCGACAGCGTTGTGTGGCTGCGGTAGCGATGAAGCGGCGGGTGCCGCATCGGTTTGCAGCGCACGTTGACCCTGGACGAGCTGTCCAAGGGCTTCCAATAACGCCTGCGTCTGCTGATTCTGCAAGCGAAAAAATTCGGACAGTACATCTGGAGAATGCGGCGAAGCCATGACACAAGCAAATTAGAGCAAGTATAACACAAAGACTGCAACGTGGGCGCGGCACCACACCTCGGCGCCAAAATATTGTTGTGTCGATTCCCTAAGGTCTCGACACAATGAGTGGCTAGGTGCACGCGAAACTAACGCAGACGGGCGTAAATTCTGAAACAGGAGACTGGATGAAAAACTATAAAGAAAAGAAGAGAGATTGTCATCTACTTAACTTTTAATGATGTTCTTCTTGTTGAAATACATCTCTTGCATAGTAGTAAGCAATTAGCAATGATACACATGGCGCCTTGCTAGGTAGTAGCGATGGACTAGCTGAAGGCTATTTAATCTGTCTCTCGGCAAATGAGAGGAAGACGTGATACGTCTTGTCGCAAGCTATGTCGTCCGTACAACTGGGGCGAGGTCAAGTCCGTGTCTTGTGACCTGCCATGTGGTGGCGCTAGGTTTGCGATTACATAGTGGCGACACGCGGGTCCGACATGTACTACAGGACCGCGGCCGATTTAAGTTACCACCTAGCAAGTGTGGTGTCTAGCGGTGACACCACAGATAGTATGCCACGACGAGTACAGGCATGCATCAGTGTTACTGGGTGTTAGAGGGACCGGTGTGTACAGCAATCTGGACCACTAACTCTGAAGGTCTCGCTGTATCGTGGTACAACATGCAATGTGCGGTTTTCATGAGCAATAAAAAGGGCGGAAATGATTTTTATGTTGATCTCTATTCCAATTTTCTGTACAGGTTCCGGAACTCTCGAAACCGAGGTCATGCAAAACTTTTTTTGATGTGTGTACTGAAATCCCCTACGTATCACTCACATGTGTTGTTGTTGTGGTCTTCAGTCCTGAGACTGGTTTGATGCAGCTCTCCATGCTACTCCATCCTGTGCAATCTTCATCTCCCAGTACCTACTGCAGCCTACATCCTTCTGAATCTGCTTAGTGTATTCATCTCTTGGTCTACCTCTACGATTTTTACCCTCCACACTGCCCTCCAATGCTAAATTTGTGATCCCTTGATGCCTCAAAACATGTCCTACCACCCGATCCCTTCTTCTAGTCAAGTTGTGCCACAAACTTCTCTTCTCCCCAGTCCTATTCAATACCTCCTCATTAGTTACGTGATCTACCCACCTTATCTTCAGCATTCTTCTGTAGCACCACATTTCGAAAGCTTCTATTCTCTTCTTGTCCAAACTAGTTATCGTTCATGTTTCACTTCCATACATGGCTACACTCCATACAAATACTTTCAGAAGCGACTTCCTGACACTTAAATCTATACCCGATGTTAACAAATTTCTCTTCTTCAGAAACGATTTCCTTGCCATTGCCAGTCTACATTTTATATCCTCTCTACTTCGAACATCATAAGTTATTTTACTCCCTAAATAGCAAAACTCCTTTACTACTTTAAGTGTCTCATTTCCTAATCTAATTCCCTCAGCATCACCCGATTTAATTTGACTACATTCCATTATCCTCGTTTTGCTTTTGTTGATGTTCATCTTATATCCTTCTTTCAAGACACTGTCCATTCCGTTCAACTGCTCTTCCAAGTCCTTTGCTGTCTCTGACAGAATTACAATGTCATCGACAAACCTCAAAGTTGTTACTTCTTCTCCATGAATTTTAATACCTACTCCGAATTTTTCTTTTGTTTCCTTTACTGCTTGCTCAATATACAGATTGAATAACATCGGGGAGAGGCTACAACCCTGTCTCACTCCTTTCCCAGCCACTGCTTCCCTTTCATGTCCCTCGACTCTTATAACTGCCATCTGGTTTCTGTACAAATTGTAAATAGCCTTTCGCTCCCTGTATTTTATCCCTGCCACCTTCAGAATATGAAAGAGAGTATTCCAGTTAACATTGTCAAAAGCTTTCTCTAAGTCTACAAATGCTAGAAACGTAGGTTTGCCTTTTCTTAATCTTTCTTCTAAGATAAGTCGTAAGGTTAGTATTGCCTTACGTGTTCCAACATTTCTACGGAATCCAAACTGATCTTCCCCGAGGTCCGCTTCTACCAGTTTTTCCATTCGTCTGTAAAGAATTCGCGTTAGTATTTTGCAGCTGTGACTTATTAAACTGATAGTTCGGTAATTTTCACATCTGTCAACACCTGCTTTCTTTGGGATTGGAATTATTATATTCTTCTTGAAGTCTGAGGGTATTTCGCCTGTCTCATACATCTTGCTCACCAGATGGTAGAGTTTTGTCATGACTGGCTCTCCCAAGGCCATCAGTAGTTCTAATGGAATGTTGTCTACTCCCGGGGCCTTGTTTCGACTGAGGTCTTTCAGTGCTCTGTCAAACTCTTCACGCAGTATCTTATCTCCCATTTCGTCTTCGTCTACATCCTCTTCCATTTCCATAATATTGTCCTCAAGTAAATCGCCCTTGTATAAACCTTCTATATACTCCTTCCACCTTTCTGCCTTCCCTTCTTTGCTTAGAACTGGATTTCCTTCTGAGCTCTTGATATTCATACAAGTGGTTCTCTTCTCTCCAAAGGTCTCTTTAATTTTCCTGTAGGCAGTATCTATCTTACCCCTAGTGAGACAAGCCTCTATATCCTTACATTTGTCCTCTAGCCATCCCTGCTTAGCCATTTTGCACTTCCTGTCGATCTCATTTTTGAGACGTTTGTATTTCCTTTTGCCTGCTTCATTCACTGCATTTTTATATTTTCTCCTTTCATCAATTAAATTCACTCACATAGGAATCGTGAAAATAACGTTAGACTAATTACTCCACGGACAGAGGCATTCGATCAGTCATTCTTCCCGCGCTCCATACGTGAATGGAACAGGAAGAAACACTGAAAACTGGTACAATGGGACGTCCGCTCTGCCTTACACCTCACTGTGGTTTGCAGAGTATAGATGTAGAAGCCTGGGGTCTCTGGATCGAATCTCCTGTCAGTACTTTTTTTATTCCCATGTAATTCTAACAATAGGCTTTTCATGACTATGAAGTTATGAATATTTAGTTATTCATTTATTATTTTCAAAATCTTTATCCTGAAAAAAGGAAAAAAAATCGTAAAGAGATTGCAAACAAAAGCAGAATACAAGAGAACTTTCAATCAAATTAGTAGAGCATTTTATTTATACTATTGTATCTACATTTGTAACGAGCATAATGTGTGACATATGGAGTACTACACGTATCAGAATGATACTAATCGTAGATACACGGAAAACAGTAATTATTACGGCATACAGCGTGTGTAATGGACCCCAGTTTTTTGTATATTAATGGTGTTTTTCAGTGTGTGTGTTGAAAAACACATCTGATTCACAGTCATAGACGGTTCTGTCATCACACAGTTTCGCGGCGTACCACGCGTATCGAAGCATATTACCGGCTAATATTGCAGACAACTAATGGTGAACGATGGATTGAATTTTTATACAGTCTTCTCTGGAAACTATTCCTCTGTTTTGTTAGATAATATACGCACAACTTTGTAGTCATTTTATAAGGTTCTTAACCTATAGTAAAAATAAACGTCTCAAGGTTGTACCAGCGGAGTACATTTTGACATTTTGGACGAACTGCTTTAATACTACACGTTGGCAGACCCTCTCCGTCTTGGAGATTCGTCGTACAAACCGGGATTCGTTTGCCCTCCCCATGAATCTAGAATGTAGTAAAAAAAATCTTCTTCTCGCCGATTGTTACAAAATTCTTCTCTTATATTGTTGTGAGTTTGACAGACTTCAAAGATGTTGCAGTAGCGTACCTACAGTGTGCTTAGAAATTTCCGTTACAAACTTCTAGGACTTGTAGAGGGAAGTGAGTACGTAATATGTTGGATAGGAACCTATGTCCGGAAACGTACCGTTTCCGTTCTACGACTGTTTCAATGCAGGTTTGTGAAGCGTTCACGTCTGCTGAAGGAAAGACAAAACTCTCAGAGGTGCTTGCCCTGATGTGCAACAGACTAGACAGGATGACGTGTACTACGTCAGACGGTCACCTTTCTGCGAAACGTATTCAATGCCTATCTGTTCAAATGGCTCTGAGCACTATGGGACTTAACATCTGTGGTCATCAGTCCCCTAGAACGTAGAACTACTTAAACCTAACTAACCTAAGGACAACACACACATCCATGCCCGAGGCAGGATTCGAACCTGCGACCGTAGCAGTCGCGCGGTTCCGGACTGAGCGCCTATCTGTCTCCGACACAGTAAACATGGTTCGGTGCACTTTTCCGACTACACATACATGCTCCTTGTTTATGGCGAAACTCTAGATAACGGGGAGAGCTGCTGGTCGTTTTTTTTTACACAGCGGCTCCGAGAAACAGGCACCTTCACCGTGAGCAGGCAGGACTGTGGTGCTCCACGGCAACACCGAAACCCCGAATTCGAAGAAGAAGTACTGCATCGCGTTGAAGAGAACCCGTAAACGAGTATGCGAAGAATTGCGCTTACAATGCGTTTTAGTCGCGTCATCGTCTGCAGCGTCATGAACGAGCAACAATTACATCCGCACCACAACACGTTGCCTATTGCACGTGGTTCCTGCACCACTGCATCGACACACCTGTTTCCACGTTGAGTTCTGTTCACAAGTGACTGTAAGTTCACTATGGACTGTGTTCTAAAATCGCGAAATGGCCATGTATGGGCAGACGAAAACCCTCGTGCGACGCATGTTCAGGGATTTCAGCACCGGCTTGGTATTAACGCGTGGGTGGGTATTTTGGACGGTCGTGTGACTGGGCCGTACCTCCTAACATTCAAGCCAGCTCGTCCTGCATACTTAATCTTAAAAAAAAAAAAAAATGGTTCAAATGGCTCTGAGCACTATGGGACTTAACATCTGAGGTCATCAGTCCCCTAGAACTTAGCACTACTTAAACCTAACTAACCTAAGGACATCACACACATCCATGCCCGAGGCAGGATTCGAACCTGCGACCGTAGCAATCTCGACGGTTCCGGACTGAAGCGCCTAGAACCGCACGGCCACCGCGGCCGGCTACTTAATCTTCCTACAAAACGTATTGAACCGTTCGTGGAAGCTGTGCTACCGAATGCCCGTCAGGAGATGTGACTTAAGTATAATGATGCACCACCTCACATCTCACGTGCGGTTCGGAGACATCTCAACAGATGATATGGTAACAAAATGGATAGACGGAGGCGGTACAACCGCGTGGCCGCCGCGATCGCCAGATTTGACTCCTATGGACTTCTTCTTGTGGCGTCGTATGCAACTAGACACCAATAGGGACCGAGGAAATCTGCTGGCACGAGTTCTGGCCGCTGCACTAGAACTCGAAGAGACACCAGGTGGGATGAAGAGTGTGTACCAATACCAGTACTGTTCTGTTCGTACAGTATGCTGGGCCCTCTTTTGTTCTGGAATATTGTAAACACGTAATGTTTTAGTGTTAATATAAACAAATGCGCTTTAGTGATAAATGGACGTTTCGTTATATTTCCTTTCGAATTGTTACCTAATAACTGTACTGTGTTACGCCTGATTGAATTCCTCAAGCAGAAGTCGATGAGTTAAACATCTGAATAGAAACCGTCGGGGAACGGAAACGGTACATTTCCGGACATGGGTTCCTATTCAAAATATTATGTACTCACTCCACTTTACAAGTACTAGAAGTGGTAACGGGAATTTCCAACCACCCTGTATATTGCGCGCCTACTAAAGAACTAAAGAACCAGCAGCGAAATGCGATCTAGAGACTTCGTGCGTATATAACCAAACGCCTACTCCCTCGGCTGCGGGCACCTCGAGTACTAGCGACCATACAAACTATGTAAGCACGCCTAAAATTTTCAAACGCGATTTTCTCGAAAACTCCCACTTGTGCACTACACACCCTATCAATATGAGTCACGTCGATTAGGGGACATTCGTAAGGTCCCTTTGCCAGTAAAAACTTTTTAGATCTGAAATGAAGCCGGCCGGTGTGGCCGAGCGGTTCTAGGCCCTTCAGTCTGGAACCGGCTCCAAGAAACAGGCACCTTCACCGTGAGCAGGCATGATTGTGGTGCGGTGCTCCTCGGCAATGCCTCGGGCATGGACGTGTGTGTTGTCCTTAGGTTGGTTAGGTTTATGTAGTTGAAAGTTCTAGGGGACTGATGACCTCAGATGTCGCAGATGTCCCATAGTGCTCAGAGCCATTTTTGAACCTGAAATGAAGTTTGAGTGTAGAACTGCATAGGAGAAAGAGCGAATGAGCATACTAATGCATATGCGTTAACCTAAAAGTGTTACCACGAAGCACTATCTATGTGAATTAAACGACTCAAGCCCAAACGTGTATAGTAGAAGGTTTCCTTCATAGACCTCAGAAGACGCCTAAAACAATTAGGTGAAACATGCCTGGTTACACACAAAATTCTTTTGTAAATAAAGAGATTCTCTATAAAGTTATCAACCGTAACCTATCGTAGATCCCCTGTGTGCTGTATTTCTAGAGGGGGCCGAAATGCACGCGCTTAAACTCACGCAGGCTGGCGTGAGGTCTGCAACAGGATACGTAATGAATGGTATAAAGAAAAGTACGTAGCTTCTGGAATACTTTAACCCACATTTGGTGTACATCGCTCTTGTACAGATACAATCTCCATTTTTATATACTGGTAATGGCGCCTTGCTAGGTCGTAGGCAATGACTTAGCTGAAGGCTATGTTAACTATCGTCTCGGCAAATGAGAGCGTCATCCGTCAACAAGAAGTGTAACAAAAGTGATCCTCAAAACCATCATCTAACATTACTGACGTCCATTTGTTGTGGAATATTAGAGTATAGCGTGGGGTCAAACTTCCATGAGGTATTTCGAACAGAATGATTTAGTCCATCGCAACTAGAATGGATTGGAAGAAATCGGTAATGCGAAACCCAAATTACGCTTCTCTCACAAGACACATTGAAAGTAGACTTATGTAGGAAAAGTGTTTGACTTATTACCATACCAACGCTTATGCAGAAATACCCAGATCGTGCAATATTAATTGGAGGCGACAACCTACCGAGTAGCAAATTCGGGGGCCTACGAAAAATCACTTAGCGACTTGAAAGCTGCTACCCAGTCACTCGCTGACCAGTTTGACCGCAAAAAGAAAGCTGAAGTTTTAAATTTCGTAATTAAAAAATTATTCACGCAGAAGGAGAGAGTAGAAGACGTGTATTTCACAGTAGCGAAGATGAACAACAGCTCATAACTCTTTTAGAGCCAATGTTTAGTACACATTTTTTCTTGTTTTTGTCCGAACTACCACTTACGAAAGTTGCCTACCCTACAGTCTCAGCAGGAATCGTACCGGTGCATGCATTCCACTGTCAGGAGGTATAAGAACAATTTTTGCTTATAATTTTCGTCTTGGTCGTTGCTGGACAACCTGGTTTCTTTACCTCAAGTTGATACATTTACCCTTCTCCATCACCCTGAAAGTTTGTTGTATCATCACGGAATCACTCTGCATAAGAAGGGTAAAAGGACGCACCCGACTACGGTCGCAGGTTCGAATCCTGCCTCGGGCATGGATGTGTGTGATGTCCTTAGGTTAGTTAGGTTTAAGTAGTTCTAAGTTCTAGGGGACTGATGACCTCAGAAGTTAAGTCCCATAGTGCTCAGAGCCATTTGAACCATTTTTTTTCCTTCTCGAGCAGACTTAAACTCCATGATGGATGGTTTCGGCGTACTGGATGGATTTCCTGGAGTTATTGGTACAGTGGATTGTACGTACATAACGGTATATTCTTCCTTGGTAATATAATGCGGAACTTTCGTGCAATAGAAAATCATATTTTTCATTTAACTGCCAAACCACCAATGACCACAATTTAGTAACACAGGATACTGTTGCTTGGTGGGCTGGCTCTGTGCACGACAGTACAATCACTGAAGGGCCAAAGAAACTGGTACACCTGCCTAAATATCATGTAGGGCCCCGCGAGCCGCAACACGACGTGGATTCGACTAATGTCTGAAGTAGTGCTGGAGGGAATTGACACCATGAATTCCGCAGGGCTGTCCATAAATCCGTAAGAGTACGAACGGGCGGAGATCTCTTACGAAGAGCACGTTGCAAGGCATCCCAGATATGCTCAATAATGTTCATGTCTGAGGAGTTTGGTGGCCTGTGGAAGTTTTTAAACTGAAGAAAGTGTTCCTTGAGCCACTGTGTAGCAGTTCTGGACATGTGAGGTGTCGCATTGTCGTGCTGGAATTGCCCAAGTCCGTCGGAATGCACACTGGACATGAATGGATTCTGGTGATCAGACTGGATGCTTACGTACCTGTCACCTGTCCCATATCACTCCAACTGCACACGCCCTACAGCATTACAGAGCCTCCAGGAGGTTGAACAGTCCTCTGCTGCATGCAGGGTCCATGAATTCATGAGGTTGTCTCCATCCGCTCGATAGAATTTCAAACGAGACTCGTCCGACCGGGGTACATGTTTCCAGTCATCGACAGTCCAAAGTCGGTGTTGTCGGGCCCAGGCGAGGCGAAAAGGATTGTGTCGTGCAGTCATCAAAGGTACACGAGTGGGCCTTCGGCTCCGAAACCCCAAATCGTAGATGTTCCGTTGAATGGTTCGCTCGCTGATACTTGTTGATGGCCCAGCGTAGAAATCTGCAGCAATTTGCGGAAGGGTTGCACTTCTGTCACGCTGAACGATTCCCTTCTGTCGTCGTTAGTCCCGTTCTTGCAGGATCTTTTTCCGGCCGCAGCGATGTCGCAGATTTGATGTTGTACCAAAGTCCTGATATTCTAGGTACACTCGTGAAAAGGTCGTACGGGAAAATCCCCACTTCATCGCTACCTCGGAGAAGCTGGGTCTCATCGCTCGTGCGCTGACTGTAACAGCACGTTCAAACTCACTTAAATCTTAATAACCTGCCATTGTAGCAGCAGTCACCGATCTAAGAACTGTGCGAGACACTTGTTGTCTTATATAGGTTTTTGCCGACCGCAGCGCCGTGTTCTGCCTGTTTACATACCTTGGTGTTCGAATACGCATTCCTGTAATAGTTTCTTTGGAGCTTCAGTGAATGTTTAGTAACAGAAATTTATGAGTAAAATAGAGCTTGATCTTACATGGAGTGTAATGAAACTGTATTGAATATTTGACAACGCTTCCAGTTTCTCCATAAAACTACATCCATCCACTTTTTTCCTAGATTTTTCATGTTAAAGGCAACCAACTCTAAAAAATTATCGGTTTCAATATTTAGAAATTTGGCGTCCTTTTTGCACTCCATTTCGCAGCAAAAATACCGACGTCATGATGATAAACTGAAAAGACCGCACGTAAGTATCACAATATCATTATCTTTGCGTGTATAAGGGGCATTAAAATGAAACCTGGTCACTAGTGTAAAGTAGCAGTAACGATTTTACTAACTCAAAAACGTAATTATACACAGTACACATACTCAAAAATAGTCGCCAAAACTGTTGGCACATTTATCCCATTGCGACACTAGCCGGTCGATTACATCCTTGAAGAAGCTAGTAGGCTGCTGTCGGATCCAGGCCTAGACCCAGTCGTCGTCCGTTGCGAATAGATGTCCGCGAACAGCTCGTTTTAGAGGTCCAAACACATGAAAGTCACACTAAAGCATTCACTTCCGCAACCATTCCCGGTGTGATGACGCGATGAGCCTGTCCAGGACGAGCATCGTCTTCCAGTGTCTCGCGCCCCTCAAGGAATCGTTTGCGCCATCCCACAACACCTGAACTACTCAGACTGTGCACACCGTACACAGCCTGCATCCGTTGATGCAGTTGAGGGAGTTGGGGAGCCAGATACAGCCGACAGTTGCCGTTAGAGAGCGTTACAATTGCAAATCAGATAAATTATCGCGTCGCGTGTGGCGCAGGCGCTGTGGCTCGTGAGCCTGAATTTCCCGTCTGCTTCCACGTCAACGATAGCTACTGCGTCCCGTGTGAGGACGGCTTTACTATTACTTGTTCTTGAAACTTAGCGAGTAGGATTTTACGGGATAATTCGCTTATTATATTCAGGTGTCTGCCAGTTCAAGTTATTCATCATCTCCATGACGTTCTCTCATGCATTAAATGAACGCATGACCATACGTTCTGTCTTTGTTTGTATACGATCAGTATCCCCTGGTTGTGTGTCTGGAATGGGATCCACACACTTGAGCAGTATTCTATGATGGGGTGATAATGGATTTGTAGGAAGTCTGCTTTTTAGACTGATGGCATTTTCGCAGTATCCCACATACGAAACGGTCTGCCATCAACTTAACCTCCGAGTGAGTCATTCCATTTCAAACCCACACAAATTGTTACACCCGGTATTTGAGTCGACGGAGTCCAATTGGTTCATTGATATTTTATTCTAAGGATACTACGTTTCTTTCGTTCTGTAAAGTACACAATTTTACTTTTTGAACATTGGAAGCATTCAAAATTTTTGTTAATATTTTCTGGAAGCAGCGACCTTGTAATCTGTATAAAATCAGTGAAAAGACAATCTAGATCGCGATGGTACGTCATTAAAATGACCGGTTTCGGCCTATACTTTGGCCATCTTCAGACAGCATTGTCAGCTGAAGTTGATGAAGCGTACAACAGCAAGTTGACCTCAGTCGCTGAAAGTGAAGTTTCAGCGACTGATTTTGTGTTTAAAGCAAGTTTCCAATCTTTGCACCAATTTGAAATCTTGTCGAAATCGTACTGAATATCTCTGCAGCGTTTTTGAGATGGCACTTCAATATACAGGGTGGTCCATTGATCGTGACCGGGCCAAATATCTCACGAAATAAGTGTCAAACGAAAAAACTACAAAGAACGAAATTTGTCTAGCTTGAAGGGGGAAACCAGATGGCGCTACGGTTGGCCCGCTAGATGGCGCTGCCATAGGTCAAACGGATATCAACTGCGTTTTTTTAAAATAGGAACCCCCATTTTTATTACATATTCGTGTAGTACGTAAAGAAATATGAATGTTTTAGTTGGACCACTTTTTTCGCTTTGTGATAGATGGCGCTGTAATAGTCATAAACATCTGGCTCACAATTTTAGAAATGGTTCAAATGGCTCTGAGCACTATGGGACTCAACTGCTGTGGTCATTAGTCCCCTAGAACTTAGAACTACTTAAACCTAACTAACCTAAGGACATCACAAACATCCATGCCCGAGGCAGGATTCGAACCTGCGACCGTAGCAGTCGCACGGTTCCGGACTGCGCGCCTAGAACCGCGAGACCACCGCGGCCGGCACACACAATTTTAGAGGAACAGTTGGTAACAGGTAGGTTTTTTAAATTAAAATACAGAACGTAGGTACGTTTGAACATTTTATTTCAGTTGTTCCAATGTGATACATGTACCTTTGTGAACTAATCATTTCTGAGAACGCATGCTGTTACAGCGTGATTACCTGTAAATACCACATTAATGAAATAAATGCTCAAAATGATATCCGTCAACCTCAATGCATTTGGCAATACGTGTAACGACATTCCTCTCAACAGCGAGTAGTTCGCCTTCCGTAATGTTCGCACATGCATTGACAATGCGCTGACGCATGTTGTCAGGCGTTGTCGGTGGATCACGATAGCAAATATCCTTCAACTTTCCCCACAGAAAGAAATCCGGGGACGTCAGATTTAGTGAACGTGCGGGCCATGGTATGGTGCTTCGACGACCAATCCACCTGTCATGAAATATGCTATTCAATACCGCTTCAACCGCACGCGAGCTATATGTCGCACATCCATCATGTTGAAAGTACATAGCCATTCTGTCATGCAGTGAAACATCTTGTAGTAACATCGGTAGAACATTACGTAGGAAATCAGCATACATTGCACCATTTAGATTGCCATCGATAAAATGGGGGCCAATTATCCTTCCTCTCATAATGCCGCACCATACATTAAACCTCCAAGGTCGCATTAACCCGCCAAGGTGGCTGATGTTCCACTTGTCGCAGCCATTGTGGATTTTCCGTTGCCCAATAGTGCATATTATGCCGGTTTACGTTACCGCTGTTGGTGAATGACGGTTCGTCGCTTAATAGAACGCGTGCAAAAAAATGTCATCGTCCCGTAATTTCTCTTGTGCCGAGTGGGAGAATTGTACACGACGTTCAAAGTCGTCGCCATGCAATTCCTGGTGTATAGAAATATGGTACGGGTGCAATCGATGTTGATGTAGCATTCTCAACACCGACGTTTTTGAGATTCCCGATTCTCGCGCAATTTGTCTGCTACTGATGTGCGGATTAGCCGCGACAGCAGCTAAAACACCTACTTGGGCATCATCATTTGTTGCAGGTCGTGGTTGACGTTTCACATGTGGCTGAACACTTCCTGTTTCGCTACGGTCGCAGGTTCGAATCCTGCCTCGGGCATGGATGTTTGTGATGTCCTTAGGTTAGTTAGGTTTAACTAGTTCTAAGTTCTAGGTGACTAATGACCTCAGCAGTTGAGTCCCATAGTACTCAGAGCCATTTGAACCATTTTTTTGAATACTTCCTGTTTACTTATACAATGTAACGATCCGGCGAACGGTCGGACACTTGGATAATGTCGTCCAGGATACCGAGCAGCATACATAGCACACGCCCGTTGGGCATTCTGATCACAATAGCCATACATCAACACGATATCGACCTTTTCCGCAATTGGTAAACGGTCCATTTTAACGAGGGTAATGCATCACGAAGTAAATACCGTCCGCACTGGCGGAGTGTCACGTGATAGCACGTACTTATACGCTTGTGACTATTATAGCGCTATCACAAAGCGAAAAAAGTGGTCCAACTAATATATTCATATTTCTTTGCGTACTACACGAATATGTAATAAAAAATAGGGGTTCCTGTTTAAAAAAAACGCAGTTGATATCCGTTTGACCTATGGCAGCGCCATCTAGCGGGCCAACCATAGCGCCATCTGGTTTCCCCCTTCAAGCTAGACGAGTTTCGTTCTTTGTAGTTTTTTCGTTTGATGCTTATTTCGTCAGATATTTGGCCCGGTCACTATCAATGGACCACCCTGTATACAGTCAAGTCATATTAATGTGACCGCCTGTCAGAAGCCTGAATACTTTTCCAGGGTGGGCCTCTGCGAGACGTGCAGGAAGAGAGTTATTGAGGTTCTGGAAGGTACGGACATGTATCTGAGCCATGCCAACTCCACTCCCGTGGCCAGATGCGCTACGTTTCTCGGTTTATGAGGATAAATGGCGCGAACAGCCCGGTAGCGGTGGTTCCACAGATTGTCGGTTGAGTTTGAACTCGGGGAGTTTGGTGGCCAGGAGAGTAAGGTGAACCCATCCGGGTGCTCTTCGAACTACACACGTACACGGCGAGCTGTGTGTCCTGCTGGTAGATGCCGTCGTGTTGACGAAAAACAAGCTACATATACGGCTGGATTGGTCCCCAAGGATAGATGCATGCTTGTGTCGATCCGTTAACCCTTCCAGAATGACGACATCACCACGAGAATGCCACGAAAGCCACCAGACCATAACGCTCCTTCTTCCAGCGCGGACATTTCCGACTATCGTTGCAGAGTGTTCGCTTCCTGCTAATGCAGCACTGAAACGTCCCCTTTGAAAAATTATGAATGACAGTGCTGGAGAAACTCTTACGTTATTTGATACAGAAACAGCTGAACAAAACTCAACGTACTCAGACAGTTTTCTCTTTACTTATTCTGATCATCACTAAACTGACACACAATATTTTAGCGTAACGCAATCTGACTTTCAATAATCCCTACAAAAGAATGGCCCTGACTAGCAATAACCTATACATTTCATGAATCACTTACCTCACAAAAATCTTTGTTACTCGAACTACTGCAGTACAGCGAGCGCCAATATTGCTAGCTAAATAAAAGATTCTAACTACTGAAGGCGCTAACTACTGATAGGCATTGTTAGCAAATGAAAGATTTTGATAGAGAACAAACAATGTATTTACCTTAATAGCGTTCGAAAGTCATAACATATATATAATTTTGTGATATCCAATTAAACAAATTTCCCTTTTCTGACGGACACACGTCCATATCGTCCGCTCAAAACTCTGGCATCTCTCTCCCCACATCCACCACTGCTGGCTGTTCACATCCAACTGCCCAACACTACACTAGCGTGTTGTGTCGATTCCCTAAGGTCTCGACACAATGAGTGGCTAGGTGCACGCGAAACTAACGCAGACGGGCGTAAATTCTGAAACAGGAGACTGGATGAAAACTATAAAGAAAAGAAGAGAGATTTTAATATACTTAACTTTAATGTAGTCTTGTTCTTGTTGAAATACATCTCTTGCATAGTAGTAAGCAATTAGCAATGATACACATGGCGCCTTGCTAGGTAGTAGCGATGGACTAGCTGAAGGCTATTTAATCTGTCTCTCGGCAAATGAGAGGAATACTTGGTAGGTCTAGTCGCAAGCTATGTCGTCCGTACAACTGGGGCGAGGTCAAGTCCGTGTCTTGTGACCTGCCATGTGGTGGCGCTAGGTTTGCGATTACACAGTGGCGACACGCGGGTCCGACATGTACTACAGGACCGCGGCCGATTTAAGTTACCACCTAGCAAGTGTGGTGTCTAGCGGTGACACCACATAGCGAATATTCCAACAATGCCAACCAGCCACAGACAGCACACAAGCAGTCAGCGATTTTCATACAGAGCACTACGTGGCGTTATCAACATAAAAAACCTGAACAGCCTACTTACAGCATAAAACGTGATTCATCTCAAAAGGCCACCAGTCACCAATCAGAAGTAATTCCGGTACTGGCTTGCAAATTCCAGCCTTCTTTACGCCAATCAACAGCAGTTAGCGTGGGTGCATGAACCAGGTGCCTGCTGGGGAAGTCCATACGCAGCAAAGTTCGCGCAACGATCGTTGAGGAGACACTGTTGATAGCCCCTTGATTCATCATGGCGGTCAGATGCTCTCAACATTTGCACGTCTATTCGCCCGTACACATCTCCGCAGTTGTTCACCCCTGACACCTATGGCCTGTGGTGCACCACAGTTGCATCAGCGCCGGTTTCGATAGCGCCATTTTGCCATGCACAGTATACTTTAACCACAACAGCACACGATTGGTTTAAGACGTGGCCGTTTCGGAAATGCTTCCAACCTGGGACAGAAAGGCAATGATCATGCCGTTTTGGACGCCAGATAAAGCACTCCAATTCCGCGTCGCCCGGACATCCTTTATATACCCTCCACTGCTAGTGCTACCTCCTGGTGTCTGAGAGTGGTTATTGCACTTTGACGTCGATTATAAGCAGTGGTCTCATTAATGTGACTGGACCGCGTATAAGGGCAGTCATTTGGAAAGTAAATGAATTATTACCTGAAAAGTAATCGACATAATTGTCATCAGTGCTTTCGTGGAAAAATGTTGCGTTTCCCTATGGATCTGTGATTGTACTCAGGCAGGTACCTCTTTGTCCGAAGCAAATCAACGACCACGAACGTCTTTCTTCAGAGCTCTAAAAATCTGAAAATCTCTTAGGGAGAGATTGGGACTGTATGGGGAATGTGTAACGGCTTCCCAGCAAAACTTCTGCAGCATACTCGGAGCAACCTTGGCAACATGAGAGTGGGCATTTTGTTGGCAGGTTGTTTCGACTACGCTGCAAAAGTCTTGCTGGGAAGCCATTACACGCTTTTCATGCAATCCCAATCTCTCCCCATGCGATTTCCAGATTTTTAGAGCCCTGAAGAAAGACATTCGTGGTCGTCAATTTGCTTCGGACAAAGAGGTACAATCATAGATCCCTAGGCAAACGCAAACATTTTTCCATGGAGGCACTGACCATCTTATCTCACTATTGGATTAATGTATTGACAGTTATGACGATTACTTTTGAAATAATAGACAGTTTACTTACTTTTTTCCATCTTTCTCATTTTCATTTGATTGCCCGTTCTAGATAACTGCATCATCTGTGGAATGTCTGAGGCTGCTATAAATGTTGCCTGCTAGGTCATTAATATGGAACATGAAGGGTTCCAACATACTTCACTGGGGCACACCTGATGTCACTTGTACATCGACAAAGCTTCTGTCCACGTATGACCACGCATTTAGAAAGCATCGCACGTGCGAAACTCAGTAGTCCATATTCCTATATTTCTGGGAAGTGTTTGTCATGGTGCCGTACTGCAGACTGCTAATGAAGGTCCGAGAATATGGATTAGGTTCCCAGATATGTGAGAGGCCCGAAGACTTCGTAAGAGATAGAACGCAGTACGGTGTCTTCGATAGCGAGTGATTTTCAGAGCCAAGGGTACCGTCAGGATGCCCCGGGGGAAAGTGGTAGGCCCGAGGGAGTAAGATAGGACCGGCTTTTGATGGGTGAACAGCAACTTGCGACTGTTTGCTGCTGACGCTTTAGTATATGCGAAGGTATCGTCGTTGAGTGACTGTAAAACTGTACACGGTAATTTGTACATATTTTTCTATTTCGTGTGATGAATGGCAGCTTGTTCTAAATGTTGTATAACGTAAGTTAATGCAAATAGGAAAAACAATCCCGTAATGTTCGAATACAGCATTACTAGTGTGCTGCATGACCCAGTCACGCCGATTAAATATCTAGGCGTAACTTGCAAAGCGATATGGAATGGAACGACCACGTATGGATGGTAGCTGGGAAGGCGAATGGTCGGTGTCGGTTTATTGGGAGAACTTTAGGAAAGTGTGTGTAACTCGTCCATAAAGGAGAGCGCATACAGAACACTGGTGCGACCCCTTCTTGAGTTCTGCTCGTATGTTTGAGATCCCCACCACGTCGGATTGAAGGACGACACCGAAGCAATTCAGAAGCGTGCTGCTATATTCGTTGACAGTAGGTTCGATTAGTACGCGAGTATTCCCAGGTGCTCTATGAACTGAAACTGGAATTCCTGAAGAGAAGGTGGTGTTCTTTTCGCGAAACAGTAAGAGAAAATTTAGAGAACCTGCATTTGAAGCTGACCGCAGAAAGAACCTGCTGCCGCCAAAGTGCATTTCGCGTATGGATCACGAAGATAAGAGAAATTACGGCTTGTAAGGGGGCATATAGCCAGTCTCTTTTCCCTCGCTCTATTTGCTTGTATGTACGTACATCAATGTAGATCGATGGATGACTCCATCCAAGGTAACATGATATGTCCATCCTACTAATAAATCCTGTCCAGCCAGAAATTCCATTTTAGATGCCCCACGATCATACTTCTGCGAGTAAGCATTGGAGTTGTACTGACTCAGATACTTTTCGGAACTCAAGCAATACTGTATCTAACTGACTGGTGTGTGTGTGTGTGAAATCTTATGGGACTTAACTGCTAAAGTCATCAGTCCCCTCCAGTCCCTAAGCTTACACACTAGTTAACCTAAATTATCCTAAGGACAAACACACACAGCCATGCCCGAGGGAGGACTCGAACCTCTGCCGGGATCAGCCGCACAGTCCATGACTGCAGCGCTTGAGACTGCTCGGCTAATCCCGCGTGGCTCTAAGTGACTGCCTCGATTCATGACGTTGAGGACATCATGTAAGAACAGTGCGATTTGGGAGTCACATAATGATTGAAGTTCGTTGCTAGTTTACAGGAGTTAAGAAAATACCGAGACGATAACATACTGTCAAGCTGACCATTGACATCAGAAGACGTGCAGTTGAGCAATCTGGATGCCTAAAGCAGGAGGCAGTAAAACTTTGGAAAGTTTAGAGGCGGTTTTCATCCAGTAGTGCGTATTGAATGGGTGTTGTTGGTCTATATCTACACTTAGTGACTAAATGTGAGGTGCGTGTCAGAGGGTAGCTTATGTTGCATTATTCATTAGGGTTTCTTCCCATTCCATTTATGGATATGGCATGTGACGAGTGGCTGCTTGCATGCCTCACTGCCTGCTGTTATAACCGTGTATTTATCTGCGCAATCTGTACTAGAAAATAAGAATGGAAGAGAATGAAAGAAGTGAGACAGGGGGTAGTCTTTCTCACTTTCTGTCCAATCTACACATCGGGATGCAGTCTTTCGTTCCTACTGTTCAACCTTCGCATGGGATAAGTGTGGACAGAAATGAAAGAAAGGTTCACGAGTGGGAATAAAATTTGTGGTGAAATATCAAAGATGTCCTGAGTGAAAGTGAGGAAAAATTGCTTGACCTGTTAAATGCCTAATGAACACACACTATGGACTCAGAGTAAACCGAAGGAAGACGAAAGGAATCAGGCGTAGCAGAATTGAGACCACGAAGTAGACGAGGTGAACGTATTCTGCTAACTGGGAAGTGGAATAACCAATGACGGACGAAGCAAGAAGGTAATAGAAATAGAGCCTAGCACAGCCGGAGAGGGCATATCTGGTTCCTACTAGTCTTAAACATTTGCCTTAATTTGAGGAAGAAATTTCTCACAATGTACATTTGGAACACAGCATTATATAGAAGTGAACATCGACTATAGGAAAATTGAAAAGAAAGCAATCGAAGTGTTTGAGATGTGGTATTATAGAACAATGTTGAAAATTAAGGGAACCGATAAGGTAGGAGAGGAACTTGGGGAAAACATTGGCAAGAACAAGGGACAGGATGATAGAACATACGTTAAGACATGAAAAAATAACTTCCATGGTACTAGAGAGAGCTGTAGAGCGTAAAACTGTAGCGGAAGACAGATTCTGAAGTAGATCTAGCAAATAATGGAGGATGTTGGGTGCAAGAGCTGCACTGACAAGGAGAACACGGGAAGTGCCATAACCCGATTTCCCAGAAACTACACTAAGTGGAAGTGGGGCCAGAAAAGGCGGACTCAATTCCGATATTGTTGTTTTTCTGTGCAAACGCCCGCATCTCGTGGTCGTGCGGTAGCGTTCTCGCTTCCCACGCCCGGGTTCCCCGGTTCGATTCCCGGCGGGGTCAGGGATTTTCTCTGCCTCGTGATGGCTGGGTGTTGTGTGTGATGTCCTTAGGTTAGTTAGGTTTAAGTAGTTCTAAGTTCTAGGGGACTGATGACCATAGATGTTAAGTCCCATAGTGCTCAGAGCCATTTGAACCATTTTTTTCTATGCAAACACGGACCTAATGGAAGGGTTCCAAGATAAAGTAATTGTTATTCGTAGATATTCCATCACTTCTGAGTAAAAGACGGTCAAAGTTTTACAGGTAATTTATATGCCTTTTAGCGAGTGAACAGTTCAACTAAAGCGGTAGTACAGTGGCTAGCATCGCGGCTTTACGTTTTTGCGCCACGTATTTGAAATCCGATTTTTATTTTTGTTTTTGTTTTTTCATTTATCTACACCCTGTCTCCACAGAAGATTACTACACGAATGTTTTGCAGTGTGTACTGAAACAACGTTGTCATTATTCGTCCATTAATTGTAGATCTGGTGAATGCATCAAAAGAAAGAAAGGAATTGTTTTCGGTGAAATTACTGTAGTGTACTTTGATTCATAATCAACTGTATCCACCCGATTTCGGAAAAGCGATCGATTAAGCGTGGTTTGTCGAGAAATTATTTCCAACGCGTGAAATCGTCAGTACTGTTAACGACGTTCCTTTCCCGAATGAGATTCATACGAATAAATACACTAGCAAACCTGTCTTCACACAATGCTCGTGGTATTCGAAATTTCTGTGTTTAGAATGTGTGTACGACTCGTACATCCAAAGGAATGCACCAAATCTTCTGAAGAATAAACATAAGAATAAAATATAAAAATTAAGAATTGATATAAGAATGAAATGTAAGAACATCACAATTTGAAAAGATGGCAATCCCTGAAAAGACAATACACACTATTACATGATAAATATACGACGGTTATTGTGGAACCTAATTGTAATTTTACAATTAACATAACGCTTTTGTTCAAATGGTTCAAATGGCTCTGAGCGCTATGGGACTTTTCTGAGGTCATCAGTCCCCTAGAACTTAGAACTACTTAAACCTAACTGACCTAAGGACATCACACACATCCATGCCCGAGGCTAAAATGGCTCTGAGCACTATGGGACTCAACATCTTAGGTCATAAGTCCCCTAGAACTTAGAACTACTTAAACCTAACTAACCTAAGGACATCACACACACCCATGCCCGAGGCAGGATTCGAACCTGCGACCGTAGCAATCCCGCGGTTCCGGACTGCAGCACCAGAACCGCTAGACCACCGCGGCCGGCTGCCCGAGGCAGGATTCGAACCTGCGACCGTAGCGGTTGCGCGATTCCAGACTGTAGCGCCTAGAACCGCTCTGCCACTCCTGCCGGCTAACGCTTTTGTATTCCCTAACTTGATAAGAAACATTCTACATGGGTAGATAAATGGAGAAAATATAATAACCAAAGACAATAGCCAGGTTTCGAATACAGGACACCAAAGCGAGAGACCCTGATGCTAGCCACTAAGCCAACAATTGGGCTGCGCTTGTCGCTCGCTGAAAGGCATGTAAATAATGTCGAAAATTTTGACGATTTTTTTTTTTTTCATAGGATGAGACGAGACACGTGTTCGCGTATTTTGGCTCTAGTGAGAGAAGTTTCTGTAAAATCGGGTCATGGCACTTGTGTTCTTCTCGTGATGTGAAGAGGATAGCACAGGAGAGGAATACGTGGCGGGCCACATCAAACGAGTCAGAAGACTGATGACCCAAAAATGGAAGCTAACTCAGCCGTAAATTCTGTGTAGAATGTGACGGGGATTGCGTCGCGCCCTGGAGACTTGTTGGTGGTGGTCTGCATTCCTAGCGGGGACGCTCCCTCTCATTTGTGGAGAGTGCCCTGCTGCAACACCTGGAACCTGTCTGGCAACACGGAGAGCGACGTGGTTTGTTGTTTTTCTGCCGTAGCCACGTAATCGGCTTCCAGGTACAGGTAGGTAGGCAGGCAGGCAGGCGGCTCTTTAATGGCCTTGGCCGCCGGCTGTGTGGGGTGGAACGCCCCAACACAGCCCTGGAGAAAGCCTGCCTCCAATCCCGCTCGGGATAGCTGCTCCAGGGCCGGCCGCAGGGTCATTACCATTGCTTTCGCCAGTCACGAAGGATGTACCGCAAGGTTCAATTTTGGACCACTCCTACACCTCTACTTAACAACCATCAAGCGGTATTACCACTTTATCAGACGATACTAATGTTACAATAAATCCCATTAACGAGAAGCAACAGAAAATATTGGTAATTATGTTTTTCGAAGAATTATTAAGTGTTGTTGTTGTGGTCTTCAATCCTGAGACTGGTTTGATGCAGCTCTCCATGCTACTCTATCCTGTGCAAGCTTCTTCATTTCCCAGTACCTACTGCAGCCTACATCCTTCTGAATCTGCTTAGTGTATTCATCTCTTGGTCTCCATCTACGATTTTTATCCTCCATGCTGCCCTCCAATGCTAAATTGGTGATCCATTGCTGCCTCAGAACATGTCCTACCAACCGGTCCCTTCTTCTTGTCAAGTTGTGCCACAAACTCCTCCCCAATTCTATTCAATACCTCCTCATTAGTTATGTGATCCACCCATCTAATCTTCAGCATTCTTCTGTAGCACCACATTTCGAAAGCTTCTATTCTCTTCTTGTCCAAACTATTTATAGTTCATGTTTCACTTCCATACATGGCCACACTCGATACAAATACTTTCAGAAACGACTTCCTGACACTTAAATCTATACTCGATGTTAACAAATTTCTTTTCTTCAGAAACGCTTTCCTTGCCATTGCCAGTCTACTTTTATATCCTCTCTACTTCGACCATCACCAGTTATTTTGCTCCCTAATAGCAATACTCATTTACTACTTTAAGCATCTCATTTCCTAATCTAATTCCCACAGCATCACCCGATTTAATTCGACTACATTCCATTATTCTCGTTTTGCTTTTGTTGGTGTTCATCTTATATCCTCCTTTCAAGACACTGTCCATTCCGTTCAACAGGTCTTCCAAGTCTTTTGCTGTCTCTGACAGAATTACAATGTCATCGGCGAAGCCGGCCGGAGTGGCCGTGCGGTTCTAGGCGCTACAGTATGGAACCGCGTGACCGCTACGGTCGCAGGTTCGAATCCTGCCTCGGGCATGGATGTGTGTGATGTCCTTAGGTTAGTCAGGTTTAAGTAGTTCTAAGTTCTAGGGGATTGATGACCACAGCAGTCAAGTCCCATAGTGCTCAGAGCCATTTGAACCAATCATCGGCGAACCAAAGTTTTTACACTCCTGGAAATTGAAATAAGAACACCGTGAATTCATTGTCCCAGGAAGGGGAAACTTTATTGACACATTCCTGGGGTCAGATACATCACATGATCACACTGACAGAACCACAGGCACATAGACACAGGCAACAGAGCATGCACAATGTCGGCACTAGTACAGTGTATATCCACCTTTCGCAGCAATGCAGGCTGCTATTCTCCCATGGAGACGATCGTAGAGATGCTGGATGAAGTCCTGTGGAACGGCTTGCCATGCGATTTCCACCTGGCGCCTCAATTGGACCAGCGTTCGTGCTGGACGTGCAGACCGCGTGAGACGACGCTTCATCCAGTCCCAAACATGCTCAATGGGGGACAGATCCGGAGATCTTGCTGGCCAGGGTAGTTGACTTACACCTTCTAGAGCACGTTGGGTGGCACGGGATACATGCGGACGTGCATTGTCCTGTTGGAACAGCAAGTTCCCTTGCCGGTCTAGGAATGGTAGAACGATGGGTTCGATGACGGTTTGGATGTACCGTGCACTATTCAGTGTCCCCTCGACGATCACCAATGGTGTACGGCCAGTGTAGGAGATCGCTCCCCACCCCATGATGCCGGGTTTTGGCCCTATGTGCCTCGGTCGTATGCAGTCCTGATTGTGGCGCTCACCTGCACGGCGCCAAACACGCATACGACCATCATTGGCACCAAGGCAGAAGCGACGCTCATCGCTGAAGACGACACGTCTCCATTCGTCCCTCCATTCACGCCTGTCGCGACACCACTGGAGGCGGGCTGCACGATGTTGGGGCGTGAGCGGAAGACGGCCTAACGGTGTGCGGGAACGTAGCCCAGCTTCATGGAGACGGTTGCGAATGGTCCTCGCCGATACCCCAGGAGCAACAGTGTCCCTAATTTGCTGGGAAGTGGCGGTGCGGTCCCCTACGGCACTGCGTAGGATCCTACGGTCTTGGCATGCATCCGTGCGTCGCTGCGGTCCGGTCCCAGGTCGACGGGCACGTGCACCTTCCGCCGACCACTGGCGACAACATCGATGTACTGTGGAGACCTCACGCCCCACGTGTTGAGCAATTCGGCGATACGTCCACCCGGCCTCCCGCATGCCCACTATACGCCCTCGCTCAAAGTCCGTCAACTGCACATACGGTTCACGTCCACGCTGTCGCGGCATGCTACCAGTGTTAAAGACTGCGATGGAGCTCCGTATGCCACGGCAAATTGGCTGACACTGACGGCGGCGGTGCACAAATGCTGCGCAGCTAGCGCCATTCGACGGCCAACACCGCGGGTCCTGGTGTGTCCGCTGTGCCGTGCGTGTGATCATTGCTTGTACAGCCCTCTCGCAGTGTCCGGAGCAAGTATGGTGGGTCTGACACACCCGTGTCAATGTGTTCTTTTTTCCATTTCCAGGAGTGTATTTCTTCTCCATGGATTTTAATACCTACTCCGAATTTTTCTTTTGTTTCCTTTACTGCTTGCTCAACATACAGATTGAATAACATCGGGGAGAGGCTACAAACCTGTCTCACTCCCTTCCCAACCACTGCTTCCCTTTCGTGACCCTCGACTCTTATAACTGCCATCTGGTTTCTATACAAATTGTAAATAGCCTTTCGCTCCCTGTATTTTGCACCTGCCACCTTTAGAATTTGAAAGAGAGTGGTTCTCTGAAAATAGGCTTTCCCGTATGTAGAGAAAAAACACTATATTCATATCTGTAAATGAAACGGTCATATCAACCATTGATGTAGTTTATTACATGGGTCAGTAAATAGGGTAGAACACAATTATTCGATTGCAACAGCTTACTGTTTGGCGTCCCAGCGAATTCAGTGGTAGGGGCCGTCCCCGAGCCAATCATAGTTTATTCACAAGCGCCAATTGCTCACGATATTGCCTGTTTTGTAGGTGCACGCAGTCCTGCCAAGCGTGGCACAGTGTACGCCAATAACGCTGCAATATGGCAGTCGAAAAGTTACTTCATTCGAGTTATAACCTATTAATGCGACACTATTCGGTTTTTAACCCAATTTGCAGAAATTTGTGGTTCAGTATTCCACGTGTAGAACTTGATATGGTCTTATTGTGGGCAATACACACACACACACACACACACACACACACATATACACGCACACACGCGCGCGTGCGCACAGTAGTTGCACGTATCGCGTTTGAAATAAATTTTCAAAAAATAAACTGTAAGAATATAGGAAAGCACTGGAAAAGAGAGTCGACACATGGAAAATAATGAAAAGTTCAGGAAATACGGAACACTGGGAATAATTCAGAAAACAATGAAAAGAAACATCAAGGATGCTCCGCAGAGTCAAACGATTATTTGAGAATGCAAAATTACAAAAGCTCCAGGACAGCTTTACAAAAAATAATAGCTGAGATTTCCTTCAAACTTTCAAAGACAAACTCAAATTATACTAGCTCCCAAGTATTAGCTTCAAAAATGAACAGGGCAAAATTGGATTGAACAATCAAGAAAATTGCAATATACTAGGCAGATACCTCGAGAAGCTGCCCAATTGTCCACGTCCAACCACCAAACTGAAGCTTCTGGCTCACCCTGAGAACCTAGAGGATGATATGTCACCAACAAAAGAAGAAATAAAGGAAGCCCTAAAAAGTCTCAAAAACAACAAGACCTGCGGAGAAGACTTAATATTAGCAGAAATGCTGAAATGGGCAGAACTGGAAATCCTAGACGACCTACACAGAAGCTTCCAGGAAGTATGGGAGACAGAAAAGCAGCCAGACGAATGGAAAACGGCACTGATCCACCCACTCCATAAGAAAGGTGCAAACAAGATGTAAACAACTACAGAGGCATGTCACTGCTCCCAGTCACCTACAAAATCCTCTCAGAGGTAATGCTGAATAGAACGAAAGGAATCCTAGATAAACAGCTTGGAGAATACCAAGGTGGGTCCCGGAAAGGCGGCTCCTGTGCCAAACAAATTTTTAATTTGAAATTAATAATCCTATATAGAATCCGGAATGGCAAAAATATAGTGATTTCTTTCATTGACTCCAAAAAAGCCTTTGACTCGGTGGGTAGAGAGACCCTAGATAGGGTCATCAGAGAATTTGGGGTCAAAAACAAGCTGGCAAACATTATCAGAGAAACCTTAACAGGCATAACTTCCGAAGTGACTTTTATGGGATAACTGTCCCACCCATTTGAAATCAAGACAGGTGTGCGACAGGGTGATGGGTTATCACCAATACTATTTAACTGTGTCTTGGAGAGAATTGAGACAATCTGGAATTCCGAACTTCAAAATCAAGGGATTAGCCCAATCTGTCTAGGATGACAATCGGGAGTAGTCAGAGTCAACTGCTTGGCTTTCGCTGATGATTTTGCAATACTTAGAAGAAGTGGCCATACAAATAAACCTACTAGAAAGGATCGCTGGCAAGACAGGACTTAGGATCTCGAAAGAGAAGACCAAGTTCATGACAAGTGACAAACATGTACCACAATGCCTTGAAACAGAGACTGGACGGATCGAGAGGTTAAAAAAAATTCAAGTACCTCGGTGAAGCCATACAAAAGAACGGACTGGAGATAGCTGCTGTGGGGGACCGGATCTCAAAAATTGAGAGCGCTTACGGATTAACTAAAATCATTTACAACAAAAAGTGCATCTCTTGGAATGCCGAAATAAAGCACAACAATGTTCTGGTAAAAACAGAGTGCCTCTATGGCAGCGAATGCCTCTCAATGAATTACAAATTGGAAAAGCTGGACATACTAGAAAGAAGAATATTATGGAAAATCATTGGTCTAACCCAGGTTGAAAGTGGCTGGAAATTTCGGAGCAAGAATGAAATCTACAAAAAGGTATAGAAAGTCTCGGAGACCACGGAAAAGAGGAGTTAATCATTTCTAGGACACCTGTACAGAATAGACAAAACCAGACTAACCAGAAGGATGTTCGACTACCTGTGGAAACAGAAGACAACAACGGCATGGATTAAGGAAGCTCGTAAAGATCTGGAAAGGTTCAACATTCAGGAGGTTCAGATGTTAAATGGGGATACATTTCGGACCATGATTCAAAATTTGGAAGGATTTGAAATCGAAATAACTAGGAAGACTGGAAGAGCGTGGACCTGTGAACAGAAGCAACAGCACAGCGTCCATGTGAAGGAGTGCTGGAGAAAGAGGAAACTTCAGACAAAGAAGAAATGAAATTTGTAGCGTGATCATAAGTGGTCAGTTCGCAAATTAAAAAAAAAAAAGGAAAAGAAAAACTGTAAGAGGCAATCAAATGAAAACGAGGCGGATGGACACACGGAAAAAGTGAGTAAACTGTTCATTATTTCAAATGAAACGCTGACACTGGTAATACATTTATCCCACTGTCAGACGACACGATCAGTGCCTTAATGGAAAAATTTTTGTGATTGCCTATAGAACCATCATAGTACCCAGATGTTCCACATGTTGCCAAGCGTGTTTCGACTACGCTCCAGAGGTTTCGCTGGAATGCCTTACACATCCTCCATACAGTTGCGATCTCTCCCCATGCGATATACATATTTTTGGAACCCTGAAGATAGACATTCGTGGCCGTTGATTTGCTTCGGACGAGGAGGTGCACGCCTGCGTATAATCATGGTTCCGGAGGCAGTTGCAAACATTTTTCCACGAAGGCATCGACCGCGTTTGCACAAGTGGGCCGCGCCGTTTGAGGCGTCCTGTCACGGACTGCGCGGCCTCTCCCGCCGAGTTCTCCCTCGGGCACGGGTGTGTGTGTTGTTCTTAGCATAAGTTACTTTGAGTAGTGTGTAAGTCTAGGGACCGATGACCTAAGCAGTTTGGTCCCTTAGGAATTCACACATATTTGAACATTCACACAGTGGGATACATGTATGAACAGTTACGGCGATTTCTTTTGAAATAATAAACAGTCTATTTACTTTTTATGGTTGCGTAACTCAATCGGTAAAAATGGAACCCTTATAGAATCACTTTGTTGTCCGTCTGGTTGTCTGTCCGTCGACTGTTAAAAATCCTTTTTGTCAGGAATAGATTGACTTGTCAACTTAAAATTTATGTCACATACTATGGTCTATCGTCTGTTGGAGATGTAATAAACGTCAGCTTCTAAGTCAGTGCAGTCATAAGTTACGGCCATGTATGTCACATATATTGAGACTCGTAAACTCACTCATAAAAACCTACAAGTTACTCCCCGTTGACCTAGAATCTTGAAATTTGCCAAGAATCAAGGTTTTACAATACAATAAAAGAAAAAAAACCCTAAAATTGTTGATTTGTAATTGTATCGTATGAGAAGCATTTTTCTGCCATTTGGTATGCTCCTATCTGCCTGTCGGCCTGTCTGTTGATACCCCTTTTTCTCAGGAATGGCAAGACGTATCATGTTGAAATTTACGTCACATGTTGAGATCTATAGTCTTTTGACGGTGTAAAAACATTAACCTTGTAATTCGATGCAGTCAAAAGATGCCGCCATTTGTGTCACACATTTTGATGGTCGTATTCGCAGACTGACTCACTGACATCTATAGAGTACTTCCCGATGACAAAGAATCATGAAATTTGCCAACAAAAAAGGTAACACACTAAAGGAAAAGAATAAGAAAATTGTTAATTTGTAATTATACAACACAAAAAAAGATTCGTTTGTCATTTGGACTTGAAATTAAAACGTTCTCGAAAGTCCTGGAATCTCTGGGACCGATATCGTGCCAGTATCAATGTCGAGAACAGGCAAAACTCGTCGAGATCTTCTGTTGCCGGAATGGATGAACTTTCTGTGTACGTAATTAAATTTGTACGGAACCTTTAGGGAGCGAATCGTCCTCGCACCTGACCAATTTTTTTTCCCATCTGTCTCGTTTTCAACTGACTACCCCACATATAAATTACACAACTTATTTCTTTACCATTCGTTTACACTCTTTGAGCCAGTTTCTGCCTTGTGGTTAACACTCTGAAACTGCCTGGAGTGATAATGAGTCCATCAAGTGTGCACTCAGAATCAAGATGTTTCACTGAGGTCACGTTGTCGTGCTTGATTTACAAGTCATAATTCACAGAATCCTCGACGTCCGCCCGGAATTCATTTACAACGGAAATGTCATAAATCTGAAGATGCTACGTTCCCGACCTGCTATGTCGACAGCTTATTGATGAAGCTCAAACCAACCTTGGACCGCATGGCACTCGGCGACGAGATGCGAGCAGCAGACGAATAAAGTGAATTGCCCAGTCACGCGTGTGGCTGTCCTTGGAACGCTGTGCTACGTCATTGCGAGATACCGAGCACTTCACCGTTGGACGTATTCCTTCTCAGTGGAGCGGTAGCGTGATTGTTTTCCAGCAGCCACATCACTGATTGGACAGTACTTCCGGCCCATGGGCATAACTTTACCTGGCCGACCTTGTGTACTTGTTTCTTCCGACTGGTAAGAGAGAGCTAATTTCGACAGATGATCGCCTTCTATACGTAACTGACACACACAAACCAAGGGAAGGAAACTCCTAATAGAAAATTCTGCTTGGCGAAGTTTGGGATTCTGCTACAGGACAATATACTCCACAGGTAAAATTTTTTCTGCTCATAAATACAGAAGTAGCGTAGTCTACGAGGAGACAGATGGACTGGGTCGGTGGAATCTGCCAATAACGGAGGTCAGATTTGACTCGTGACGTAATGATGAAGCTTTGGCGTGTAACCCCATACGTGCGCAGAGACAATATCTATTTTGCTTGTATATTAGTTTTTGGACGATAGGTTGTGGCGAGAGATTAACACCCAGCTTAGAGGTTTATGTTACATTGGGAGGTGACAAGAACGTTTGGTTGTGAGCTGACCGAGCCAACGAATGTGATGGCGTATGAATAATAATTATTATAATGCGTATTTTATGCGTAGGTGATTTCGATAGTGCAAACTGGCGAAGCAGGCAGCCTAGAGGACAAATGTAAGGATTTAGAAGCCTATTTCACTAGGGGAAATATAGATACCACATAAGGAAAATTAAGGAGGCCTTTAGGGGAAAGAGAAGCAGCTCTATGAATATTAAGAGCACTGATGGTAAACCAGTCACAAGTAAAGAAGGGAAGGAGTATATAGAGGGTCTACACAAGGGAGAGGAACTTGAAAGCAATATTATAGAAAGGGAAGTAGGCGTAGATGAAGATGAAATGGGAAACATTATAGAGCGAGAAAAATTTGACAAAGCTCTGAAAGATCTGTCGAAACAAGGCTGCGGGAGTAGATAGAGCTACTGATAGCCCTGAGAGAGCCAGCCGTAACAAAACTCTTCCATCTGGTTTGCAAGATCTATGAGACAGGCGAAATACCCTCAGACTTCAAGAAGAATGTATTACTGTCAGACATAGCAAAGGGCTTAGAAGAGCAGTTGAACGGAATGGATAGTGTCTTGAAAGGAGGATATAAGATGAACATCAACAAAAGTAAGATAAGAGTAATGGAAGGCACACGAATTACATTAGGCGATGCTATGGGAATTAGATTAGGAAATAAGACAGTTAAGGTATTAGATGAGTTTTGCTATTTGGGCAGCAAAATAAGTGATGATGGTCGAAGTAGAAAGGATATAAAATGTAGACTGGCAATGGCAAGGAAAGCGTTTCTGAAGAAGAGAAATTTGTTAACATCAAGTATAGATTTAAGTGTCAGGAAGTCGTTCCTGAAAGTATTTGTATGGAGTGTAGCCATGTATGGAAGTGAAACGTGGACGATAAATAGATTGGACAAGAAGATTAGCTAGGTAGATCACTTAACTAATGAGGAGGTATTGAATAGAATTGGGGAGAAGAGAAATTTGTGGCACAACTTGACTAGAAGAAGGGATCGGTTGTTAGGACATGTTCTGAGGCATCAAGGGATCACCAATTTAGTAATGGAGGCCTTTTCTGAAAGTATTTGTATGGATGGAGTGTAGCCATGTATGGAAGTGAAACATGAACAATAAATAGTTTAGACAAGAAGAGAATAAAAGCTTTCGAAATGTGGTGCTACAGAAGAATGCTGAGGATTAGATGGGTAGATCACATAAACTAATGAGGAGGTACTGCATAGAACTGGGGAGAAGAGAAATTTGTGGTACAACCTGACTAGAAGAACGGGTCGGTTGGTGGGACACATTTTGAGGCATCAAGGGACCACCAATTTATTACTGGTGGAAAGCGCGGGGGGGGGGGGGGGTAAAAATTGTAGAGGGAGACGAAGAGATGAACAAAGTAAGCAGATTCAAAAAGATGTAGGTTGCAGTAGCTATTCGGAGGTGAAGAGGCTCGCAGAAGATAGAGTAGCATGGAGAGTTGCAGTCTTTGGACTGAAGACAACAACAAAATGATCTCGATAAGTGATTCAGGTTATTTAGTTTGATCTTAATTTACCTACATACTTCGCAAGGCACCATACGGTGCTTGATGGAAGATAACCCGTACCAGTGTGGGTCATTCTGTCTCCTGTTCCACTCGCAAATGAAACGAAAGATAAACGACTGTCTGTATACGAGGCCCTGCTGAAAGGTAATGCCTCCGAATTTTTATGTGAAAAATAAGAAAGCTTTTTAAATAAAATAAATTTTATTAACATTTTACGTCTTTGTTATTTATGTCTTCATATTTATTCCTCAACTTAGCCACCCTATCGACGAACACATTTCTCCCAGCGAGAGACCAGTTTGTTGATGCCGCCACTGCAGAACCTTTAATGTTTTTGACGGAGCCACAACCACACCTCTGCTTGCACCGCTTCATCACCATTAAACTGAAGTCCTCGAAGGTCTCCTTTAAGTTTTGGAAACAGATGAAAATCTGATGGGACCAAGTCGGTTCTGTACAGAGGATGATCAATGACAGTGAACCCAAGGCGTCCGATTGTTGCATATGTCGCAGCTCTCGTGTGTGCATTGTTGTGCTCAAGGAGAGGGCGATGCATGCCTGGACGAGCTCTTCGAATCCGTGTCTTCAGAAATTCGATTGCAACACGCTGTTTCTCGCGCACCAACGTAGTTGCGTTACACACCATGTTACATGTTACAATTCGGAGCCCTCTAGCGGCAGAGCGAAGCGGGAAAGTCGACAGAATAGTATTCGTGACATGTAATACCTCAACCGATATTGAGATCAGAATAAAAATTTCGGAGGCATTACTTTTCAGGAAGCCTTCGTACTTCGGTACGAACCCAGATTATTTCGTACCTTGTTCGCACTGTCCTTCCGCAAGATGGATATTGGTGGCAATAGGATTGTTCTTCATCCTTTAGCAAATGGCGGTTCTCTAAACTTTCTCAATAGTGATTCGCAAAAAGAACGTCTTCCTCCATCCAGGGATTCGAAATTATGTTTACAGAGCATTTCCATAATATTCACGTGTTGATCGACCCTGCTGGTAACAAACCTAGCAGCATGCCTCTGAATTGCTCGGATGTCTTCCTTTAATCTAACCTGAAGGGAACCCCAAATACTCCAGCAGTACTCAAGAATAGGTCGCACAAGTGTTTTGATGTGATGACGTCATGTGTCAAAGCAGGCAGGTGGTATCTGCAGGTTCATTTTGTAGATTGACCTAACTAACTTCGTACGTGTATACAATATTGTTGGACCAAACAGTTAGCTTCAAAGTTATGTAAACGGTAGGGAACTTAAACTGAGTATTTGCAGATAAGGAAGCGATGGTCTTGCTGTCTTCGTAATTGTGTGGATCATGTTTATCCGAAAGTTTTATGATATATCGGCACCCTCATACACCATCATGAAATAGTTGTTTTATTGCCTACAGCCCCAATGATTTTAGAAATACCGATGGAATGTTGTCTGTCCTTTCTGCCTTATTTGATCTTAACTCGTCCAAAGCTCCTTTAAATTCCAACACCGCATGTTCAAAGCAGTTAATAATTGAACAATACTGCAGCATGAAAGTGAATGTCGAAAGAAGCTGTCGCGGGCGGCGGCGATTCGGCAACTGCTATTCGTTCCATGTTCGATGAGACCTTTTAAAGACCGACCGGCACCACACATTATCAACTCCTATGAAAATGACGGCATCCGAAGGTGTTTACACATTTCGGTTCCTCCGTATGTCTGGAATTATTAGTATAAGGCTCTCAATTTCTTCACTTCCGACCTCCATGGAGTGTTCCATCTTTGCAATCACGACACCATGCAGCGCGGTACAAATTGGGCCAACAACATGCCGAGTGGACCGCTCAGGATTGGCATCACGTTTTCTTCACCAATGAGTGTCGCATATACCTTCAACCAGACAATCGCTGGAGACGTGTTTGGAGGCAACCCGGTCAGGCTGAACGCTTTAGATCCACTGTCCAGCGCGTGGAGCAAGGTGGAGGTTCCCTGCTGTTTTGGGGTGACATTATGTGGGGCCGACGTACGCCGCTGGTGGCCATAAAGGCGATACGTGATTGCCATCCTCCGACCGATGGTGCAACCATATCGGCAGCATATTGGCGAAGCATTCGTCTTCATGGACGACAGTTGGCGCCCCCACCGTGCATATCTTATGAATGACTTCCTTCAGGATCCCGTCATCGCTATACTAGAGTGGCCAGCATGTTCTCCAGACATGAACCCTATCGAACATGCATGGGATAGATTCAAAAGGGCTATTAATGGACGACGTGACCCACCAACCACTCTGAGGGATCTACGCCGAATCGTCGTTGAGGAGTGGGACAATCTGGACCAACAGTGCCTTGATGAACTTGTGGATAATATGCCACGACGAATACAGGCAAGCATAAATGCAGGAGGACGTGCTATTGGGTTTTAGAGATACCGGTGTGTACAGCAGTCTGGACCACCACCTCTGGAGGTCTCGCTGTACCGTGGTACAACATGCAATGTGTGGTTTTAGTGAGCAATAAAAAGAGCGGAAATGATGTTTATGTTGATCTCTATTCCAATTTCCTGTACAGGTCCCGAAACTCTCGGAACCGAGGTGATGCAAAACATTTTTTGATGTGTGTATATTAAAAATGTGCAGCCTATATGTTTCCAAACATTTATTACGGTAACGTGTAAAAATTTGAAGTCATTTGACGGAGTGCTTTTAGAGATTTTTGGTAACAATGTACATGTACAAATATATAGCCTATGTCTGTCCGAGTGCCCGTTAGAGTATTGTGTAAAAATTTGAAGTAAAACAGTCACGAACTTTTCGAGATTTTTGGTAATAACGTTCCCCCTCTACAATTATATATTTATACATTACATATATTCAAAAAAGATATATAAACCCGCGCTTGTTGGAATGTAACCGTGTGTCAGAATTTCAAAACTTTCGAAGATTCAAGATTCTGAACAAACGGACATTGATATATAGACATCCTCTACAATTATTACATGTGCATTTATACATTATATGTGGCGCTCCAGTAGGTAGTTGAAAATACGCGCGTATTCGAATGTAACGTTGTGTCAAAATTTCTTAGCAATCGGTGAAGAACTTCCGGAGATATACGATTTTGAACAAACGAACATTTACAGTTTTATTTATGTAGATGCAAGTGTTCGTTGCACAGAATCTTAAATCTCTGTAAGTTCTTCATTGATTACTATTAAATTCTGACATAACGTTGCATTCGAATACGTGCATTTTGTTCTATACTTACGGGAGCGCCATGTGGTTCAAAATGGTTCAAATGGCTCTGAGCACTATGGGACTCAACTGCTGTGGTCATAAGTCCCCTAGAACTTAGAACTACTTAAACCTAACTAACCTAAGGACAGCACACAACACCCAGCCATCACGAGGCAGAGAAAATCCCTGACCCCGCGCGCCATGTGGTATATAATATACAGCTCCAGTCTTCTACTGATTGTAAATACCTTATGCAACTTACCATTGACGAAGGCTTTTTATGGGTCCTCAAGAGCTAGGAAGGCATTTTGATTTTTCTGCGATATGCCTTTTTATTACCAAGCGGAATGTCAGTGTTTCTGTGGTACCTTTTCCCTTTCTTGAAACCGAACTGATCTTCCTCCTGCATAACTTCAAATTTCCTGTCTCTGTTTCTGAGTGTTTCTCTGGTCACCAGCTGACAAGCGTGACTTGTCAGACTATTTTTTGAAGCGAACTCAAATAATGCAGTATTTTTAAATCGACATGAGATCTTGGCTGTGTAAAACCACGGGTTAATTTTTACAAAAAGTAGGACGGCACCATCTACTGTTAATAATCGTACTTATTTAGAACAAACAGCGCCGTTAGCAGCTTCGAAGCAACAGTTTGTTCGGCTGTCACGTTTATGATAACAATTATCTTACACTGTACGTGCTGTGTTGCTTTTTCTTCATTGTAACGAAAGTTCCTTGGGTGGTGGTGCCCTACTGCGAAAAGAATGTGATAAAAAGAATTACATTACTGTAACTGGACCTGACAATGAACAGAGATAATTTTTTAAAGGTAACACCTATGATAATTTTGTGTTACTAATTTAGCTCTAATCGTAAAAAAAGCTGTTTAGTTCATTGTTAGATCCAATTATATATAGCAGTCGTTTTCCTTACATCGTTCTTTGTCGTAGGACACCACCACTTCATTGCTTGTGTGTGTGTGTGTGTGTGTGTGTGTGTGTGTGTGTGTGTGTGTGTGTGTAAATTTGGGGCGCTCGACAGCGAGGTTATTACCGCCATTGCTAAAACAGTCCAGCGCGAATATGCTTAAATAAAAGTCAGACTGCAACTAACTAAAATGCAATGTCACTTTAAAACTGCACCCACTCTCACCCCTCTGTACTCCCTTCAAATTCCCATTCATACTAAACAGGAAATAAAGTAAAATTCGTTAATATATTATCTTAAAAAAATGTGTTAAGAAAATACTAACTGAAGTGTAGCACAGATGGTGGACAGAAAAACTCAGGAAAGTGCGGCTGGCTGATCACTTACAAAAAACAGGATGAACCGACCATCCAGGTAACACATTAAAACTTAATCCCTGATAGGTTGGGGAGCAAGTCAGACACCTCGCAAAATGTTAAAAAGTCGTGTCACATCTGTCTCATTGCTTGCTACAATAGTGGACAGATTAACTGGTAAACTAACCTCCGGTCTCTTGTCTCAAAACAAAATATGTTTATTTAAAATGTGGTCTATTGAAACCTGTACGCCAAAGGCAGCACACATAGTGCAGCAAGCCATGCGTCATCGGACTGTGCGTTGTACCAAGGCTAGTCAACTAGCACAAGTGGAAAAAAATAACTTCCTCAAGTTGAGACTCGAGCCACTCAAAAGAAGTTTGTTCGCCATCTAATGTCCTCTGACAGCTTTCCCTGGCCTTCCAGCACAGCTCCTGGTGATGCTGGAGGAATCAGTAAACTATATTCGTGACCTGGATATTAGTTTGTAGTCTGAAATAATCGTAATATTATTTGATTGTGGTGTAGCCATATGTTAAATAAGTGAATAAATAAACCGCAGCTATTCTTCCCATGGCCACAGAAGCCTACACCTCAACAGCAAGGATATAACATGTTGAGCCATCTGAGACTGAATATATCCTTCCTTGGTTGCGACATGCACTAACTAATTCCCCGTGTGCCGTGGTACCCAGCACAGTGACACCCCCTCCATCCTTTGCTGGTGGAGAAGGCAGTTCGGAATGTTCTTGACATTCACCCAAAGGGGGGGGGGGGGGGGGGGGGGAGACGAGCAGCACTAAGGAATTATCCTATTGGGATGGAAATCGGTAGTTGTGAGTACATGTACGGACAAACAAATTATTACTATTTCAGAAGAATGGGATGATTTAGTCAAGAGAAAGAGCTTCACAAATTGAGCAAGTCAGTTACTCGGATTGGCATTGCCTGAGTTATTGGATGTCCTCCTGAGGGATATTGCGCGAAATTCTGTGCAATTGGCACATTAGGTCGTCAAATCCCGAGCTGGTTGTAGGACCTTACCCATTATTCCCCAAACGTTCTCGATAGGGGAAAGGTCCGGCGACATTGCTGGCCAGCGTAAGGCTAAACAAGCACCAAGACAAGCAGTAGAAACTCTCGCCGTGTCCGCGCAAGCTCTATCTTGCTGACATGTAAGCCCAGGATTGTTTGTCATGAAGGGTAACAAAACGGGACGTAGCATATCGTCGACGTACCGCTGTGCTGTAGGGGTGCCGCTGATGAAAACGGAAGGTGTCCTGCCATGTAAGTAAACAGCACCCCAGACCGTGACTCCTGGCTGTCGGCCGTATGGTGGGCGACAGTGATGTTACAGCACCACCGTCGGGGCCGTGTCCAGACAAATCTTCGCTGGTCAGAGGGGTCAGTTCGAAACGGGACTAAGTACTGAAGACAATTCTCCTCTAGTCCATGAGATTCCAGGACGAAGACGAGACTGGAGATGCCCCGGACAGCGGTGGGCTATCAGCGTGACTGTCTCGCGTCATACGGCCCGACAACCGGGAGTCGTGGTGTGGGGTGCCATTTCTTTTCATAGCAAGACCGCTTTGGTTGTCGTCCGCGGCACTCTTACAGCACAGAAGTACGTCGATGGTATTCTACACCCCGTTTTGTTGCCCTTCATGACAAGTCATCCTGGGCTTACATTTCAGCAAGATAACGCGCGCCCGCACGCGGTTGGAGTTTCTACTGCTTGTCTTCGTGCTTGCCACATCCTGTCTTGGCCAGCGACGTCGCGGAATCTCTCCCGAGTTGGTAACTCTTGGAGCATAAGGGCTGAATTTTGACGATCGCACCAGTTGGACAGAATCTGGCACGACATCCCTCAGGAGGACACCCAACAATTTTATGAATCAATGCCTAGCCGAATAAGTGCTTGCAAAAGGGCCAGAGGTGGACCAACGCGTTACTGATTTGCTCAATTTGTGGTGCTCTTTCTCTTGAATAAATCATCCAGTTCCTTCGTATTGCGTCGTTAATTTTTTCCTTAGAGAGTATTTTTGTGTTGGAAACATCATTAATAGATTGAAGGACACAATGGCCTCAATGAAAAAGAAGCATCATCGTATGTCCAACATGAGAGTAATGTAATTATAAAAGAGAGCAGCCGTCTGATGATAAATCTGTCGCTTAGAAACCGGCAACGGCGCTGTTTGTTCCTACTACACAGCATTATTAGCCCCAACATTCGCTTCTTGTTATTACTTTGTATAAAAAATAACCTTTCTTTTTTACACAACTGCAATCTCACCATGTTAATTACCCTGCAAACTTTACCACGTTATATATAATTGCTTAATATCTCAGCTGCATTATTAATTTATGAAATAATTTCTACTGTTACGGTCACTTTTTACCAATATTTGAGAGAACGACTAGTTTCTGTGGCTTGTGCCATTGTCAGGTGCATTATGGTTACATGTACATTAATCTGAAGCGTGATGAGGATTATTAACTAGACGTGGCAGTGAGGCTATGTACCGAAATTTAACCATTTTCGGAGGAAGTTTATTTGTCTGTTACACAGAGCACAGTAATAAAGACATTACATAAAAACCCCTCTTCCGTAGGACTACGAGGTAAGCCGGCTCGAATCCAGTTGGTGGATGAAAGTTTCGCTGCCTGTATTTGGCTCTTACGGGGACGACAAATGGTGGCGTAATGTTACCGATCACCAGCTTTTGTGCCAATATTTTGGATTAAATTCCAAACCTCTCCGCGGTGTCTCATGAAGCAAGGGCGTGTGACGCTGTTGACTGTGATTGGTCTGTCGGATGCGGACGTTAAGCTCGGCGGCCCCCGAGAGTAGCTTTGTGGCGGCACCGCGGTTCACCCTCTCCTGTCTCTCATCAACTCCAGCGAAAACATGACATTACACTACACACCTATTACGGTCACCTACACTACTGCATACGGCTCTCGTACGTCGCGAAGGAAAGGTGCTTGCCGGTGTGGGGGATTGGGAAAACCTTTCCAATTAAGTGGCCGAACCTGCCCTTCGTGTCTCCCAGCCATTCATGCCATACAACCTTACTTAACACTTACACATTCACATTTTTTGGTTAATGTCAAAGTGCTACGTGATGATTATGCGTTTATTTCTGTGCTCTGTGTGCCAGACAAATATCCAGTGAAAATAGATAAATTTCGGTACAAAAAAATGGCTCTGAGCACTATGGGACTTAATATCTGTGGTCATCAGTCCCCTAGAACTTAGAACTACTTAAACCTAACTAACCTAAGGACATCACACACATCCATGCCCGAGGCAGGATTCGAACCTGCGACCGTAGCAGTCGCACGGTTCCGGACTGCGCGCCTAGAACCGCTAGACCACCGCGGCCGGCATTCGGTACATAACTTCGCTGCCACAACCAACAAATAATCACTATACTTCAGATAAATATAATGCACATGTAATTGTAACGTACCCGATGGTGGCTGCATGTCGCCGAAATGCGCCAAGCTGAGAAATATTAGTAAACCGTGGCTGAGGCAGCGAAGGAAGGAATTATTTCATAATCATTCTAGTTGCTGCACGTCCCTAAGATTTCGCTAGCTCTGACGGTACAGGGGATGGATAAAAATATGTAAACACCACAAATACTAAACAGTATGTGCCTAATATGGTGTAGGAAAACTGTTGGCACTCACAACTTTGACTCGGAATGATAAATACAGGTCCTGTGGATTTCAAGGAAATTGTGTACCATTCTTCCAGAAAAAACAGTGTCAACTTTAGGTAATGATGTTGAAGGTGGATAGCGATCATACACCCATGTCTCCAAAGTACACGACGAAACTTCCTGGCAGATTAACACTGTGTGCCTGGCCGAGACTCGAACTCGGGACCTTTGCCTTTCGCGGGCCCGTGTTCTACCATCTGAGCTACCCAAGCACGACTCACGCCCCGTCCGCACAGCCTTACTTCTGCCAGTACCTCGTCCCCTACCTTCCAAACTTTACAGAACCTTGCAGAACTAGCACTCCTGAAAGAAAGGATATTGCGGAGAGATGGCTTAGCCGCAGCCTGGGGGATGTTTCCAGAATGAGATTGTCACTCTGCAGCGGACAGTGCGCTGATATGAAACATCCTGGCTTCTGTAAAGTCTGGAAGGTAGGGGACGAGGTACTGGCAGAAGTAAGGCTGTGAGGACGGGGCGTCAGTCGTGCTTGGGTAGCTCAGATGGCAAAGCACTTTCCCGCAAAAGGCAAAGGTCCTGAGTTCGAGTCTCGGTCCGGCACACTGTTTTAATCTGCCAGGAAGTAACCTTACTGGTACATCCAGCAAATAATCCTCAGCATACCTGAAATAAATGTAACGTACATGTTACTATGAAGCGCCTGATGGTGACAGCACGCTGCCGAAACGCGTTGTAATAACAAATATTAGTAAAGAATGAGTGAAGCAGTAAAAAGAAAATTATTTCGTAAAACTTCTAGTTTACAAATTTCCCGAAGATTTCAGTAACTCCTTCGATACCGGGTCGTTATAATTGAAGTGCAGCTACTCACAGAGATGGAGTGTGGGTTGTAATTATCGTATGGCAGCGGAACAGGGTAGATACTGTAATGCGTTAATGCAGTACCGATTTAGGTTGGAAAAAGTTGGTTCCAGTAATGGCCACCAGGTGCAAATCTGGCGCTGTGAATGCAAGAAAGACCTATACATACGTAATAGATTACGAACGGGTCGTGGACAGAAAAGGTCAAACAAGTGAGAAAGGCATAATATTGATTTTGTTATTGACCACCGCATACACAGTTTATTCAATATGCGCACTGGAGATGCATCGGTAAAAAGACGTGATCAACAGTTCTGTGAAATCTGAGCATCGTGTTCCTGTAATCTGTGTAAACATACATTAGCACAAACCATTTCAGATGAGAATACCTCGAGGTTGTACCGATGCCTTCTCATCTGAAGTAGGTAGAAATAGGCCTTTATTAACCAACATGCTACTTAGACTGTATTACTCATCCAAGTATAGCATATCACTTCCCTCTATATATTACAAATTATTCTTAACCACGCTCACTTTGTTACATTTTCTTTTTTATTTTTCTTTGACATTTGCATTATATAAATTATATTCTCATCAACTAGGTAGTAACAGTTTATATAAAACCATTTTAACAATTGTTAAGCATTCAACTCGGTGTAACCTCAGAGAAATCTTTATATATTATGTTCTTTATATTATTTTTAAAAAAAGCATTAACAACTGTATACCAATAAGACTGTAACAATGAGAAGTCTTTGCTGTTAGATTCGGAAGCATCCGACCCACCTTACATTTCAAGGCGGTGGGTTACTCTGTACGGTTAATTAAATAAATAAATAGATAAATTTTCCTGTATACTGGCCTTCAGATCAGATAGAGACCGAACATGTCCCTGGTAAATTCGTTCTTTTAGATATCCCCACATGGATTCAGATCAGGTGATCTTGCAGGACACGCATCTGTAAAACCACTGGAGATAACACGTTCGTGGAAGATTGCATTAAACAGACCTAGCACTGGACGAGCCACATGAGGTGTTGCCCCATCTTTCGAAAAGACAGTTGTTTCAACACAGTTCCGCTGTTCCAAAGCAGGAATCACGTTCCGCACGTCGAGGTCTCGAGAGCGTGCAACCGCCACGGTACACCTGATAGGTCCACTGGGTGTTTTCTCTTCAAAGAAGAATTGACCGGGAATAAAGGTACTTGTCAATCAACACCACACAGTCACATACAGCGAGTCCAACGGCTCTTCGCGCACGACACTGGGTTTAACAGTGCCCCAAATTTGGCAGTTCTGTTTATTCACTGCAGCCTGTAGTGTGGAATGTACCTCGTCACTTCATAGAATATTGCGCGGCCAAATGTCATCAACTTCGATCCGCGCCAGAAACCGCAGAACGTTGCTGCGGATCATGCGCCTCTAGTTGCTGCACAACCTGGATCTTGTACTTATACAAGTGAAAAATACACTGCAAAACTTTCTATGCTGATGACCATGGCATGTACAATTCTTGTGACACTGCATCGTCAGTTAGACGAACAGCGACCTCGTCAATAACTTCCACCGGGACAGGACGCGTTCCTCTTCCAGATGCCATACCAAACTCACCCGTGTTTTCGAAATTCATTACAATCTTCTTTAAATCATTTAATGACATCGGGCCTCTCCTCGGATACTCTTTCAGTGCAGCAGTGTAATTGCTGCCGTTCACGTAAAACAGTTTCTCTAAACTACAGAAAAAGCGAAACGCTGTACGATAGTATGCAGGGGACACACAACATTGTTCTGCTTAATCCACTTTATTTTTGTATTACACGAGATGTTGGGGCAGGTATGGTTTTCTAATAGAACAATATACATGTTTACACCATTCGAGCCGGTCTGTGTGGCCGAGTAACAGTCTGCTTTAGGCAGTGGCGCGGCACGGACCTGCTGTCCCGTCCGCGGGCGCGCGTGGACGAGGAAGTGTTTACACCGCCGGTACTCGCGCGTGTTGTTGTCTGACTCGATCGCCATGGCACACAATTTTCGAAAGACTACGCTCCAATTTACGTTCGACAACGAATTTGCCAGACCCAAAGCTTCGAAATAGAGCGTTTTTTGAGGGAAGAAGTTCGTTTACCTGCTGCAGACATACTTGGAATACACCTGTCCATTGTAAGCAGTACAATGTATGTAAAGATGACCGATGAAGCTGCGTGTGAAAGAACTCTCTCCGCTGCACAAAGAGGATTTAAATTTCGACACTCTGATGGCCATATCAGCGATGTAACAGTAGCTCCTTCAGGATTGGGTGTGAGGGTCGTTCGGATCTTTGAATTGCCGTTTGAGGTGCCAGAATCGATGGTTACTGAATCGCTGCGACCATATGGAACGGTACTTAGTCATACGCCTGAACGCTGGGCTAGTTTTAATACCTATCCTGTGCTAAACGGCGTGCGACAGGTGCGGATCGTCCTTACTAAACATATCCCGTCTTATTTATACATTGGCGGATGTCGAGCTATTGTGATCTACGACGGCCAGCCACGCACCTGTTCTGGCTGTGGTGGAGAAGGACATATCCGCTCGGAGTGCATACAACGCCGCGTCGTGCAACTGCCACATGGAGACGCGTCACAGCGAGGAGTTCCCACGCAACTGCCGATGACGTACGTGTCGGTGGCCCGCCGGGACGTGTTGCCAAGTTCGGAGCGTGACAAGGACGTGTTTATGCAAGAGCAGACCGAGTTACGGGAGCATGGAGGTGACTCGGAGAATGTCCCTACACCCATGTCACGACAGTTGAGGGAGGAACCTTCCGAAAACTCACATGTAGCACGCGACGTGGAAGTGGAGGTCCAGACGGTGGCGCCGGCAACGGACCAACGAACGACCGACGAACACAGTGAGGCAGCAGAGAGCAGGGCACGCAAACAGCGATCGCCGAAGCGTCGCAAAAAGCGTCGCCATAGTTCGGGTTACACGTCCCCCACTAGCCTAGGGGACACGGAAGGTATCCTAGCCGAAGAACTGTCTGACACAGAACACGTGCCTTTAGAGGACGCTGACAGGATTCCGTCCGATGGTGACCGGATATCCTGCCCTTCAGATGGTCCCTCTTCATTGACACCGACTGACCCAGCGCTGCCGACGAAGGAGTCAGGGATACCAATGTCCCGGCAGCCACGTCGAAATACATCAGAGGACGTTTCTCGGATGGATGACCACTGCGACTGGGCGGAACCAGTCGAAGACCTACAGGAATTGCCACCCCCAAATGATGACCACTCACCTACAGGATGCACACCACGGAACGACAACGAAGGAGGGCAGCCCGTTGGCGGGCACCCCTCTGAACACGAATAGTGGACTCAAGCCCTTGGAGTTCTCAATGACATGACACGAGCATGACAACGACAACGAACCAAGCATATAAGGTGGGCACAGTGAACATTAACACCGCACGTTCGCTTGCAAAGATGCAACTTCTCCGGGACATGATTTACGCCACAGACGTTGATATTCTGCTGATGCAGGAAACCTTCAATGCTGCTTTTCCCGACGTGCATGGATACAACAATTATCTAGCGCCGACTCCAGATGGAGGACGTGGCACAGCGATACTAGTCCGGGAAGGGATTCCGATGTGTGACCTCGATTACCTTCCTTCGGCTCGGGGTTTGGCTATGACCGTGAACGGCATTCGTATCGTCAACACCCTCCGGATCTGACAATCGACAGGCGCGTGCACGATTCTACTCGGAGGAGATTGCCCCCCTATTCCATGGGAGGTATGACCACATCTTGGTAGGGGGGGATTTTAACTGTGTACTCACACCGAAGGATCAAACTCCTAATTTCAGCTCCTGCCACGCATTGAACACGATCTGCCGGGACATGGCCCTTATGGACACGTGGGAAAAGATCCATGGGCAGCGAGAGGGCTACACGTATTTTACTAGCCACTCGGCGAGCAGGCTGGATCGGATTTATGTTTCTGACGGTTTAAGAGATCACGTGTTGGCTGCTGAACGTTGGCCCACAGCTTTTACGGATCACCTTGCATATTTATGCACGTTAACCCTCCCACGGCAGAGGGTCTGGCGGAGTCGTAGTTCCTGGAAACTTAATTCATCCTTATTGGCGGATCTCGAATGTGCCAGCGGATCGAAGAAACATGGCAGACTTGCACTCGCCGTCTGCCGATGCACCGTACGGTTCTTTCGTGGTGGCTGCAGTGTGCAAAACCGGCGATACGAAGAGCTCTCATAACGTATGGCAAGGAAAAAGCGAAATGGCTCCGAGATACACTTGACTATTACTACATGGTGCTCCGCGACCTGTCCTCCAGGGCCCCATCGCCCGAACGTCAAGCGGAAGTCCATCACATTCAGGCCTGCATTTTATGGATCACGAGACGTCGACTGGAGGGACTTTCGATCCGTGCTCGGTGCTTGGACAACGTCGATGGAGAACGTATTGGCATGCATCATGTGTCCAAGGGACATGCGCGTAACCGCCGATCCCTAATCACAGTCCTCCATGATGACGATGGTCGGCCCTTGACGTCAAAACAGGCCATTGCTGCTGAGTTTCTGGAGCATTACCGCCTCCTTTTCACTGGGACGCCGACGGACAATCGGACAGAAGAAGAAATTTTGCGACAGATGCAAACGGAGGTGGATGGTCCGGATGCAGAGGCGCTATTGGAACCCCTAACGGAAGATGACATCCGGGGCGCACTCGCGAAGGGTGCGGTGCATAAATCCCCTGGGCCAGATGGGTTGACACTCGAATTTTACCGCGCATTTGCGGATTTAATGATGTCCCAGTTGGTATTGATGTATAACGAGTTATTGAGCCCTGACACGGACGTTCCGTCGCAGTTCATGGCGGGACTGCTTATACCAATACCGAAATCGACAGCGAGTGACAGCGCCCATCAATTTAGACCGCTCACGATGCTCAATACTGACTATAAGATCTTTGCGCGGATGTTGGCGGCAAGGCTCAAGATTGTAATATCCAAGACAATACCACCAGACCAGGCTTGTCTAGGGGTTCGGAGCAACATACATTCTATCCTCGGCGAATACCGTGACGTAATTTCCCTGACGGAAGCTTGTCGCATGCGAGCGGCGTTCGTATCGGTGGATTTTGATCGTGCCTTTGACAGGATCAACCATGATTTCCTTGACTCGACCATGAGACGCATGGCGATACCACAGGATTTTATTACCGTCCTCATGCGCCTCCTTCGCGGCGCTTCTTCGACGGTGAGAGTCAATGGCAGGGAGGTAGGAACGATTCCTGTTTGCAGCTCAGTTAGGCAAGGATGTCCCTTGTCGATGATACTGTTTACAATAGCGCTCGAACCATTGATGCAGACTCATAGACGGACTCTAACAGGCGTCCGACTCCGTGCGAGCTCCTTCACGTGTCGTGCATATGCCGACGACTTGATGATACTCGTCCGGTCGGAGAACGAAGTCAGTCAGGTGGTTACCCTTCTTAATACGTACGGGGTAGCTGCGGGAAGCAGGGTCAACACGAATAAAACCAAGATCATGCACATCGGTCGAGGGCTGGACGCTCTGCGAAGTCCGTTTACGACGGTGGACATCTTGCGATGCTTAGGTGTCTTGTTCACCCGATCGCTACGGCAATCAGCGGCGGCGAGCTATCGACGTCTCCTCCAGAACGTCCGACTGCACATACGCAACAATTCACTCCAAACGCACGACCTGCTCCAAAGGGTGGACTATACTAATGTTCACCTGGCCTCGCGACTGCCGCACTTGGCACAGGTACTGCCAATGCCACATGGTATCGCTGACAGATTAATGGCGGCCTTTTGATTCTATGCTAGCCAAGGAATGTTGTTTAAGATCAAATACGAGACTTTAACTCTCCCACACCATTCTGGAAGACTTAACCTCACGGATGTGCGGAACAAGGCTCTAGCTCTCTACCTGCGAGCGACGCTACGAACTTGGAACCAGCGGCAACACGCCATCACGTCGGCCATCCTGGATGTGCTTCTTCCCACATCCTTTGAACCACCGGTAGCAGTAGGCACCATCTCGCCCTCGTTTTCTCACGTCGCGCGATTTTTTGTTGATTTTAGTTATGTTCAGTTACAGATACCTTCTACCAGAATCCCCACTACCCGTGAGATATATCGATACTTGCGGCGTCATCATGGCAGCAATGTTGTCGAACTTAAATACCCAACACGAAACTGGCGACAGATTTGGCGAGCTGTGCACACACCACTCCTCACCACAGCAGCGCGATCGTCATGGTATACATTAATCAACCGAAAGACAGTCAACCGCCAACGATTGTACGACATTCGCATGGTGGATTCCCCGCTCTGCCTTAGATGTGGCATGCAGGACACCGACGAACATTCTCTGCAGTGCGGTGAGGCAAAGGATGTTTGGCGGCTGACGCAACGCATCATGGCCCTCCTCCGACACACCGACGAATCAACGATCACGACGGACGCTTTATTTTTCCCTGACCCTGTCTTTTTCCCCTCACAAAAAACATCGGCAATCCGATGGATTGGAGGACACGCATCGCACTACGTGCTCTCGCGGACCTTGATATCGGTCATGGACTATTGGCATTATCTACTAGAACAACACGAAATCATCAGACGCCACTCTAAATATAAAACGCATTTTGCGAACTTTCTAGGCAGCATGTTTCATAACCCCCCGAAGCGGTGGGGAGTCCCAGGTTTACATTGTTTCGAGGGATAGGATTTACTCCCAGTGAAGTGACGAGGATGTCACTTCGGCCCTATATTTATTTCCCTTCTTTTTTATATATGATTTTTCTTTTGGGACATTACAATTAAATGAATAAATAAAATATTATTGTTACTATAAAAAAAGTGGTTCTAAGCGCTTGAGTCTGGAACCGCGTGACCGCTACGGTCGCAGGTTCGATCCTGCATCGGGCATTGATGTGTGTGATGTCCTTAGGTTAGTTAGGTTTAAGTAGTTCTAAGTTCTAGGGGACTGGTGACCTGAGATGTTAAGTCCAACAGTGCTCATTTTTACGCCATTTGAAAGCATTAGAATGACGAATAAAATGATATTACGCTTTCTCATGGTGCTGAAACGTATCACAAAAATGTTTGAAAAACCTGCTAAAATTGAACGGCAAGGTGGACGTATTCCGCTATTGCGGTGGAAAAAGAGCCAAATCGGCTGTAATGTTACACGACGTCATTGAAGCAAGCCTTTCGACTGTGTACTTGATTCCACAAAAGCTGTTCACTTATAAACGAGGAACTACACACACCTGAAACATTTATCCTACGCCCTCTCTGATACGCTAAAAGTTAACATCTTGTTCCATATAGAAATATCTCGGCTGGTTTATAATTATGTCCTACAAAGTAGGGGAAAGGAGCTTGAGAGACCTTTATATAATTGAACGTGTTTTGAAGAGGTTTAATGTGCCGTTAAAAAAGTTTTTCGTTTCAGTTTCGAAGTCCATACTTAATTCAGCATCTCGACTGACAAAAGAGTTAAGAGGATTAAACATACGAGATATGTTGAAATAATAAACGGTGTTTTAAAAGAATCTTATTTATTCCTCTACATCAATATCACTCCCTTAAAAACAGTTACCATTAGATATTAAAGACTTACGCCAGTGCTTTTTCCCACCCCCGAAACAATCCCGTGACTCCATCTTTGGGATAGCTTTTAGCTCTCTCAGCGACGCATTGGTAATCTCATCACTGCCTTTAAAACGGCGATCCTGTAACGCTTTCTTTATTTTTGGGATCACAAAAAGTCACATAGCAGCGCGTCTAGCGAAAATGGAGGTTAGTGCTTCATTACAATAGTGTTATTGGCCAAAAAATCACGAACAAGAAATGAAGTGTGAGTAGGTGTATTATCGTGGTAGAAAAACCTTTAACCGTTTCGCCACAAATCCGCCGATTTTCTGGATTGCTTAACGCAAATGGCGCTGAACTTTCAAGTACTGCTTATTGATCGTTCGGTCTTGCGGCAAGAACTCATGTCGTCAAAATCAAAGAACATAGTGATCATAACCTTCACATTTGAAGGATCAAGAGGAAAAAATCAGGTAAGTCTTTTTTTTTTTCAAAGTTGAGTTATTGCTGCAGGTCGATTTAGAATGATCATACGTATCAGTCGCGAAGCTAAAACTGGGAAAAAGCCAAACCAGTGAAGAGAAATTAGCATTCAAAGTTTTTCTGTGAGGGGAAAGAACCAGGTAAGTCAATTTTTCAGGGGAAAGAAGCAGGCTAGTGAGTGATGAAGCATCTGGCCACGAGAGGGCAAACATAACTGTTAAACTATCTCATGCCGCCAGTAAATTGGAGACAATGACAAATAAAAAGAAGCTGGTTATCTGCATATAGAGTTTGCAGAAAGTGCATACCTGCCAAATATAGTGAACAATGACGTTTGCTTTAAGGGGTAACTTTCGATGTATTCGATCAGTATCCTTGTTCTTGCAACAGGGGAATCCTTTTTTATGTTTATACTGAATGCACTGCGAGGCGGGGCGCAAAGAAAGTGACGACATTCCTAAAAAATGGCTCTGAGCACTATGGGACTTAACTTCTGAGGTCATCAGTCCCCTAGAACTTAGAACTACTTAAACCTAACTAACCTAAGGACATCACACACATCCATGCCCGAGGCAGGATTCGAACCTGTGACCGTAGCGGTCGCGCGGTTCCAGACTGACGCGCCTAGAACCGCACGGCCACAACGGCCGGCGACGACATTCCTTTTTGCACTTCATTACTCATGCCTTGGATATGAGGACACTAAAGAGGTCTATACTGGCTGTCCCAGGAGATATGGTCAATATTCAGGGGTGTAGCAGGAATGATTATTCGAAGCAAAAAAGTCAAACACGGGCTCTAAAACGTATGCTTCAACAGCTCTGAGCACGTGTTCTGTAAAACAGCTGTGTTTCAGAGTAGCGAAGTTGAACAACCGCCCATAGCTGTTAAGGTAGCCAGTTTAGAGTCCATGCCTACTGTACGTTTTTGCTTCGAATGATCATTCCTGCCATATTCCTCAATACTGAGCATTCCTCGTGGGGCACCCTTTACGTTTTGTGATTCTGATGGTGTGGTCAAAATAAAAACACCGTCTTCCCCTTCATTTATTATGTAACTCTCAATCAAATAGTGGCCTGAAGATCAAAATTACAATCTCTGTCCGTGACAATAGAAACACCCGAGGATTTCAAGAAAGTGATGGAAACATCCACATATAAACCATCTCTTTTGACTGTGTCAGTGTTAATCAAGAAATGGAATACACTGTTTGACTGAAAACACGGTGCAGAAAGACGTTTCTGAACTCAGCTATCAAGATATCATCACCTTAATCCACCCACTGTCGCATGGTAAAATATCAAACGCCTTGTCGTGGAGGAATCCGAAATGTCGACATAAGGACACCATGACAGTGTCAGCCAATGGATGGGCTGTTTGAACTGGCCATATCTGCTTATAGTGGTTGTTGTGTTGGCAGAAGAACCAACACCGTGTTGCGAGTGGAGGCCGAAATGCACGCGTTTTAGCTCACGCAGGCTGGCGTGAGGAGGGAAGAACTATACTGACGTGAGGTCTGGAACATGACAAGGACTTAGAATTCAGAAAGCGGACGTAATTAGTTTGATACTTAACTTTAATCCATTAATGATGAACGTCGCTCTTGACGGTACATGATTCACAATATTATCTGTTCAGAATACATTCTCATACATAGTAACTGAATATGGCGCCTTGCTAGGTCGTAGCAAATGACGTAGCTGAAGGCTATGCTAAACTGTCGTCTCTGCAACTGAGAGCATATGTAGTCAGTGAACCATCGCTAATGCTAGGGAGTCTCACTAGACTAGACCTGCCGTGTGGCGGCGCTCGGTCTGCAATCACTGATAGTGGCGACACGCGGGTCCGACGTATACTAACGGACCGCGGCCGATTTAAAGGCTACCACCTAGCAAGTGTGGTGTCTGGCGGTGACGCCACAGTGGTATGCTTAACTCAAGAAGTCCTTACTTCTGTAGTGGACAACAGCTTTGCAGTTACCTTCTGTTTGCTGTTATCTAATTCGAACAATTCAGTTTTTTATTCTATCTCTCCTTCCAATTTCCAGGCTAAAATATGAAAAACTTGCAAAGCCCGATTAAGTTTTTCTATCCTGGTGCCGTGAAGTTCTTCAGGCAGCTGCCCCACAGCTAAGTATACACGATATGAGTAGTATGGCTGTGTGATCGTAACCATAAATTCGTATAGTCATGATTATCATGGAGCTGTTGCATCCGTTCACCTGACACACCTGTTTGTTTCCCCTTACAACGTGACGTTTTAGTTTTGGGAACACTCCGGATGCTAGTAACTGTACTTCCAAATTCGATGCACCCAAGATGTTTTAATTTATGAAATTAAAAGTAGTATATGTTGTTACATATTGATTTAATCACAGTTCAAATATTAAAATTGCTTTCTCTCGAGTTTCATGAACAAAAAAAAGAAAGAGACTGGATTAGCTGGTTCTTTCTTCTGGCCGTTTGTCCTTAGGATAATTTAGATTAAGTAGTGTGTAAGCTCAGGGACTGATAACCCTAACAGTTGAGTCGGTTAAGATTTCACACACATTTGAACAGTTTTGGGCTCTTTTTCGAACTTGGCTATCCAGAATGCTTCTGCTAGGACAACTGAACCTTAGTTTCGACCTGCGTCCCATCAGCTCTTATGACACGTTCCAGCAGTGCAGTGGCAGCGACAGTATTTTCAGAAAATAGCAGCGTGCATCCAGAGGGCCGCTGGATGACAACGAGTTGCCCGCGACTTGCAGTTCCAGAGGCGCCCTGGATGCACGCGGCGCCTGTAGGACAGTGACCGCCTTACCCGTCGCATGACTCGGCGTGGGGGAAAGTGCGAACCCGGGCACGCCTGCCTCCGGAACAAGAGAGCGGCCGCGACACGACAGGAAGCTGCGCCGGCGGGTCACGGCGAGGGTCTCCCCAGCGTGCGCCGCGCTCTGCAGCCTGCAGTCTAGGTCACCACGCTGCCCTCCTTACTCCGCCCCAGCACTGCAGCATTGTATGTGGCTGTACAGTGATTAAAGTGCAGCTACGCGCAGAGGTCCAGTGTGGGTTGTGATTATCGTATGACAGCGAAACTTGGTAAGATATGCTAATGCATTAATGCGAAACCGATTTACGCTGGAAAGAAAATTAGCTCCAATTGTAGGCATCAGGTCCACGTCTGGCGCAGTACACTGTTTGTATAACGTTATGACATTCACACAATCATTATTATTTTCAGCCATAATGGCTATGTTTGTGAACCGTGATTGTGTGGGATAATTATTTATTTCAAGTTTCTGCTACCAGTCACTTTTTATTTTATGCTTAATCTAACATAATGCAACGCGTTTCGAACATGTCCTGTTCATCTTCAAGCGTTTATACATCCTGTTGTGTACATAGTTCCGCGTAGTCAGCGCGTACACAACTTTCCCACTAGTGCACAACAGCGCAGGCGCAGCGCTCGTCCGTCTCCGCACTACGAGATGGCGCTGCCTTAGAGACGGACCAAATTCTGCTTCCGCCGATCCGCGTATTAATATGTAACCCAGCCAATGAGATTGCTGCTAACGTAGAACCTTTTCTCCTTGCGGATCACACTCGCGCAGTGATACATTAACGCACGAGGTGTTATAACGAGTGTACAGACCTCCGATTAGTCAGTCTGCATCAGTCTGTACGAGTTCTACATTTGTCTGTACCAGTCTATAGTCAAGTTTCAGTCTGCGCCTAGTAAGATTACCATATTCCTGTACATAGCCATGAAGATAAATGTGTAGACACTTTTGTCTAGTATCAGAGATATATGTGAGAATAAGATTAATGTACCAATACCAAAGGAACTTCATATTGTCAATTGTAAATAGCATCCAGAACCAAGTTAAGTAATTTTTATGCTTGATATTATTTTAATAAATATGTGTGAAAATTAATCAAGTTCTGTTTAAAGTTGGTCACCATCAATCTGCTACTCTAAGTGTGCAAGTGGCATTTCTATCGTCTGACCTAACCGCAGAAGATAAACACGCCACGATAAGACCACGAGACCTATTGCTGAAACTCGCCTACTTCGTTAGAGCGACAAGTCAAATAATCGGTGTGTGTGTACTGAAGGTCTTACGCACGCCACATATACATACATAGAGAAATATTACTTAAAAATAAACAGTCAAACTAGATTAACGTAGAACACTTTGTCCATTGTTTTTTACTGTACCTGCTTGTTTGGCATCTGGGGGGGAGGGGGGCAGTGTATATCTATGATGAAGTTGTAGGTGATCAAATGTCATATAAAAGCCTTTCACACTATTTTCGTAACACATAACTGATGCAAATCTATCTGCATCCGATACAGGCTGTGATATACATAGTCAACAACAAAGAAGAAAACCAGCAGAAGACATCACTGATTTAGATTTCTAGATATACACTCCCCCATCGTTCCTCCCAAATGGCACACCAGCAGCTACAGTATAAAAATGGACAAAGTGTTCTAGATTAATCTAGTTTGACTGTTTACTTTTAAGTAATATTTCTCTATGTATGTATGTATAAACGCTTGAAGATGAACAGAACATATTCGAAACGCGTTGCATTATGATAGATTAAGCATAAAATAAAAAGTGACTGGTAGCAGAAACTTGAAATAAATAATTAGCCACACTGTCATTTCACAGGCCATTACTTGAGTGAACAGTATGGCTGCCGAGAAGAGAGGGCGTATCAGAGGGGGCGTAGGATAAATGCTCCAGATGTGTGTAGTTCCTCTTTTTTAAGTGAATAGCTTTTGTGGAATCAAGTACACAGTCTAAAGGCGACAAACAGTGATATAATGTGACATTACAGCCCACTAGGCTGCGTCTGCACCGCAATAGCCGGATACGTCCACCTTGCCGTTTAATTTTCGCAAGTTTTCGAATATTTTTGCTAAAAGTTTCGGTACCAACATGAGAAAGCGCAAGCGCTATATGATTTTACTCGTCTTTCCAATGCTTTCGAATGGTGTAAACATGTATATCTTTCTGTACGATAAACCATACATGCCTCAACATCTCGTATTAACTCAAAAATAAAGTGGGTTAAACAGAAAAATGTAATGTGTTCCCTGCATACCATCATATAGTGTTTCGCTTTCTTCTACAGTTCACGAAAAAAAGGCCACGTTTTAGACCGCCCATCCTGTGTAGTGGATAATACCGTGCCGGCCTCTGTGGCCGAGCGGTTCTAGCCGCTTCAGTATGGAACCGCGCTGCTGCTACGGTCGCAGGTTCGAACCCTGCCTCGGGCATGGATGTGTGTGATGTCCTTAGGTTAGTTAGGTTTAAGTAGTTCTATGGGACGGATGACCTCAGATGTTAAGTCTCATAGTGCTCAGAGCCATTTGAACCATTTGTACTAGACTATTTTCCTTCGATTGATTGTTCCTGGCCGGCCGCGGTGGCCGAGCGGTTCTAGGAGCTTCAGTCCGGGACCTCGCGACTGCTACAGCCGCAGGTTCGAATCCTACCTCGGGCATGGATGTGTGTGATGTCTTTAGGTTAGTTAGCTTTAATTAGTTCTAAGTTCTAGGTGACTGATGACCTCAGACGTTAAGTCCCATAGAGCCATTTGAACCTTTTTGATTGTTCCTGTGTTGTCGCGGAATATTAACCGTTCCTCCTAGGGCACAATCTTTAACGGCTGGTTGTTTTATCCCGTCTCCGGTGCTGAATATTTTTAAGAAACCTCTAGGATGTGGAGACGATTAATATCTTTAAGAAAGGAGTTGATGACACAGATGTGAGTACTTTCATAATTGGGGCTTTTGTATGCGACGCTCTGGATTGCATCGCACAGGCGTTGCTCATCGCTATTTGCTTCGACACGCCAGCTGAGTAATTGTTTTGCCCGTTAATCTTGGTTGGGACAGGAACCCAGTGAGTGACGTGTTGTGCAGTGGAGGAACTTCGGCGCACGGTGAGAGGATACGGATGTCCGCAGGGCGATCGCATTCCGCAAAAAGCTGACGCGTTAGGAAGTCGTCTGCGGCGACCCCATTTGCAATCTGGCTTCTCGCTATACGCTATGGAGGACGCCGCTAGCGGCATGTTTACCACTCCCTCTCTCGCGTCGCCTTTGTTTACTTCCCGTAAGCGCTGTCCATTCATCTCGAGCAAGTGTATGAACCCACCTTGAGAATACCTTGTAACGCTTTAGCAGCAGTGTGGTGTGCCTTGCACATACTCACGTCTCGTCTCTCTCTCGCGACTCGACTTTTTGTTAGTGCAGTTATGGCAAAGCTGTTGAGGAGTCTTAACTTCTTGTTCTGATGGCACTGATGCGTTGCTGTTCTATAACGTACTCGCTTCGAATCTAGTGACGAGCCGGCCGATGTGGCCGAGCCGTTCTAGGCGCTTCAGTCCGGAACCGCGCTGCTGCTACGGTCGCAGGTTCGAATCCTGCCTCGGGCATGGATGTGTGTGTTGTCCTTAGGTTGGTTAGGTTTACGTAGTTGTAAGTCTAGGGGACTGATGACCTCAGATGTTGTCCCATAGTGCTTAGAGCCGTTTGAACTATTTTGAACCTAGAGTCGAATGAAGTTTTCCTCGCTAGTATTGCCCTATGAAGAACATGAGACAGAGGGCGTGTGCAGTTCCTAATTAACAGACAGCATGCCAGTGTACCGATTACAGTATTTCTGCTCCAGGAAAGGGTTGTCTGAACGGTCTGGAGATGATGTTCACGGACATCGGTGCTGCTGTTCAAGTGTCAAGAATTTGAGGGGATCGTTTTTGATAATAGGAGCTCATTCTAAAGAAAATGTAGTGTTTAAAAAGTGAGAACCAGGCAGAACAGCAACTGGCATTTGAGCAACAGTAACCACCGAATGAGAGTTGTGTGACTAATGGAGCTTTGTAACATCTCGAATCAAAGTAAATCACTACCGCCACCGACACCATTACCGTCCCTTTCCACTTCCAGCTACCTCGATGCCACCCTGCTGAATACTAAAGCAAATTGCGCTCTATAAAAGAAAAAAAGGGGGGGGGGCATGGAACGCACAAGCAGTCGCAAGTCACGAGATATGAGGAACCTGAGCTAGTGTCGAAGTACCGCAAACAGCTAAATTTTGCAAAAAGGCGCCACTACGTCGTACAGTACAGGACATCCTAGAATGATACATCTGTCTGCCATTTATCGCAGCACAAGAGCGCTTTACTCAATTTCCCTTTGGATGGAGGTTTTTCCCATAGCACAGTGGATTTATTCGAATTAACCATCTCCGCCTAAATATCTACTGATAAGACTTCCTTCACTATTACACAGAGATGTGCGCATTCTAATAAAGTACACTATCTGATCAAAAGTATGCGGACACCCCTATGTAACGCGGAATTCACCACAACAGTGACGAGATGTCACGGGAGGCCGATACATCAGTATAATAGGATACGGGGAGTAATGTGTTGCCGGTAGAGAAACAGAAACAGCAGATGGGAAAAGGTTCAAAATGGTTCAAGTGGCTCTGAGCACTATGGGACTTAACATCTGAGGTCATCAGTCCCATAGAACATAGAACTACTTAAACCTAACTAACCTAAGGACAGCACACATATCCATGCGCGAGGCAGGATTCGAACCTGCGACTGTAGCGGTCGCGCGGTTCCAGACTGCAGCGCCTATAACCTCTCGGCCAGATGAGAAGAGGAATTCCGCCTTATGCAAGACACCTTCTTTCTTTTTTGTTTCACCCAGACATGTTCATAGCATTTTGTGCTATCTTCAGTGGGTTATTTTTTTAATATTTAGCTTACATGATACTATTGGACATTTATTTTGGTAGCTATTCTGCTACACAATCTAAAACTTCTCATAGTTTTGATATTGTGATGCTTTCTCATATGTTGTTGGTGAAGTGAATAGGCCGATTTCGTGACCTATGGTCGCTTGACACTGCAATTTCTCCGACTTTTAATGTAATTACAACACGTAATGGTGCCGAAAACTCTGCCTGTGTTTTGAAAAATCGGAGAAAGTGCAGTGCCAAGCAACCATAGGTCACGAAATCAGCCTATTCACTTTGCCAACAACATATGAGAAAGCACCACAATACCAAAACCATGAGAAGTTGTAGATTGTGCAGCGGAATAGCTACCAAAATAAATGTCCAATAGTATCATGTAAGTTAAAAAATAAAAAGAATAACCCACTTAAGGCAGCACAAAATGTGCTGAAACATGTTGAGTGAAACAAAACAGAAAAAAGGTGTCATGCATAAGGCGGAATTCCTCTTCCCATGTGCTGTTTCTGTTTCTCTACCGGCAACACATTACTCCCCATATCCTTTTATACTGACGTATCGGCCTCCCGTAACATATCGTCACTGTTGTGGTGAATTCCCGTTACATAGGGATGTTCGCATACTTCTGATCAGATAGTGTACTTTATTGGAATGCGCACCTCTCTGTATAATAGAGAAGGAAATCTTATCAGTAGATATTTAGGCAGAGATGGTTAATTCGAATAAATCCATTTCGTAGCAAGTACGGACATAGCAAGAAGAACTGCAACACCACACGATGATTACAGAAACAGCAGAGTAAGTTGAGCAGGAGAGCTCAGTGACTCTGAACGTGCACTAGTCGTTGGGTGTCGCCTGAGTAACAAATCTACTAGGGCCAAGTTAACTCCTCTAAAGCTGCCCAAGTCGACATTTGGTGAAGTGATTATGAAGTGGAAACGCGAAGGACCAATCAAAATTAAACCTTAGGCCAGGCAGACCAAATGTACAGGCCTACAGGGACCGTAGGTCACTGCGGATGTTGGTTGTAAAAAATCGCGTGAAATCAGCGAAAGGATTCACTCGTGAGTTCCAAACTGCTGGTAGTCCGGCTAGCACAGTAACTGTGCGAAGGGAGTTAGAAGGAATGGAGTACTGCGGTCTAGCAGCTCTTCGCAAGGCTCGCGTATCTTTACTCACAAGGAGAAGTACACAGCGGCGAGACTTTTTGAAACCATCTAAACGGTTATGTAGGTTAAGATTCCAGCTATAATTCATCCATGCATCCTGGTGGGCCCCTAATTTGCGAGTAATTGACAAAAAAGTATTTCGGAATTTTGTGTGACACTCGATAATCTTAAAAACGTTGGATCATATAGTTCGGTTACGTGGCTTTAATGGACAGGATAGTAGCTCCATATGCCAGAGGTTGTGGTTTCGAATCATGTCTGGTACAGTATTTTTTTATTGTTATATCTGTATCGAAATAACTTCCATCATCATTTTTAGTCAATTAATTGATTTAAATCCGGTTCTTTTTTCCATTCTTTTGTCACATTATTTTAAGCATAATATCAACTTATTAATTTGCTCTTTTTCTTCTTATCATTCTTATTCCACTTGAAATCTTCGTTCATGTGCTTTTAATTCATTTTATATATTAATTTCTGCGTTATTGCGTTCATTATATCTATTTTTCACTTCGTTTGAATTTCGTTATACTTAGAAACCCTTCTTTAATTTAAATCTTCACCCGCGTTATTTTGTCCACAGTCTAATAGGTATTTACATGTTTTAAATGTTTGTATGACGATTACCGTGCAAAAAAATTGCACTTTTGGTAGCGAAAAAGAAATTTTTCATACCACTGCACTGTCAGTGTAAATAGATTATTTGGTCTTTTGTTTTTCGACTAGTAGATTTGAATTTTGAAATAATTGAATAATATTAGAGATAAATGTAATTAAATTCATGTTTACAAATATTCCAATAGGAAAAAGAATGATACAAAGAAAAAATGAAAGAAATGCAAAAAAAAAGTTAATACGGGGATTAAAATAATGTCACAAAGGAATAGAAAAAAATTACATTTAAACCACTTAACTGAATAAGAATAATGATAAAAGTCTTTTCGATAAAGATTTAAAAATAAAAATAAATTACTGCACCTGACGAAATTCGAACCCACAACCATTTGCATGTGAAGCTATTATCCTATCCATTATACCACGCAACCAGACTTTTCTAACGTTATTGACAATTACGAAAATTCCGAAATTTTTTCGTTAATTACTCACAAACGAGGCTGAATGACTGCAGGGTGTGATATCTGAGATCTTAACGTACATCATCGTATATCTGGTTTCAAAAAGTCGATCCCACTGCTGGAGATCTCTCTTTGTCAGTGATAAACGACGCTTGAGGTGACGTAAAGAGGAATGCCACTGGGTGCAGGACTGGGAACGAGTGGGCTGGATTGATGAAGGGTTTATAAGTATAACGAAATTCAAACGAAGTGAGAAATAGATTTAATGAACGCAATAATGTGGAGGAAAAAACAGAGTGAGAAAACAAAGGACATTAATACATAAAATTAATTAAAAGTACATGAAGGAAGATTTCAAGTGGAAAAAGAATGATAAGAAGAAAAAGAGCAAATGGATGAGTTGATATTATGATTAAAATAATGCGACAAAAGAATGACAAAAAGAAACTGGATTTAAATCAATTAATTGACTAAAAATGATGATGGAAGTTATTTCGATACAGATATAACAATAAAAAAAAGTACTCTGTGGTAGTCCTATGGAGGTATTTAGGATTGGAGAATGCCAGAAGAACATTACCAGCCTGGGTCAGAATAACAAAGTGATTGACAGTTGAGTGTGAAAGGGGAGGGGAGAATGCAAGTTTGCCGTTTCATGTAAACGTAATATGGCTACGGCAGCAGCAACAGCTGTGCAGTTCCGTACTGAGAACGTTCGTACGTTCCCCGTTAACGGGAGCCTTGAAGTCGCTTTGTAGGCTCATAATACTGTTACCGCCGTCCGTAGTAATTTCACCGGTAACTTCACACATTCCGCAAGAGAAAGATACGGTCTTGAGAAGAAAAAGCATGACAGAACGTATCACAACAATTATGTTACAGGCTGCAGTTGTCGCCAGCTGCTGAGGATCCAGAGCGATATGACAGGTGTGCATAGGGCGGCAGGTGTGACCAAACTTGCGCTCTGATTGGCTGTTGCTATGACAGCTGACCTGTAAACAAACTAGCTGTCAGTCACTTTGCTATTCACATTCAAATATAGTGCCAATAGTGAAGCACAGACAAGGCAGTGTTACTGTATGTGGCTGTTTCTCATGCTTAGAGTGTGTTCACCTTACAGTGCCTAAGAAAACGCTAAATGCGGAAGGATTTTATAACATAGTGTACTGCACTCAGTAGATGGACAGTTGGGAGACTGGCCTGTCCACAGCCCCGACCTGAACGCACTGGAACATCTTTGGGATGAGTTAGAACGTCGACTTGGCTCCAGACCCCAGAACCCAACGTGACTAGCTGAGGTTTTTGAGGGAGAATCGGCTGCCGTTCCTCCACAGGCACCTGATTGTTAATGTTCCCAGTAAGGTTCAAGTCATCATAAAGACGACGAGTGGACAAACCAGAAATTAATGTACAGTGATCAGGTAGTCTGCCTGTGATCCAAGCTCACTTCGGTTCAATGCATAGCCAGGTTAGAGCCATTGCGACTGCTGCCACCGGTGGCAAATATGTGTCCAAATTTTCGCGTCTTTTAAACCTCCAATTGATCAACACATGTATTCTTCCTATTATACTGAATATGCAAAATAAGTAAAATTTTGTTATTTGCTATCGTGCCGAGGTATCGACATTTTAATGGCCAGTGGTGTAGGCTCTGGCAATCAACACTGTCTTCTGGCAAACTACTAGCTTACAATTTTTATAAATTTGTATTTTTAACAAAGTCTAAAGAAACCGACATTGGGACGGTCTTGTAGCTGTATTAAATTTATAAAATTTATTCCCAATTGCAGAGTCTTTCTGACATTAACTGCATTGATATGAAGGTATTACCTGTTGGTGACATATGAATGTTTGTCCCGTAGGACCGGCCAAAACTTTCATATGTCATACTGTCTACGAAACCTACTTTGATAGCCCAAGTGATTAAGGCGACCACATGCGAGAAGTGCGAAATTCAGGTTGGAGTCCCTGTGGTGTCACCGCCAGACACCACTCTTGCTAGGTGGTAGCTTTAAATCGGCCGCGGTCCATTAGTACATGTCGGACCCGCGTGTCGCCACTGTCAGTGATCGCAGACCGAGCGCCACCACACGGCAGGTCTCGAGAGACGGACTAGCACTCGCTCCAGTTGTACGGACGACTTAGCTAGCGATGCACACTGACGAAGCCTCGCTCATTTGCAGAGCAGATAGTTAGAATAGCCTTCAGCTAAGTCAATGGCTACGACCTAGCAAGGCGCCATAGCAATTGATAGTTATCGTATGAAGCATGTCTCATCAAGAACGATGTATACAAATGATGGATTAAAGTTAAGTATTCCAGAAGCTACGTACTTTTCTTTATAGCATTCATTACGTATCCTGTTTCAGACCTCACGCCATCCTGCGTGAGCTTATAGCGTGCATTTCGGCCTTCTCTAGCGATATAACAGTCCCAGTCGAGCACAAATTTTCATCTGTCACCGAAAGGTAATATCTTCATACCTAAGGCAGCTAATGTCGGACAGGCTCCACAACTGCAAATAAAATTCACAAATTTAGTACGACTGCAAGATCTTTAACAGGTGTGAGTTTCTTCAGACATTCTTAAAAATATGTAGTACAAGCCGCGACGGGCAGATTAACGAACGTAATTTTAACGTTTAATAAATAATTTTTGAGAACATTCCTCTTGGAGTGTAGCGGTTTGTTTATTACTTAAACATGGATATGAACAGTCATAACCGCAAGAAACTTCCTTTTTTATGAGGTTACCGGATTCGGTCTGTTTTAGACATCTTCAGACTTAACTGTAGCGTTCGTAGAGTCGTAGCGCCTGCTCCGTTCATAGCCACCGTCTACCATCATGTTGTGCGGTCAGAAGATAGTCTAAAACAGACCAAAAACGGTAGCCTCATAAAAAAAAGAAGTTTCTTGCGGTTGTCACTGTTCATATCCATGTTCAACGATGAATAGGTTTGTCTCCTAAAAAACTCGCCAGGATAGCCAAGAACACTAGCGCACTGCTTGATGGCCGGTTTGCCGGCCAGCCAGGATGTGGTTTTTAGGCGGTTTTCCACATCCTCCTAGGTGAATACCGGGCTGGTCTCCCCGTCCCGCCTCAGTTACACGACTCACAGACATTTGAAACACATTCACAATATTTCACGATGTACACTAGACGCAGGCAGCTGGGGTACACTAATTCCGTCCTGGGGGGGGGGGGGGTTTGTACGGGGTGGCGGCAGGAAGAGCATCCGGCCACCCCTTACAATTAACATGCCAAATCCGGTTAACGATGGCCTACCCTGCGTAACCGCGGGACAAGGCGCACGCGATAGAAGGTTTGCCTCCTAAAAGCCCCGTGTCAGGAATCCAAGTAAAGTTGCGAGTGATGGGGTTGTAGACAGTATGACGTGTAAGTTTGGTCTCTCCTGGAAGTGTGTTCAGGTAACCGAAGTCGTAAAGATGACCACTAGGAACAAGTGGGAAATATAGGTTCGACCCCGGTCTGGCACAAATTTCCGTGTGCCATTAATAGGCAATAACTCCATACAGGCTGCTAATGTCGCAAATTTCATAAATGTTATCAGTTTGCTGATTTTCGTTGACGAGAACGAGTGGAGGGGGGTGGAAGGGAGAGGAGGAGAGATGAGGTGGCGGAGATGGGGGATGACTTAGAGGACTGCAGCAGGGGGAGGGGAAGTTAATGGCGGAGAGGGTACGGCAGGAGCAGTGAATGAGTCGTGACGTATTCCCCTCAGCTGAAACTGCACCAGTGGGATCAGCCGGCCGTGAAGCGGTAAGGCGCGTCGCGGGCTTGTCCGTGTTTGGCGGGATACTGGAGTAGGGGCAGGGTGCGCGGACGAAAGTGGATTGCCCGGGCGCCGTGAAAGCGAGTGCGTGGCCACGCAAGTGTTCCGCAGGGGCAGCGGGGCTGAATCAAGGTCGACGGCCGGAAAAAGCGGCGCGGGGGAAGAGGAGAGGAAAGTATGCGCTCCGCCGCAGTCGCCACCACGGCAGCGGATGCCTGTCTACTGGCAACGTATCCTTATTCACCTGTATTTTACGACTGGCGCTGTGACTCTGCCCCTTTCAGAGATGTACTCTGTCTGGACTACTTGGCAGACGCCATGCTGTATTTCGTCGTTTTTAGTTGACGTTGAGCCACAGAATGGTTCTGTGTCGGGCAAAATAAGCCGCCTGTTGAAAAGACACAAGATCAAATCGATCTTCAGGCCTCCAACGAAAATCCGTCAATTACTGAGACCAGTTAAAGACGCTGTAGGTCTCAGAACACCTGGAGTCTACGAAATATCTTGTGAGTGTGGCCAGAAGTGCATCGGACAAACAGTGCGCACTGTGGAACAACGCAGGAAAGAACATGAGAGGTATTATCGCCTACGCTATCCAGAGAAATCTGCGTTAGCTGAGCATGCGTTAGAAAACGGTCACCACATAAAATTTCACGATACCTCTGTCGTGGCTCGCACTAACGGCTTCTGGGACTGTTTAATGAAGGAAGCTATTGAAATAAAAATTACCGCAAACACCCTGAATAGAGACGGTGGCTTACAGCTCAGCGCTGGGTGGGATCCAGCGATCGCGCGGTTGAAGAGGGCACATCGAACGCCGACTCAAAACATGCCCATATATGGCAATGTCACGGGCACCAGTGACGTCACAGCCGGCAGATAGCGTATATAAGGGCGCACCAACAGCCCACTGGCAGTCATAACACTTGACAATGGCCAAGGAATTCTTAGCCGAAAGCTCGTGTAGTTTTAAGCAATTGACGCGCTTGGAAAACCGAGAACATTTTATTCAATGTTATCGCCGCGAGACTGCATTCATACGGTACAGGAATGTTCCTGATTCTTTTCTTTTTCCCTTTGTTTCAGTTACTTTTAATTTCAAAGGGAGAAGTTTATTTTTCTCACAGTGAACTGTATTTTTTTGCACAAATTAGAACATATTTCACCTAAGCATACTCCTGTCTGCCATCAGGGGGGAGGGGGCGTTTATCATTAAATATATGATTAGGTTCTTTATGTAATACATATTTAAATAACGAGTATGAAGTAGGCAGGTCCTCACTTTCCAAGAAAGAAAAGGCAGCAATTAGTTTCAAAATTGTAATGAATGTACCAACTGGAGATACAATAAGCTGTCCTTTTACTGAGTTACTAGAGAGGCCGCCGTAGTCACGATGTCGTGACGACAGGGGGTCTATCGGTGCCTTCGAGAAAGCCAAGGTAAATCTTTAAAAGGAGCAGAGCAACACAGTACCTCTCGTAAAGTCTGTGTAGATAAAGGCACGTCTACCGGAAGGCGCTCTCGAAAGTCTGAACACGTATTTAACGAACATCATGACTCTGACCGAGATAATGGTGCACTCGCAGATACACTCCCCTGCCTTAAAAGAGCACACTGGTCGCTTTGCAGCGACGTGGATGCTGTACAACTGCTAGCAGGTAGTTGTGTGATACTACACCGCAGGCGCAAGCCATAGCGGTGGAGTAATTGTGTGTGTGTGCGCTGTGTGTGTATTCATTGCACCGGGCCATCGTTTCTCTTACGGTAGCAGTAGTACGGTAGTGACATTTTATGTATGAAGTTCTTACTTTCTTGCTAAAGACGACGAGTTAACTATCGTATTTGTGGGCACTCTGGTTTCTGCGTAGTTGGTGGAGAACAACGATCAAGGAGACACAGCCTGCTGTTCACTTCGGGTGTAGCGTAAAAAAAGATGCTTTTAAATGCCTCCGAATCATGAAAAAAACACACCATTACCGGCGCTACGCAACAAGCGCGTATCGATGATTATCCAAGCGTACACTAAAATGGAGCTCTTTATTTATTTTCAGTTGGCCAGTTGGATTAATAGGGTTCTGACTGAATTATCTCCTTCGGATGTCTAGCAATAGACAAATTAATGATCGTAGGAAATGTAATAACGTTTGTCCCAGATAGCTTGATCGGCGGAGAAACCATAGATCCTGTTATTCTCTTCGAAAATCACTCAAACAATTGACTACCGGTTAGCGTAATGTTCGCTACGTTAAAATTTCAGAAAGCAGATAACCAGTATTATCACTCCAGTGCTGTTCACCGTCGCCGGCCGGGGTGGCCGAGCGGTTCTAGGCGCTACAGTCTGGAACCGCGCGACCGCTACGGTCGCAGGTTCGAATCCTGCCTCGGGCATGGATGTGTGTGATGTCCTTAGGTTAGTTAGGTTTCAGTAGTTCTAAGTTCTAGGGGACTGATGACCTCCGAAGTTAAGTCCCATAGTGCTCAGAGCCATTTGAACCATTTTTGTGTTCACCGTCAATATTCGTTATCTGTTGATAATTTCATGCTCTTTAACTATCTCCGGAAGTAAGACTTTCTTTTTCTTTAACTGATTTATCAGACTTCGGGAAAAATGGGGTTCTTTGGAATCAATGCCGACCATATGGCGAATTCACTTTTTTGAATAAATCGAGTAAAACACAGTTTTAATAATACTGATAAATAGTTTCACTTCCAGTTCACAATTACACATCACATCTGAGCGATTAGAGCTAACGGAAGAGGTTCTTACGGAACAGATTTGAACAAACTGAGAACGTACAATGAAAGTATAACATAAAGGAAGCTACTGCGTTGAGTTTTAATTTCTTATAGTACCTTTTCTCATAGTTACTATCCTTCTCCTTGTAAATACTTTTAATTGAAATATTATTCAAATATACCTTTTGTTAGAAGAGGGAATGAATTAAAACTATATCTTAATTACCCACCGAAATGTGTGTGTATGTGTGCGTTTGTGTGGCCCGCGCGCCATGCGGTTGCGTGATTGTGTGACAAACGGGTGGACCTTCCTGGCAGATTAAAACTGTGTGCCCGACCGAGACTCGAACTCTGGACCTTTGCCTCCGCAATATCCTTTCTTCCGGGAGTGCATTTTCTGCAACGTTGGGAGGAGAGCTTTTGTGAAGTTTGGAAGGTACGAGACGAGGTACTGGCAGAAGTAAAGCTGCGAGGACGGGTCGTGAGTCGTGCTTGGGTAGCTCAGATGGTAGAGCACTTGCCCGCGAAAGGCAAAGGTCCCGAGTTCGAGTCTCGGCCCGGCACACAGTTTTAATCTAAGTTTCATGTCAGCGCACACTCCGCTGCAGATTGAAAATCTCATTCTGGAAATGGGAGGACGTACAGACGTGACACAGTGACGCAAAGGAGATCTTCAACCAGACGCGAACTGTTGTCGCCCAGTGACATGGCGCATTGTCATCCATAAAAATTCCATCGTTATTTAGGTGCAAATAGTCTCCAAGTAACAGAACACGACTACACTACTGGCCATTAAAATTGCTACACCAAGAAGAAATGCAGATGATAAACGGGTATTCATTGGACAAATAGATTATACTAGAACTGACATGTGATTACATTTTCACCATATTTGGGTGCATAGACCCTGAGAAATCAGTGCCCAGAACAACCACCTCTGACCGTAATAACGGCATTGATACGCCTGGGCATTGAGTCAAACAGAGCTTGGATGGCGTGTACAGGTACACTGCCCATGCAGCTTCAACACGATACCACAGTTCATCAAGAGTAGTGACTGGCGTATTGTGACGAGCCAGTTGCTCTGCCACCATTGACCAGACGTTTTCAATTGGTGAGATATCTGGAGAATGTGCTGGCCAGGCTTACAGGACCTGCAACATGCGGTCGTGCATTATGCTGCTGAAATGTAGGGTTTTGCAGGGATCGAATGAAGAGTAGAGTCACGGGTCGTAAAACATCTGAAATGTAATGTCCACTGTTCAAAGTGCCGTCAATCCGAACAGTAGGTGGCCGAGACGTGTAACCAATGGCACCCCATACCATCACGCCGGGTGATACGCTAGTATGGCGATGGCAAATACATACTTCCAATGTGCGTTCACCGCGATGTAGCCACACAGGGATGCGACCATCATGATGCTGTAAACAGAGCCTGGACTCATCCGAAAAAATGACGTTTCGCCATTGGTGCAACCAGGTTCGTCGTTGAATACACCATCGCAGGCGCTCCTGTCTGTGATGCAGCGTCAAGGGTAACCGCAGCCATGGTCTCCGAGCTGATAGTCCATGCTGCTGCAAACGACGTCGAACTGTTCGTGTCGATGGTTGTTGTCTTGCAAACGTCCCCATCTGTTTACTCAGGGATCGAGACGTGGCTGCACGATCCGTTACAGCCATGCGGATAAAATGCCTGTCATCTCGACTGCTAGTGATACGATGCCGTTGGGATCCAGCACGGCGTTCCGTATTACCTTGCTAACAGTCATTGGATCTCGACCAACGCGAGCAGCAATGTCGCGATACGATAAACCGCAATCGGGATAGGCTTTAATCCGATCTTTATCAAAGTCGGAAACGTGATGGTACGCATTTCTCCTCCTTACACGAGGCATCACAACAACGTTTCACCAAGCATCGCCGGTCAACTGCTGTTTGTGTGTGAGAAATCGGTTGGAAACTTTCCTCATGTCAGCACGTTGCAGGTGTCCCCGCCGGCAGAAACCTTGTGTGAATGCTCTGAAAAGCTAATCATTTGCATATCACAGCATCTTCTTCCTATCGGTTAAATTTCGCCCCTGTAGCACGTCATCTTCGTGGTGTAGCAATTTTAATGGTCAGTAGTGTATTTCCAGTCAGTGAACGGTACCAGAAGATCCAGTCCATTCCATGTAGACAGAGCCCACACCATTATGGATCCACCAACAGCTCGCACAGTGCCTTGTTGATATGTTGGGTTCACGGCTTCGTAGGGTCTGCGCCACACTCGAACACAACCATCAGTCTTACCAACTGAAATCGGGGCACATCTGACGACGACGCGGTTTTCTAGTCTTCTAAGCTCCAACTGATATGATAACGGGCCCAGGAGAGGTGCTGCAGGCGATTTCGTGCTGTTGACAACGGCACTCTCGTCGGTCGTCTGCTGCCATAGACCATTAATGCCATATTTCGCCGCACTGTCCTAACAGAAACGTTCCTCCTTCGTCCCACAATGATTTCTGCGATTATTTCTCGCATCGTTGCTTGTATGTAAGTACAGATAACAATACGCAAACGCCGCTGCTCGGTCGTTAAGTGAAGGCCGTCTGCTACTGCGTTGTCCGTGGTGAGAAGTAATGCCTGAAGTGCGGTATTCTCTGCACACTCTTGACACTGTGGGTGTCGGAATAATTAATTCCCGAATGATGTTCAAATAGAATATCCTATGCCTCTAGTTCCAACTACCATTCGACTTTCAACGTCTGTTAATTACCATTGTGCGGCCATGGTCACATCGGAAACCTTATCACATGAATAATCTGAGTAGAAATAACAGCTCCGCCGATAAGCTGCCCGTTTATGTCTTGTGTGCGCGATACTACTGTCGTCTAAAATATAGAAGCATATCGCTATCTCATGCCTTTTGGCACGTCAGTGTAAATTGAACTGTTACAATCTGAAAGATAGGGATGGAACGTGTTGGTATAGATTGATAAAGGCAGCTAAATAAATAACGACATTGTAAGCTGTGGACTCATCTCACGTCAGACTGTAGTTCATACAAGTCTGACGCGTAATAAATTAATGAGCAGGAGATGCAGCGCTACGCGCTATTTAGCCAATTGTGACGCATAAAAAAAGTACAACTATGCCCAAGGTATGGTAGAACCGTTCTGGTGGAGTTCTTAGAGGAAGATTGGGGTACATATACGGTCGACGACGAGGTCGTTAGATACAGGGCGCAAAGTTGGATTGGGGAAAGAAATTGCCCTACTCAGTTTAATGAATCCTAAATGTGGATGGGCACATCGTTCGCTATATAAGAATATACAGCCTACAGTTGCAGGTTAACTTTATCGTTTACCTAGGTTTCATCGTTAGTAATAACGTCTTCTTCAGAACCTGCAAAAAGTTAATATTATAATGTGCTAGTAAATTATATTAGATATGGTCATCCTACGGGATGCAACGTGTAGTGCTTACATAAAATATTATTTAAATGTTTGCCTAAAACAAGCCATGTCCTAAGTCAACTTTATAAAACTTGATGCATAACCATAAGGTTTTGTCACTTCTATTAAACAAGCTGTAGCAAATTCACTTTAAGCCCGTTGTATGGGCCTCGTCGTGTGACTAGAGACTGCGGACCGCGAGGGCTTCGCGGTCTGCCTCACAGAGGGCGGCGCGCATGCGCTAGACGTATAGAATCAAACTCTTATTACGCACGCGTCAGATAACATTTTTGCTATGAATTAATTTTATACTTTACTATTGTAAGTTAATTACAGTATCCAGCATGACTACGTTTTACATTCTACTACAGAACCTTATAAACTGACCAACAAATCTCGTATGAACATCTGTAGGAAAGGCTCTAGTATTACAGAAACTGTAATGGTCATATGCATTCTGAATTATTGTAAACCTAATATAGGCTGGAAGCCTTCGAAGTATGCCCTATTTTTTACATACAGTTGATCGTTCAGTAAATTGCCTCTATCTGTAATTAGGTGTGCATAAATTTGTAGTTCCTCAAGCGTGTTGAGTCTATATCCCTTAACTTCATGATGTAGTAGCTCTATGTCACGTAAAGGTTTAGGTGTATGATCCATTTGCACCAGATATTCCGCAAAGGCTGACCTCCGTGTTCCTACGCCCTTTATTGGAAGATGTTCTTTAAACCTTACTGCTATAGCTCTGCCTGTTTGACGTATGTAATAACATTGGCAATCATCACACATAATCTTATATACGCCTGATTTCGCTGACTTATCACAGTCTTTCTCAAGGAAATGAACCAAATTTTGCTTTAAACTATTAATCGTCGAGAAGGAAATTTTAAAACCTGAATTTTTCAACAGGCGCCCTATCTTGTAGGAGACATTGCCTATATAAGGAACCGACAATTATTTCTTGGTCTGATCTTAGGTTTGAGTATTTGTGTTTACTAAAGTCGTTGTCCTTTTTCGCATTTTCTTATGATATAACTGCCTCACTATCTTTGGATCATAGCCATTATTCTGTGCAATACTCTCGAGAATTTGTAATTCTTTTTCGAGGTTGACATCTGACAACGGGATAGAAATCGCCCGATGGATACTAGAATAGAAAAACGCCATTTTATGCGATTGGGGGTGGGTTGAATCGGCCAGGATGATGTTGTCTGAATAAGTTCGCTACTTGCTGCGCAGAGGGACTCTTTCAAACTGCCTTAAAAGAAGAAAGGAAACAAGTCCCAGTAAGGGAGAGCGGGCGATATTCGAGGCCAGGAGAGTTTACTGCTTCTTAGCGAATACAGCTTGTGCCATGACATTTTGTGCGATGTGATGTTGCTCCATGACGATTAGAATACGCTTACAGCCGGCAATCTTCTGTAATTTGATCCACAAATAGAATGAACCGATCCAGTTTAAACTAGTTTCCCGACTACGTATACAAAGATGGGGTTCGACTTCGGGTCAGTTCTGGGATATAGTCTGTCACCTATCATTACTTTTGCTTCAGGCAGTATTTCTTAATGTGAAAAATGCCGGGTTTCGCCGTGCATCGGATTCGATGTTAAACTGTCTGTTCCACAATAACTAGTTTTGTAAGCCAATTCAAAGGACCTCCAACAGTACCGCGCCTTTTTAAGCTCCATGTTCTTCAAACAAACCCACCTTCTGGTTTCAGCTAGTATTCGACGAGAGCGCCTTCCGAGTCGGCATCCCTCCAGTCTCCTCCGCTGCTTCAATTTGCCTATACGGGCAGGCGCGTTGTACTCCCCGACTCCGTTCTGCTACCTTCACAAAGTATTTGTTGCTTTCTAATTATAATAAACATCCGTTGTTTCGTCCTAAAATTTGTTTTTATATCTGGTAGTATTATTAATGGTGGTGGTGGTGGTGGTGGTGGTGGTGGTGGTGGCGGTGGTGGTGGTGGTGGTAGTAGTAGTAGTAGTAGTAGTAGTAGTAGTAGTAGTAGTAATAGCAGCAGCTGCAGTAGCTTTATTCATCCGTAGATCACTTTTACAAGGGTGTTGACATCTCTTAGAATTACAGTTTAAGAAGAAAAAAAAAAACGATTTCATATATACATGTATTTACATACAGGTCGAGCTTGACAAGGATGGGGCAATTAGTCGGCTGTGGCCCTATATTAGGGCATGCTGAAAGTAATGTCTCAAATTTTCCACGTGAAAAGCCTTTAAGTTTTGTAAGTAAAACAAACGTTATTCATATTCTATATCTTTATCCTTCATGCCTATATATATCTGTAGTCCTCTGCCGCTAGACGGCTCCGAACTGTAGCGTATAACATGGCAGTGTGTAACGTAATTATGTCGGTGCGTGATAAGCAGCGTGCTGCAATAGTGTTTCCAGTCCGGAAGAGTTCGTCCACACTTGGACCACCCTCTCCTTTAGCATGAGAATGCCAGACCACTCACGAGAGCTGCGACATATGCATCAATCGGGCGCCTTGGGTTCACTGTCATCGATCATATTGTATACAGTCCCAGCTTGCCCCCATTCGATTTTCATCAGTTTCCAAAACTTAAAGAACACCTTCGAGAAGTTGATTTTAATAGCGATGAAGCAGTACAAGCAGAGGTGAGGCTGTGGTCCATCAACAAAGTCAAACATTCTATAGTGACGGTCTCAACAAACTGGTCTCTCGTTGGGAGAAATGCGTTCGTCGCTAAAATGGCTATATTGCCTAATAAATACGTAGACATGAAAAATAAAGATGCAGAATGTTAATAATTTTTTTAATTTTAGAACTTGTTTTATTTTAGAAGATTTAAGACGTTCCATATTGAGACAAATCGGAGGCTTTGCTTTTCAGTGCGCCCAAAGAACTATCCCGACATTTGTCTGAAATAATTGAGGGAAACTGTGTTGGAAATCCTAAATCAGGATGGCTGGATGAAGACTCGGGCCTCCACCCTTCCGAATACAAGGTCACTTGGTTAAAACAGTGCTACCTCGTTTGGTTTATTCCTAGTGCGCAATACTGTTTTGCAAAGAAGTTATTTAATAATGTAAAATGCCAGTGCTACTGTTCATTCACTACACATACTTTACAAACATTGTTTCGTGATGTCACTACACACCCTATTAGCTGATATCAGGGCCATAGCGACGATCTCTGGTTTCCATTAGGCGCATCTCAACTTCCAATTTGCCAGCCTGAAAAACTGAGTCAGCGATCTTCTATAGCGAGTAAGACTCTGGATTCAGAAAGAGGATAAGGTGTTAGTATTATACATTGCGTAGCTTTGGGGATAAGTTTTCCCAGAAAAGAAAAAAAGAGTAGGAAAAACATAGTGTGAAAGTGTTACGTGAAATAATGTTTTATTGTCGTTGTTTTTTACCAAACGTAAGTAATCCTTCAGTGCATAGAATGTGCTGCTTAACAGGTACTTTTTAACTGCCTTTTGTAAATAAGTTTGTTTTAGTAACCTCTCTAAACTCGTCGGGAAATTTATTGTACAGTGGTATTCCTTGGTAGAAAAATCTGTCTGGAGTTTTATGTTTATTCTTTCGTGGTAGATTTTATAGGATGTAGCAATCGTATAGGATCAACATTATACATGTGCCATAAGATCTTAAAATGAGTTCTTTGTGTCAAGGAGCTTTCGGTTGTAAAGGGAAAAAAATGTCGTCGTAGTGAGACACAACGCAAGTGCTGGCCTTCGGACAACCTTCCCTTTGAATCCAACGATGATAGTGTCCAGCCGATCAGTTTTGCTGTTTCGAAGACGCTTGTTCGCAGATGCGAGGCCGTAACTATCTGGTCTCTGTCAGTGTCGCTTATATCACTGGATTTCGCCATTGGAATATATTCTCACCTCTTGTTTCATGAGGTTTAAAAGTTGCGCTTATTCATTGATTGTCTTCACTTTTATTTTGTATTCTTGCTGATTCGATTTCTTTGGTGTCTTCTGGTGCTAACTGGCGTTGCCAAGTAGCAGGTTCCGGCACCTCGTTAACATTGAGAAATGTATTTTGTACCCTAGCGCCTGATACTTCAGCTTTAACGAGTCCTGCGTTTATTTGTAGAAAGATCGCAGTTTCCCGGAAGCATTCACCGAGACGTTGAACGCCAGCAGTATGGTGTATGATCTCTGACGGGAATTCGCGCTCCACATGTAGCGCCCTTCCCCCATGAACCATGGACCTTGCCGTTGGTGGGGAGGCTTGCGTGCCTCAGCGATACAGATGGCCGTACCGTAGGTGCAACCACAACGGAGGCGTATCCGTTGAGAGGCCAGACAAACATGTGGTTCCTGAAGAGGGGCAGCAGCCTTTTCAGTAGTTGCAGGGGCAACAGTCTGGATGATTGACTGATCTGGCCTTGTAACATTAACCAAAACGGCCTTGCTGTGCTGGTACTGCGAACGGCTGAAAGCAAGGGGAAACTACAGCCGTAATTTTTCCCGAGGACATGCAGCTTTACTGTATGATTAAATGATGATGGCGTCCACTTGGGTGAAATATTCCGGAGGTAAAATAGTCCCCCATTCGGATCTCCGGGCGGGGACTACTCAAGAGGACGTCGTTATCAGGAGAAAGAAAACCGGCATTCTACGGATCGGAGCGTGGAATGTCAGATCCCTTAATCGGGCAGGTAGGTTAGAAAATTTAAAAAGGGAAATGGATAGGTTAAAGTTAGATATAGTGGGAATTAGTGAAGTTCGGTGGCAGGAGGAACAAGACTTTTGGTCGGGTGATTACAGGGTTATAAATACAAAATCAAATAGGGGTAATGCAGGAGTAGGTTTAATAATGAATAAAAAAAATAGGAGTGCGGGTTAGCTACTACAAACAGCGTAGTGAACGCATTATTGTGGCCAAGATAGACACAAAGCCCATACCTACTACAGTAGTACAAGTTTATATGCCAACTAGCTCTGCAGATGATGAAGAAATTGATGAAATGTATGACGAGATAAAAGAAATTATTCAGGTAGTGAAGGGAGACAAAAATTTAATAGTCATGGGTGACTGGAATTCGTCAGTAGGAAAAGGGAGAGAAGGAAACATAGTAGGTGAATATGGATTGGGGGGAAGAAATGAAAGAAGAAGCCGTCTTGTAGAATTTTGCACAGAGCATAACTTAATCATAGCTAACACTTGGTTCAAGAATCATAAAAGAAGGTTGTATACCTGGAAGAATCCTGGAGATACTAAAAGGTATCAGATAGATTATATAATGGTAAGACAGAGATTTAGGAACCAGGTTTTAAATTGTAAGACATTTCCAGGGGCAGATGTGGATTCTGACCACAATCTATTGGTTATGAACTGCAGATTAAAACTGAAGAAACTGCAAAAAGGTGGGAATTTAAGGAGATGGGACCTGGATAAACTGAAAGAACCAGAGGTTGTAGAGAGTTCAGGGAGAGCATAAGGGAACAATTGACAGGAATGGGGGAAAGAAATACAGTAGAAGAAGAATGGGTAGCTCTGAGGGATGAAGTAGTGAAAGCAGCAGAGGATCAAGTAGGTAAAACGACGAGGGCTAATAGAAATGCTTGGGTAACAGAAGAAATATTGAATTTAATTGATGAAAGGAGAAAATATAAAAATGCAGTAAATGAAGCAGGCAAAAAGGAATACAAACGTCTCAAAAATGAGATCGACAGGAAGTGCAAAATGGCTAAGCAGGGATGGCTAGAGGACAAATGTAAGGATGTAGAGGCTTGTCTCGCAAGGAGTAAGATAGGTAATGCCTACAGGAAAATTAAAGAGACCTTTGGAGAGAAGAGAACCACTTGTATGAATATCAAGAGCTCAGATGGCAACCCAGTTCTAAGCAAAGAAGGGAAGGCAGAAAGGTGGAAGGAGTATATAGAGGGTTTATACAAGGGCGATGTACTTGAGGACAATATTATGGAAATGGAAGAGGATGTAGATGAAGATGAAATAGGAGATAAGATACTGCGTGAAGAGTTTGACAGAGTACTGAAAGACCTGAGTCGAAACAAGGCCCCGGGAGTAGACAACATTCCATTAGAACTACTGATGGCCTTGGGAGAGCCAATCATGACAAAACTCTACCATCTGATGAGCAAGATGTATGAAACAGGCGAAATATCCACAGACTTCAAGAAGAATATAATAATTCCAATCCCAAAGAAAGCAGGTGCTGACAGATGTGAAAAGTAGCGAACTATCAGTTTAATAAGTCACAGCTGCAAAATACTAACGCGAATTCTTTACAGACGAATGGAAAAACTAGTAGAAGCGGACCTCGGGGAAGATCAGTTTGGATTCCGTAGAAATGTTGGAACACGTGAGGCAATACTAACCTTACGACTTATCTTAGAAGAAAGATTAAGAAAAGGCAAACCTACGTTTCTAGCATTTGTAGACTTAGAGAAAGCTTTTGACAACGTTAACTGGAATACTCTCTTTCAAATTCTGAAGGTGGCAGGGGTAAAATACAGGGAGCGAAAGGCTATTTACAATTTGTACAGAAACCAGATGGCAGTTATAAGAGTCGAGGGGCATGAAAGGGAAGCAGTGGTTGGGAAAGGAGTGAAACAGGGTTGTAGCCTCTCCCCGATGTTATTCAATCTGTATATTGAGCAAGCAGTAAAGGAAACAAAAGAAAAATTCGGAGTAGGTATTAAAATTCATGGAGAAGAAGTAAAAACTTTGAGGTTCGCCGATGACATTGTAATTCTGTCAGAGACAGCAAAGGACTTGGAAGAGCAGTTGAACGGAATGGACAGTGTCTTGAAAGGAGGATATAAGATGAACATCAACAAAAGCAAAACGAGGATAATGGAATGTAGTCAAATTAAATCGGGTGATGCTGAGGGGATTAGATTAGGAAATGAGACACTTAAAGTAGTAAAGGAGTTTTGCTATTTAGGGAGTAAAATAACTGATGATGGTCGAAGTAGAGAGGATATAAAATGTAGACTGGCAATGGCAAGGAAATCGTTTCTGAAGAAGAAAAATTTGTTAACATCTAGTATAGATTTAAGTGTCAGGCAGTCGTTTCTGAAAGTATTTGTATGGAGTGTAGCCATGTATGGAAGTGAAACATGGACGATAACCAGTTTGGACAAGAAGAGAATAGAAGCTTTCGAAATGTGGTGCTACAGAAGAATGCTGAAGATAAGGTGGGTAGATCACGTAACTAATGAGTAGGTATTGAATAGGATTGGGGAGAAGAGAAGTTTGTGGCACAACCTGACTAAAAGAAGGGACCGGTTGGTAGGACATGTTCTGAGGCATCAAGGGATCACAAATTTAGCATTGGAGGGCAGCGTGGAGGGTAAAAATCGTAGAGGGAGACCAAGAGATGAATACACTAAGCAGATTCAGAAGGATGTAGGTTGCAGTAGGTACTGGGAGATGAAGAAGCTTGCACAAGATAGAGTAGCATGGAGAGCTGCATCAAACCAGTCTCAGGACTGAAGACCACAACAACAACAACAACAACAACAACAACAATATGTAGCGCCAACCTTAGCGCTCACCGAGCGAGGTGGCGCAGTGGTTAGCACACTGGACTCGCATTCTGGAGGACGACCATCCTGATTTAGGTTTTCCGGGATTTCCCTAAATAGCTTCAGGCAAATGCCGGGATGATTCCTTTGAAAGGGCACGGCCAACGTCCTTCCCCATCCTTACCTAACTCGATTGGACCGATGTCCTCGCAGTTTGGTCCCCTCCTCCAAATCAACCAGCCGACCTTAACGCTCTATTGTGCAGAGAACGGAGCCTCTGCACATGCATTTTAACGGCGTTACCCCTCACCACCGCAGGGTACTCGAGTACAGAGCGGAGTTGCGCGTAGTTCAAAATCTCGCCGAGGTGTAGAGTTTGGATGTAGCACCGGATAGAAAGTGTGTTTCCGGCGATGCGTTGTCGCCACATTAGACGCCTGCCCAGCTTGACGCCAAGGTAACGTGCTGTATTGCCCGAGAAAATTGCGCTGCCGACGATGCTGATCCGCTGAAGGTTCGCTGGATCTCGTCGGCTAGTGATGACGATGGACTGGGTTTTGACCGCGTTGAAACGGATCTGCCCCTTGACAGCCTGGACGACGACATTATCACAGGCGCTTCGTAGTCGCATTGGAGAATACGTGGACACGTTTTGCTGGAGAATACCGCCGTATCATCTGCATAAAGCGCCAGCTGTACGCGATAGATCCTGGGTGAGTCATCGACTGATGACGCTGTAGTTTGGTCTCTTTATACCCCAAACAAACAAAAAAACAAACCTGGGTGAGTCGCCAGTGAAAGGGGCGTACAAGATTGGCCCAAGAACCGATCCCTGTGGTACACTAGCACAGATGCTTCGTTCTGTGGACGTGCCTTTTGTGCCCTCACGTGGAACGTCGCCTCTGCCAGGTAACTTTGGAGCAGAGGTACGTATAGCAGTGGGACCCTATGTACAAGACGCTTGTACAGAAGTCTGCCATGCCACACGCTGTCGATGGCTGTGGATACGTTCATTAAAACTGTTCCAAGGTACTTGCAGTGGTCCGTGGCGCCGATTGGCCCCTCTACCAAGCGTAGGAGCTGGTATACCGTCGGAACCCGTACTGCTCTTCGCGTCTTACATATCCCGTGTTTTGTGCCCGCACCGCCGACGGGTGGCATTATATCTCACAGTGGGTAGTTGACATAATGTGCACTGAGACAAAAAAAAGCCACGCACCTCGAAGGAATTACCCGAATTAGACGGAAATCAGTAAATATGACGTATACGTACAGACAAGCAAATGATTACAATTTCAGCAAAATTAGATGATTTATTCATGAGAAAGAGCTTCACAAATTGAGCAACGCTTTGGTCCACCTCTGGCCCTTATGCAAGCAGTTCTTTGGCTCGGCGTTGATTCATAGAATTGTTGAATGTCCTCTTGATGGATATCGCGCCCAATTCTGTCCAGTTGGCGCATTAGATCGTCAGAAACCCGACTTATAATGGTATTAACGTTTTCAACTGGGGAGATCCCGCAACCGTGCTTGAAAAGGTAGGGTTTGGGAAGCACGAGGACGAGCATTAGAAACTCTCGCCTTGCAGGGGCGGGCATTATCTTGCTGAAATGTAAGCTCAGGAGGGCTTGCCATGAAGGGCAACAGAACGGGGCGTAGAATATCAACGCCGTACCATTGTGTTGTACGTGTGCTGCGGATGACAATCAACGAGGTCTTGCTGTGAAAAGAAATTACAACCCAGACCATCATTTCTGGTTGTCGGGCCGTATGGCAGGTCACAGTGACGTTGGTATCCCACTGCTATCTGTGGCGTCTCCAGACACATCTTCGATGGCCCTCGGGGCTCAATTCGAAGCAGGTCTCATCACGGAAGACAATTCTATTCCAGTCAATGAGATTGCTTGCCGAAGGTGTGTCTGGAGCTCCTGCAGAGCTGTGGGATACTACCCTGACTGTCGCCCGCCATTTGGCCCGATAACCGTGAGAGATGGACTGGGGTGCCATTTCTTTTCACAGCAGGATCCATTTGGAGTTGCGTGGTGGGAAGCTGTACACTATTCCTTGTTGACAGCCAGGACAGTCATCGTTGGTGTACCAACTCTGAAGTCATGGGCATTTCCTAACATGTTATCCCTTTTTTTCCTTTTTATCACGTTCCCACGTCGTACGCTCTTAGTGTGCTGACACCGAGCTGCCGACTGGAACACAGACACCCTTGCAGTGCCATTATTTACGTCAGCAGTACAGGGCCACATGACTGATAGTAGCTCCACACATCTCCATCGCTTCAAAACAACCAGTGTTCTCTTTCAAGGGGTAATACTTGGCTGATGAGCTTATTAATGTGTTTGCCTAGTTCCATCTACTCCATTTCACATAATAAATCTAATGTAGAAGGTGTTTGTTTGAACGTGGAACAACTAAATATCTGGAAGAATATGCATCGTATGAAAAAAGTTGTAGACGAAAAGTAATACTTTGAAAAGGGACATCTGTCAATCCTAAACTTGGCCATCTGTTAACTCCCACCCCCTACCTCCCCATGGGAGGGACTCAACACTTTATTTTCAAGTGGGAACCCGCCCCCCCCCCCATTTTATTGCAGATTCGGATTTTATGCTAAAAATACCTAGTGTTTATCTGAAACAATTTTTCCTATTAGTAATAAATGGTGCTGTAATCGGCGCGAGAGTTACAGCTGTTGGACGAAGAACACACCTAAATCAGTTAGCATGAAGGTGAGATTGAAGGGGACTCGCCGAAATCAAGCATCCTGATGGTGTGGGGACCCAAAGAAATTAACCCTGAAGCAAACTTAAAATTACGTTATGTTAAAAGTAACTTATTTGCGAGACATTTAAATGTCTAAACGTAAAAGTATTACTGTGCAATCAAATTTTCAAAACAAAATACTAGTTTTAGCAATAATATGCGCTCATTAGAGCAAACAAAGTTCACATTTTGAATCGAAAATGCAATGCAGATTCAAATGAGTCGGTTCTTAATTGCAAAAACTGGAAAAATTGAATTTCGACGATTACAGTACCATGTACCATCAATGGAAAAAATGCTTTTGGTAAAGCTTAGGTATTTTTTGGGATAGAATGTGAATCTGCAATAGAAAAGTTGAGTGGGGGGAGGGGGTTTAAGGGGTACCTAGTTGTAGCACACACAGATGTATCCCTTTAAAATATGAGGTTCCAATCATTCGCGAAATGGAAACCACTGTGAAAGTCCGATGAAACTTTGCACAGATGTGCTGATCAGTGTTTCTAGTATGACCGTTGATCGCGTCACATTGCTCTATTCACTTTTGAGTGCACAGTGAGCGTGTAAAGAGGCCTAGGAAACAGCGTCTGCCGAGTATGAGGAGTCTGGTGAGAGATTTCGCCTGATGTCATGCCGCCCTCATAACACGACTGTTCTGCGGTTCCTTCTCCATGACAATTCTCGGCCGCACTCTGCAGGAGCAATGATGATGCTCCTGCTTACTGCTGAATATAAAATATTTTTGATTTTCACAGCGGTTTCCATTTCGCAATTGATCGGAACTTAGTTTCTGAATAGTCCTCGTATTAACTTTTCATCTCGAACATTTTATTTTTTTCGTACGATGCCTATTTTTCGTGATATTTTGTTGTTCCAAGTTAAAGCAAACACCCTGAATAAAAATGAATATTTATTCCTTCGTCTTCTATGCTTTCCTTTACCAATCATCCAATTACAATGAAACTTTACTGAATCGTTTTGACTTACCCACAGAGATTTCTCTGGAGGTAAGAACTACCTACCACCCTTAGGGTGGTGTCAAAAGGGGGTGACTTAGAAGCTTCACTCAGGAATTTGTAGAGCAACTTCAAAGAAATTTTTTATATACATCACTCACTATTTGTATGAAGATTTTGTGGGGATAACGTATCCCATCCACCCAGAGGGATGTGGCAGAGCTGTGACATGCAGAAATATTCGATGACGACCGATATTAGTATCACATCCATAGCTTTCGGAGTCGGTACACTTATTAATGACAGTTTCAACCAAATTTAATATATGCACGATCTATTATTGGTATAAAAATACTGTGGCAGTAAAGTAGCATCTTGGGGAGGGGGGGGGGGGGGGGGCAGATGGATTTAGAAACGTCCGTAAACGATTGGTTGGTATTTCTGTCCTGTAATTTGTGGACTTAGAACACATTAAAAGTATGAGGCGCAATCAGTCTCTTATTTGCGTTGTTCACTGCACGTCACTTTTCGGGGCGAAAGATTACGCAACGCGGCTTAATAGGACAGGTACATTTGACGTTTTCTTTAGAGTCGTGTGGACTAGAACAGCGGAGAGTCAGACAGTTCCCAGCAACAGTCCTTTTGTTCTAAACGACAATCAGTTACTGGCAGAATTAAAAGTTTGCTCAGTATTTATATGATCTGTAGATGGCAGTTATAAGAGTCGAGGGACGTGAAAGGGAAGCAGTGGTTGAGAACGGAGCGAGACAGGATTGAAGCCTATCTCCGATGTTATTTAATGTGTGTATTGATCAAGAAAGAAAAATTTGGGGTAGGAATTAAAGTCCAGGGAGAGGAAAAAAAACTTAGAGATTTACAAATGACATTGTAATTCTGTCAGAGACAGCAAAGGACTTGGAAGAGCCCTTGAACGGCATGGACAGTGTCTTGAAAGGAGGATATAAGGTGAACATGATCTAAAGCAAAACGAGGGTAATGGAAAGTAGTCGAATTAAGTCAGATCACACTAAGGAAATTAGTTTAGGAAATGAGGCACTTAAAATAGTAGATGAGTCTTGCTATTTGGGCAGCAAAATAACTGATGATAGTCGAAGTGGAGAGGATATAAAATGTAGACTGGCAAAGGTAAGAAAAGTGTTCCTGAAGAAGAGAAATTGGTTAACATCGAGTGTAGATTTAAATGTCAGGAAGTCTTCTCTGAAAGTATTTGTATGGTATGTAACCATGTATGGAAGTGAAACATGGACGATAAACGGCTTATACAAGAAGAGCGTAGAAACTTTTGAAATGTGGTGCTACAGAACAATGCTGAAGAGTAGACGGGTAGATTGTTAACGGCCGTGCCGCAGTGGTAACACCGGTTTCCGTCAGATCACCGAAGTTCAGTGCTGTCGGGCTCGGCTAGCACTTGCATGGGTGATAGAGTGCTGTTGGCAAGCGATGTGCACTCGGCCTTTGTGAGGCCAATTGAGGCGCTACTACATTCGAAAGTAGTGGCTCCGGTCATGAAATCAAGACAAAAGCCAATAGAACGGTGTGCTGACCACATGCTATATATCCGCATCGAGTGAAGCATGTGTATGAGGATGACACGGCGGTCGGTCGGTACCATTTGACGGAGTTTAGTAGATGGGAAGATCACGTAACTAATGAGGAGGCAGTAGAGTTGGTGAGAGAAGAAATTTGTGGCACAACCTGACTAGAAAAAGTGATCGATTGATAGGTCACATTCTGAGACATCAAGGGATGGATCACCAATTTGGGGGGGGGGGGGGGGTGAGAGAGGTAAAAATTACAGAGGGAGACCAAGAGATGAATACAGGAAGCAGATTCAGAAGGATGTAGGTTGCAGTAGTTACTCGGAAATGAAGAGGTTTGCACAGGAGAGAGTAGCATAGAGAGCTGCATCAAACCAGTTTTCGGACTCTGATCACAAAATCAATGTATATACACTGAAGAGCCAAATAAGCCGATATAGGCATGCGTATTAAAATACAGAGAGGCTGAATACGGCGCTGCGGTCGGCAATGCCTGTATGAGACAAGAAGTGTCTGAGGCAGTTTCAGATCGGTTACTGCTGCTACAATGACCGGTTATCAAGATTTAAGTGAGTCTGATCGTGGTGTTACAGTCGGCGCACGAGCAATGAAGTGGGGATTTTCCCGTACGACCATTTCACGAGTGTACTGTGAATATCAGGAATCCGGTAAAACATCAAATCTCCGCCATCGCTGCGGCCGGAAAAAGATCTCTCAAGAACGGGACAAACGACGACTGAAGAGAGTCGTTCAGCGTGACAGAAGTGCAATACTTTCGAAAATTGCTGCAGATTTGAATGCTGGGCCTTCAACAGGTGCCAGCGTGCGAACCATTCAATGAAACATCATTGATACGGGCTTTCGAAGCTGAAGGCCCACTCGTGTACCCTTGATGACTGAAAGCCTTACACCTAGACTGGGCCCGTCAAGACCGACATTGGACTGTTGATGACTGGTAATATGTTGCGTGGTCGGACGAGTCTCGTTTCAAGTTGTATCGAACGGATGGTCGTGTACGAATGGAGAGAACCTCATGAATCCGTGCATGTCAGCAGGGGACTGTTCAAGCTGGCGGAAGCTCTTTAATGGCGTGGGGCGAGTGCAGTTGGAGTGATATGGGGTCTCTGATACGTCTAAGTACGTGACAGCTGACACGAGCGAAAGCATCCTGCCTGATCAGCTACGCATCCGTTCATGTCCATCATGCATTCCTTGTTGGGCAATTCACAGGACAGTGCGACAACACACACTTACAGAATTGCTACAGAGTGGCTCCAGGAACACTCTTCCGAGTTTAAACACTTCTGCTGGCCGCCAAACTCCCCAAACATGAACGTTATTGAGCATATCTGGGGTGCCTTGCGACGTGCTCTTCAGAAGAGATCTTCACCCCCTCGTACTGTTACGGATTTATGGACAGCCTTGCAGGTTTCATGGTATCAATCCTTGCAGGTTTCATGGTATCAGTTTCCTCCAGCACTACTTCAGACATTAGTGGAGTCCATGCCACGTCGTGGTGCGGCACTTCTGCATGCTTGTGGGTGCCCTACAGGATATTATGCAGGTGTACCACTTTCTTTGGTTCTTCAGTGTATAATGTGTGTGTGTGTGTGTGTGTGTGTGTGTGTGTGTGTGTGTGTGTGTGTGTGTGTGTGTGTGTGTGTGTGTGTGACACATGCGTACACATGCAAAAATGCGGGTAAAATCTATAACTCACCGGCCACACGTCCTGACGGGACCATTCGTACCGACCAACCACAGTGTCATCCTCCACAAGTGTCGCCACTGGATGTGGTATGGAGGGACATGGTATCAACACACTGCTCTCTCGGTCGTTGTCAGTTTTCATAACCTGGAACCGCTACTACTCGGTCAAGTAGCTCCTCAGTTGGCATCACGAGGGTGAATGCACCTCGTCCCAGTCATCCCACTAAAGAAAAAAACCTTGGAAATAGCAGGAATCGAACCCAGGTCCTCTGTGGTTGCGCTGACCACTCAACTACGTAGATAGACTTTTTAAGAAGTACTTTATTTGAACACAGCTTCTCACGTGCACCAAACCGATCTGTTTTATCACTCCTTCTCCGTATTTTGTAATGATCAGATCGCAATTGGGAGTCATCGTAGATGTATGGGGTGTTGTTCTGTCCGTGCACTCCCTGTACCCTTCGGCAGACACGGCGGCAACTTGTGAAGTGCGGAATGTAGACGTGGGAGAGCACCGCCTTGCCATTGGCCTGCGCCACTTCCCATGGCGGAGGCGAGGCGCCCGGCATTCGCAGAACGGCTGGCGGCGGCGGCAGTGGCTCTTGATATGCTAGCGGCGACGCGTGTGACGCCAGTGCGTGACGCAAGCAGGCGCGCAGGAGCGGAGACTCCTATAGGCACACGTGGCCGCGAGCAGGAGCAGGCACCTCCTCCCTATGTACTGCTTGTTCTATAAAACTGCTCTAAATCGGCCGTCTAAGGAGCTAGAGTTAACGTGAACGTATTGGCCGTACGCGGGGTGGCCAGAAGCAGTCTGAAAAGCTTGTATGCATTTTACAGGGTAGATTGTGGTGACACTCAAATCTCCGGTTCTCAGATACTCAGATCGGTACCAAACGTTGTGTGTCGATAGACTATCAACCAAAACACCGATTTAGTTCGTGGTGTGTGCTGTCGTCCAGTAGATCATTTGTAAATTGTAATTAAAAGTAACACCAGAACTATGAACTATAGCAAAAGCGCATCTGTGAGGTGCAAACGTCAATATCTCAGGTAGGTGATTTGTTAGAGCGTCATATCGTCGTACTAAAGGTCTCGTGTTCGAAACGCACGGACGCCTATTTTTTTAACAGCTTACGCGTGAAATTGTTATATGAGACAACATTTCTGTGACATGTAAAGAGAACGTTTCGGAATTTTTAGCAATGTTCTTTTGGCGGTCTGTTTTCGCTTCGTTAGTTGAAAGTAGCAAACCTATAGCGTATATTTGTACAGGTAACACCACACCTACTTATACAAATGTACTCTATAGGTTTGCTACTTTCAGCTAACGAAGCGAAAACAGACCGCCAAAAGAACATTGCTACAAATTCCGAAACGTTCTCTTTACATGTCACAGAAATGTTGTCTCATATAACAATTTCTTGCGTAAGCTGATAAAAAAAATCGTCCACAGTTTTTTTTCGAACTCGGGACCTTTAGTACGACGATTTGACGCTCTACCGAGTCACCTACCAGAGATATTGACATTTGCACCTCACAGCTGTGCTTTTCCTGTACTCCGTAGTTCGGGTGTTACTTTAATTTCCATTCACGCATCTTCTACTGGACGACAGCACACAGCACTAACTAATCGCTGTTTTGGTTGATACTCCATCGAGGCACAACGTTTGAGTGACTTGACATCTGGAGGTTTGGGTGTGAGGAATAATTGTTAAGAAAGAAATTCGATACGTTGCGCCGTTTCCGAACTAATGAGCGTTGATGTAACCCCATCAGGTCGTTGCGAGCGCAAATTCGACCTCTTGCACGTGCTAAAATGCGGTAATGCACAGACAATTGTGGATCCGTGAGCACCATTTGTTAAAATGCTCATTGCCAATTGAAACGTGCCGTTTTGAGAAATGCCATATTTAAAGTAGGTGAGCAAAGCTACATTTGTTCGGTTTGAGGAAGCCGAAGGGAGAACACGTTTGACGGCACTGCCGGTGGCAGGCTGCTTGAATCGGCGCGCATGACGACCTAACTGGCTGCCTTCAGTGGTAAATAACTCGCAAAAGTTGCAACGTATCGATTTTTTCTTCACGATAATTTCTCAGCATAAGCTTTACGGACTGTTTCCGACCACCCTGCATAGACAACAGGAACTCTTCAGGGGATTGTGCCAGCCTGCCTTCATACTGCGCTGTAGATGATTAGAATAAAATAATTAAAAAAGTGATAGAATGTCTTGCAAAATCATTTGTCAAAAGTAAGATATAGAACACATTGGAGAAACATCTACCACATCTCTTCTCCTGTAAATGTTTTCGAACTTTTTCATTGGCGGGTTAAATGCTTCTCTAATCTACTTTATTTCTTAGTTTCAGACAAATCATTTTACGAAACATTTCACCCATCTTTTTTCAGTTTTTTTAAAAATTTTCTGTGCTTGTTCATTTTGTATCCCGCCTGGAAAGCGGCGCGTGGGTATGCCCCTGAGATCTGCAAATTAAGCCGAATGAAGGAAGCGAGTAGGAGCAGGTGAGGTAACACTTCGGTACTGCAAGCAAAGTTAAAGCGATGGTTCTCGGCCGTCTGCTCTTCATGAACCGGGCGACAGTGGACCGGCGCTCGTAGAGCTGCATAGCGCCGGCTAGAGGGCGCTGTCGTTGGCGAAGATCTTCCGTTCTCGTGGTGCCAACCTATGCAGTGGCATCGGAACTATCGATACCACAGTTCAGAAATCATGAACTATAATATATTGAAAAAGGCCTACCGACTGATGTTCTGTTATTTTGTTAAATATCGTGATTACTTTCATTTATTTACACCACATTGTTTTCCTATCGTATTTTGTTTAAAATGTTCAAATGCGTGTGAATTCATAAGGGACCAAACTGCCGAGGTCATCGGTCCCTTGACTTACACACTGCATAAACTAAGTTATGCTAAGAACAACACACACACTCATGCCCGAGGGAGGACTCGAACCTCCAGCTGGAGAGGCCGCGCAATCCGTGACATGGCGCCTCAAACCGCGCAGCGTGTTTTGTTCTTGAAATGTCTAAAGTTTAGTACTTGATTCGAAGGAAGCCTTTTTGGCGGTTAAATATGACACTGGTGTAACTTTTCAAGCGTAAAATAGTTAGGCCTTGAAGAGACGAATACTTTGAGGCTTCATTTACACACCTTGCAGTCGCTGTACGTCAAATATCTAAGTTTTCACTCAAATCACTGATTATTTCTTAATGACCGTGACCATTTTAAGGAAAATTAATATTTTTTTTCGAAACTAGACTTCACACTGGTGAATTTGATCTGACAAAAACCCCTCGAGTCATTTATAGGGAGTCTTGTTTTCGCTCCGCTCAAACATTTGTCCAAAATGTGGGGATGTAATTTATATATAGTGTTGACGCGTGTGTAGGCTGCAAATGTGTGTCAGTCTCTGCACAGTCGTGTGTTTCTCGTCTTTGGTCTTTTATGAGGGTTATGATATTAATGGACGAAAATGTTGTTTCCGTGTAAAAGGTAACAGATTTCTTCTGTGTGATTTGGCAGATGGATGATTGCCCTAATTATTACCTAATGTGAGTGCTCCGTGTACAGCGGAGAGTGTTTGTTATAACCCGGAACACTTTGTTTTAAGGAGTTTGCAGTCTTTTCAAAAGTTCGTTGGTGGCCACTGACCATTGTTCTGAACCACACAGGACGATATGAAATAGTAATTGCACATAGTCGGTGTTTACAATCATGTAGAATTTTTTAAAGGACATCATACTCTATATTTGGTGTCCTTTCGGATATGTTCGAAAGAACAGACACAATTTTGACCCCGCAGCCAGTATGAATCTAGACAGGAAGGAAGTAATGACACTAGCTGCTTTTGGGCACTGATTTAAATCAATGCGCTTAGTTGAAAATCTTTGCCCCTCAGGTATTCAAACCTGCGCCTTTAGCTTACTAGGCAGATGCGCTGACCACTGCGCCCTTCGGACACAGTGCTCATCGCAACTGCACGGACTACCCTAGCACGCCTCCCGTCAGACTCATATTCTCAACTTGCCTACACACTACTGATGTAGTGCTTCTTGCCCATATCCTCATAACTCGCGGCACTCGCCGATTCCCGTGAGAGTTCGACCGTGTTATCAGCACTGAAGCGATCACTTGGTTACCGGATGGCGCAGTAGTCAGTGCATCTGCCTAGTAAGCGGGAGACCCAGGTTCGAATCGCAGTCCGGCACAGATTTTCAATTTTCCCCATTGATTTAAATAAGTGCCCATTAGCATCTGATATCATTGATTCCTTTGTGTCTTGATTAATTATGGCTGTGGGATCAACAATGTTGCTGTTCCTTCCGACACGTCCGAATTATTTCAAAAGGAGTCACCGTAACTGTTAATACCTTTATCCCACTCGGAGTCAAGACGGTCAATGTTCGCATGGGAAAAAAAAAAATGTTTGTGGTTGCTACGGAACCATGATTGTACCCAGGCGTCCACCTCTTCGTTGAAAGTAAATCGACCGCCACAAATGTCTTTCCTCAGAGTTCCAAAAATATGGAAATCGCATGGGGAGAGATCGCGACTGTATAGAGGATGTGCGAGGACGGGCCCAAATGTTGACAAAGTTGTTCGAGCCTCTCTATAGAAGTTTCGCTGGGAAGCCCTTACACGTCCCCCATACATTTCCGATTCCTTCCCGTACGATGTCCATATATTTGGAGGCCTGAAGAAAGACATTCGCGGCCGTCGATTTGCTTCGGACGAAGAGGTGCACACCTGGGTACAATCATGGTCCAGTGGGGAACCGGAAACATTTTTCCATGAAAGCACTGACCGCCTTGTCCCACAGTGTGATACAAATGTTAACAGTTAGCGGCGACTACTTTTGAAATAATTAACAGTTTATTTAACCGTTTTCCGTTTGTCTCGTTTTCATTTTACTGCCCCTTGTATTATATGTGATATCAACTGCGCTTCCGTAGACCTATGGTACTATTCGAACACACTATGAGAACTGTGGACTACGTGAACATCATTGCGGACCACTGAATCCCTCAATCCTTGATATCTTCCCCGACATCGATGGCATCTTCCAACAGGATAACTGTCCGTGTGGTAAGGCCAGAATCGTTCCACCGTGGTTCGAGAAGCACGGCAGCGTACTCACTGATGTTTTGGCCAGTCATTTCGACTGATGTGATGTCGATGGTACACATCTGGAGCGCCATCAGGCACCAGCTCCATGTCGACAAGGCCTTCTCCCCTTTCCTATACCCCCGACCCCTCACCTCCCCCCTCCTACGCCCTCTCTCCCAATTTACCGGAGACATTTCCTTCCACTTACCTCCCACTTACCTCCAGAAATGTGCCAAGGGCTTGTCGAGTCCATGCCGCGTAGAATCTGTGTTGCATTCAAATGTTCAAAATGTGTGTGAAATCTTATGGGACTTTACTGCTAAGGTCATCAGTCCCTAAGCTTACACACTACTTAACCTACATTATCCTAAGGAGAAACACGCACACCCATGCCCGAGGGAGGACTCGAACCTCCGCCGGGACCAGCCGCACAGTCCATGACAGCAGCGCCCTAGACCGCTCGTCCGTGTTGTATTGCGTTGCGAAGGTAGAGCAATAGATTGTTAAGCATGTGATTGTAGTGATTTGGGTCACCAATGTATATCTCGCGGAAAGAGAATAAACTTACAATTATAGAAATGGGAGTATGCACGGTTTCATATCAATATTCTTCCCGAGCGCCATTCGTGTCTGGAGTAGGGACAGGAGAAGGGAGGGGGTGTAACAATGGTACACAGAGCAGCTTCCACCACTCATCGTAAGGTGGCTTGCAAGGAACAGATGGCTGTGAAAAATTCTTGTTTCCTTTCTTCCAGCTCTGTAAATAGCCTGTCTGTTTTCTGTGTCTAGGGGTGCGATAGCAGGTGTGGTTCACGTCCTGGATCTCTCCACTATGACTGTTTGATGATATATGGCGTGAATTGTGTGGTGGTGTCGGTTACATCCGTGGTTGGATTTCAGTCTGGCAATGGTCATCAGGAACTGCGTTGTGGTCCCTGTGCCAGTTGAGTTACGATTTATGTCCCACTTGTCAGCGTTCCATTACGCCTTTTTTTCCACTATCCAGACATGCCAGCTTGCTCCATACAGATGATACCTCCGTGCCATTATAATTTGTTACTCTTTGCATAACAGACAGTAAAGTGAAAACTAGACAGATGAAAAAAATAAGCAAACTGTTAGTTATTTCAAAACTAATTGCTATAATTGTTAATACATTTAACCTACTCTGAGACAAGGCAGTCAACGCCTTCCTAGGAAAATGTTTGTGGCTCCAAAATGTTTGTGGCTCCCTGCAGAACAATGATTGTGCCCAGCCTCCGTCCGAAGGAATTCGACAGCCACGAATGTCTTTATTCGGGGCTCCAAAAGTCGCAGGGGGAGAGACGGGGACTATATGATGGATGTATGAGGGCTTACGAGCGAAACTTACGCAGGGCAGTCGAAACGACAGGCACACAAGCTCCCGGAAAGTCATCATGAACTTCTTCTTTGGCTGCAATTGCCCGCTGCTCATTGACTTTCCGGAACACGACGTCACAATTAACACACAGCTGTACGGGAAAGCTTAGTAAAAGTTCAAGTCCATTATTAATTCTAAATGCCCAGAAATGTTGACGGACGGCGTCATTCTGTTGCACGACAATGCTCACCCACATGTTGCCATGGTCATTTCGACTACGCTGCAGAAGTGTCACTGGGAAGCCATGACACATTCCTCATACAGTCCCCATCTCTCCCCCTGCGATTTCCATATTTTTGGAGCCCTGAAAAAAGACATTCGTGGCTGTCGATTTGCTTCGGGCGAAGAGATGCACGCCTCGGTACAACCATGGTCTCGTCGGCAACGGCAAACATTTTTCCATGAAGGCACTGACCGTTGTGTGTCACATTGGGATAAGTTTATTAATAGGTAACGGCAATTACCTTTGAAATAACACCTTTTTCCATCCGTCTCGGTTTCATTAGAATGTCTCTTGTAGATATTCAAACCCTTTATGACGCCAAAACCTGTGCAAGTGCTAAAGTACGTAATTAATTTTATCTGCAGGCGCACACTGAAATTCCCCCGCCGCAGTACCGAAGCACGTCGCTAGAGGAGCCAAAATAAAACTCTCAGTCCTCTGAGAAAGTGGAAACGGGCTGAACCATTTAGTTTTGCTGCCCTAGTGGCGTGCTGTGGTACTATAGCGCGGGGATTTTAGTGTTCACCGAGACTGCAGGCATGTGCTTCCAGATAGACAAAAAATTAATTACGTAGCTTTACTTTTTGGGGTGATAATTAAAACTTGATGACTACCTGTCATAGTGACGAAACACACATCCTTGGAGCTCATTCGTCATTGCAAGTTCTGATGCTCTCGTCCTGCCTGCAACAGTATACAGGGTGGTCCATTGATCGTGACCGGGCCAAATATCTCGCGAAATAAGCGTCAAACTAAAAAACTACATAGAACGAAACTTGTCTAGCTTGAAGGGGGAAACCAGATGGCGCTATGGTTGGCCCGCTAGATGGCGCTGCCATAGGTCAAGCGGATATCAACTGCGTTTTTTTAAATAGGAACCCCCATTTTTATTACATTTTCGTGTAGTACGTAAAGAAATGTGAATGTTTTAGTTGGACCACTTTTTTCGCTTTGTGATACATGGCGCCGTAATAGTCACAAACATAGGGCTCACAATTTTAGACGAACAGTTGGTAACAGGTAGGTTTTTTAAATTAAAATACAGAACATAGGTACGTTTGAACATTTTATTTCGGTTGTTCCAATGTGAACTTATCATTTCTCAGAACGCATGCTGTTACAGCGTGATTACCTGTAAATACCGCATTAATGCAATAAATGCTCAAAATGATGTCCATCAACCTCAATGCATTTGGCAATATGTGAAACGACATTCTTCTCAACAACGAGTAGTTCGCCTTCCGTAATGTTCGCACATGCATTGACAATGCGCTGATGCATGTTGTCAGGCGTTGTCGGTGGATCACGATAGCAAATACCCTTCAACTTTCCCCACAGAAAGAAATCAGGAGACGTCAGATCCGGTGAACGTGCGGACCATTGTATGGTGCTTCCATGATCAATCCACCTGTCATGAAATATGCTGTTCAGTACCGCTTCAACCGCACGCGAGCTATGTGTCGGACATCCATCACGTTGGAAGTACATCGCCATTCTGTCATGCAGTGAATCATCTTGTAAAACATCGGTAGAACATTACGTAGGAAATCAGCATACACTGCACCATTTAGATTGCCATCGATAAAATGGGGACCAATTATCCTTCCTCCCATAATGCCGCACCATACATTAACCTGCCAAAGGTCGCTGATGTTCCACTTGTCGCAGCCATCGTGGATTTTCCGTTGTCCAGTAGTGCATATTATGCCGGTTTACGTTACCGCTGTTGGTGAATGACGCTTCGTCGCAAAATAGAACGCGTGCAAAAAATCTGTCATCGTCCCGTAATTTCTCTTGTGCCCAGTGGCAGAACTGTACACGACGTTAAAAGTCGTCGCCATGCATTTCCTGGTGCATAGAAATATGGTACGGGTGCAATCGATGTTGATGTAGCATTCTCAATACTGACGTTTTTGAGATTCCAGATTCTCGCGCAATTTGTCTGCTTCTGATGTGCGGATTAGCCGCGACAGCAGCTAAAACACCTACTTGGGCATCATCATCTGTTGCAGGTCATGGTTGACGTTTCACATGTGGCTGACCACTTCTTGTTTCCTTAAATAACGTAACTAACCGCTGAACGGTCCGGACACTTGGATGATATCGTCCAGGATACCAAGCAGCATACATAGCACACGCCCGTTGGGCATTTTGATCACAATAGCCATACATCAACATGATATTGACCTTTTCCGCAATTGGTAAACGATCCATTTTAACACGGGTAATGTATCACGAAGCAATTACCGTCCGCACTGGCGAAATGTTACGTGATACCACGTACTTATACGTTTGTGACTATTACAGCGCCATCTATCACAAAGCGATAAAAGTGGTCCTAATAAAACATTCATATGTCTTTACGTACTACACGAATATGTAATAAAAATGGGGGCTCCTATTTAAAAAAAACGAAATTGATATCCGTTTGACCTATGGCAGCGTCATCTAGCGGGCCAACAATAGTGCCATCTGCTTTCGCCCTTCAAGCTAGACGAGTTTCGTTCTTTGAATTTTTTCGTTTGACGCTTATTTCGTGAGATATTTGGCCCGGTCACTATCTATGGACCAACCTATATTTTGAATCGTAAAATTCGATGTACCCGTCCTGTACAGTTCCTGCTTTTCCTGTGACTGAAAGTAAAGGAAACATTTTGATAGGACATCATCTCTCCCTCTGTTACAGTTTTTGCAAGGTCCACTGAGAACGACCTGATGTGGACTGCCACGGGTGCAGCTTACTTGAAAGGTGCCGCACTATAGCTTTTCGACTGCCGATCGTCAACGAACGGTAACCAACAACTCCGTGTCTCATAACAGTTTGGACACCAGCCAGAGGCGGCGTGTAACTGGCTGACTTTCTCTGCTTTTATTGCCTCCTTGTCACATCAAACGAAACACATTCTCAAGGGGTGGAATACTTTTCGTTTCTTGTATATCGAATCATATGTCCAATTAGTCTTTCCTCCTGATTATATTTTTTTCATTGTCTGTAATGTAGGTCCTGTTTTGTGAGGGCCTGTTGGAAATGGAAAGTGTTTGACACCTAAAAAGGAATGGTGCTTGAATGTAGTTTTCAAAGATAAATTCAGTAACTAGCGGCTGTACTTTCACAAATTGTGCTAACTGTATTCTTTCTACAACGTGTAAAGATGGATACGTCAGTAAACATTCCCCCTTTATTTTGAAACATTTTCTTAACTGCGGTACAACGCTTAGACACAGATACGAAAATGACGAAGTGTTGACTCGTGACAATGTGCTCTGCACAATGTCGAGCGTCGGTGTACAAGCAAGTGTGGAGATCCGATTAAATTTCACTTTAAACGTAACGCAGAGCACCTCTTAACAGGTAACAGGGATTGCTACCGAACAGCACAGATCCTCATAGCGACAAGGCGCATCATAGTGCAGTCGTATCTGTAAAGCTGGACTGCAACAACAGCACCAACGTATGCCGTGCTGTTCACCAAACCTACTTGTTTTCACAGCATTAACTATATATTTAACGTCATTTGCAATAATACATACTTGGCATGATCCATTTTAAGCTCTGAAGACTGCCAACTGATGACTAGCTGCAACAAAATATTTATAGCCCACTAGTCTGAATATAAGAGCATGCCGTGCCGGTAATGGTGAGCCATCTGTTGCATGAGAGGATGTGACTCTTGACAGTGGTGACTGGTCTGCCGGATTCTGAGCGAAGCCGTACTGTTGCTGGTGACCTGTAAGTCAAGTGAGAACGGTAAGGTGGGCGGCCTATCCCTAATGTTGTGCAGGGGTAGGCTCAGTGCTGGCTCCAGGTTTCACATCCTCCGTTCCGTTCCTTTCCCGTCAATTTATTCTCATCGCTGAGAGAATACAGGATTACACTGCAGCAGGATGACGACTGTAATGGACAAGTTATAGATACAATCTGGACACCATACAGCCGTTCGGACGGAGGCAACAGTGAACCATCTCAATTAGAACAACGTCCAGAATAGCAGTGTAGCATTCCTCAACATCCACTGCTGAGTATGGAGTAAGCTTCGACCATCTGTACGCCAGGCTACGACGATTTTGATTATTGAGACTCTATTGGCAGTTCGCAGAGTTTTCACGTTTTCTGTAGAATAAGAGGGCAGTAATGAGTTTATGCTCGGAGGGTACGCGTAACAACAGACGAAATCAGTGGACAAATCAGTTCAAATGATTCAAATGGCTCTGAGCACTATGGGACTTAACGTCTGAGGTCATCAGTCCCCTAGAACTTAGAACTACTTAAACCTAACTAACCAAAGGACATCACACACATACATGCCCGAGGCAGGAATCGAACCTGCGACCGTAGCGGTCGCGCGCTTCCAGACTGAAGCGTCTAGAACTGCTCGACCACACCGGCCGGCGACAAATCAGTATCGTCATCCTTAGACAGGAGCGTCTGTTGTCACACTGTTATTATTTGAACGATTGTTAAGGCTGTGTTATACTGTGGCACACTGAAGAGCCAAAGAAAGTGGTACACCTGCCTAATATCGTGTAGGGCCCAGCGATCACGTACAAGTGCCGCAACACGACGTGGCATGGACTCGACTAATGTCTTAAGTACTGCTGGAGGGAACTGACACCATGAATCCTGCGAGGTTGTCCATAAACCCGTAGGAGTGCGAGGGGTGGAGATCTCTTGTGAACAACACGTTGCAAGGCATCCCAGATATGCTCAACAATGTTCATGTCTGGAGAGTCTGGTGGCCAGCGAAAGTGTTTAAACTGAGAAGAGTGTTCCTGGAGCCACTCTGTAGGAATTCTGGACGTGTGATGTGTAGCATTGATCTGCTGGAATTGGCCAACTCCTCCGGAATGCACAAGGGACATGAATGGATGCAGATGATCAGACATGATAACTGTGTACGTGTCTCCTGCCAGAGTCGTATCTAGACGTATGGGACCCATATCACTTCAACTGCACACGCCCCACACCATTACAGAGCCTCCACCAACTTGAACAGTCCCCTGCTGACATGCAGGGTCCATGGATTCATGAGGTTGTCTCCGTACCCGTACATGTCTATCCGCTCGATACACTTTGAAACGAGACTCGTCCGACAGGCATCATGTTTCCAGTCATCAACAGTCCAGTGTCGGCGTTGACGGGTCCAGGCGAGGCGTAAAGCATTGTGTCTTGCAGTCATCAAGGGTACACGAGTGGGCCTTCGGCTCCGAAAGCCCATATCGATGATGATTCGTTGATTGGTTCACGCGCCGACACTTGTTGATGGACGAGCAAAATGGTTCAAATGGCTCTGAGCACTATGGGACTTAACAGCTATGGTCATCAGTCCCCTAGAACTTAGAACTAATTAAACCTAACTAACCTAAGGACAGCACACAACACCCAGCCATCACGAGGCAGAGAAAATCCCTGACCCCGCCGGGAATCGAACCCGGGAACCCGGGCGTGGGAAGCGAGAACGCTACCGCACGACCACGGGATGCGGACTGATGGACGAGCATTGAAATCTGCAGCAATTTGTGGAAGGGTTGCACTTCTATCACGTTGAACGATTTCTTAAGTCGTCATTGGTCTCGATCGTGCATGATATTTTTGCGGCTGCAGCGATGTCGGAGATTTTATATTTTACCAGATTCCTGATATTCACGGCACACTCGTGAAATGGTCTTACGGGAAAATCCCCACGTCATCGCTACCTCGGAGATGCTGTGTCCCATCGCTCGTGCGCCGAATATAACACCACGTTCAAACACACTTAAATCTTAATGGCCTGCCATTGTAACAGCAGTAACCGATCTAACGAATGCGCCAGACACTTGTTTCTTTATGTAGGCGTTGCCGACCGCAGCGCCGTATTCTGCCTGTTTACATACTGTGTATTTGAATACGCATGCCTATACCAGTTTCTTTGGCGCTTCAGTGTAGATTAATTTGTAAAAGCAATGTAGCAATGGCAAACTTTAGTGTTTGTAGTTCCAAAGTTAACTGTTAATATGAGGAAGGCACTAAACCGTTTTTTAGAATAAGTCTCTCAAGTCTTTTATTTAGGATGTGCAATAAGTTTTGATTTTGACACTGACATTGAAATAAAACTGCAGGCTGTTTGGGGTACGATTGGCCGTAAGTGCAAAAAGAGACCGTCATGGAATTATATAAAGTGATGGCGGCTACTGTGTGATCCTATTGAAGCGAAAGCTGATGCAACTTACCCACAAGTAGCCTACGTAAACGAAATGCAAATATGTATATTTAGAAATACCTTCGGTAATGCTATGGGAGGAAAAGCTGTATTCTCTAACTTCGAAAAATACTGATACTGTTATTCTGTATGATCTTTGCGTTGCTGAAAAATGGAAGGGAAAATAACTCTTTGTCACTTAAATAAAGCTTTCTTTTATGAAGTAAATAGTGATAATTAAAATTTCTTTGCTGTTCCTTTAAATTAGGTTCAAGCCAAAGTAACTGAAATAGCATCGGCTTTGTGTGATTGTGTTAGGAACGCGTTGGACTACGTAAATAAATTTTGCGTTGTATTGCCTTTATAAAACATCGGATTTCATATATTACCAATGAGTCGAGTAGATTCTTGTTTGCAGCGCGTGGTAGCCGTGCGGTCTGGGCGCCTAGCCACGTTTCGCGCGGTTTTCCCCGTCGGAGGTTCGAGTCCTCCCTTGGGCATGGGTGTGTGTGTGTTGCCGATAGCGTAAGGTAGTTTAAGTTAGATTAAGTAGTGTGTAAGCCTAGGGACCGATGACCTTAGCAGTTTGATCCCATAGAACTTCCCACAAATTTCCAATTTCCAGATTCTTGTTTACAGATACTGAAATTGCGGTCGGTCGAGAAAGCCGACCGATCTTCCACACATCCACCCAAGCATCAGCTGCTACAGTTACTGAGGCCACCACTATGTACAGAAATAACTGAAGTTAAAAAGAAAGGAGCGACTTAGGGTACTCAGACAACGTGAATGAAAGTCAAGAGTAATTTTATTCTGGGTTTGTTAACGTAAAACAGGTTACGCTTACATCAAGGAGCGACATCAAATAGATAGAAAATCAGGATACGATACACAATTATGAATCATTTTCTTATATCCATTATATTACAAACAATGGCGTTCAGCCTGGAACAGCTCATGTGTTACAGTGAATCTGACAATGACTTCTGTTTCGGATTGTGACGGGTGATGAAACATGGGTCTACCGTCCAGAACGGTTGGCTACCGGACGGGATGGCGAAGCTACAGGTGTAGATTTGCCACCGATACTGCGGAACATGCATCTGACAGTGGAAATCTGACGTGAGTGTAGGGCTAGACAATGGGTGTTTTGTAGCGGCCCAGATGTGTCGTAGCGGCATGCGCCTCGACAAACGCGCGACATCCGCGTGGCGTTCAGCGTCAGCGCTCGAGACGGCATTGTGCGGCTGCCGTGCTCCGCCTCAGGGAAAGCTGAGGCTGTGAGGGGCTGTGCAGGCAGGCGCGACCGCCCACCGTCTCGCGGGGCACGCGTGTTTGTGCGGCACGGCCAGACATCGGTCTGGGACTCTTACCAGGCTGCGTTAGTAGAACAGGCAGAGAACGTAAGGCTGGATGAGTATCGAACAATCAGCTCAACAGCTCATTCATACAAGCTGCTGACCAGAGTAATATCCAGAAGACTGGAAAAGAAACTCAGAGATGGCAGAGCACTTGCCCGCGAAAGGCAAAGGTCCCGAGTTCGAGTCTCGGCCCAGCACACGGTTTTAATCCGCCAGGAAGTTTCACATCAGCGCACACTCCGCTGCAGAGTGAAAATCTCATTCTGGAAACGTCCCCCAGGCTGTGGCTAAGCCATGTCTCCGCAATATCCTTTCTTTCAGGAGTGCTAGTTCTGCAAGGTCTTCAGGAGAGCTTCTGTGAAGTTTGGAAGGTAGGAGACGAGGTACTGGCAGAAGTAAAGCTGTGAGGACGGAGCGTGAGTCCTGCTTGGGTAGCTCAGTTGGTAGAGCACTTGCCCGCGAAAGGCAAAGGTCCCGAATTCGAGTCTCGGTCTGGCACACAGTTTTAATCTGCCAGGAAGTTTCACATCAGCGCACACTCCGCTGCAGAATGAAAATCTCATTCTGGTAAAATCAGAGATATTTTATATGACGATCAGTTTTCCTTTTGGAAAGGTAAGGACAAAGAGAGGCAGTTCGAAACTGGTGCTGAAAATGAACCAGCATTTAAGGGGCAACGACAGGGTGACGGACGAAGATATTGCTCAGATTCGTGATTTTTTTTCTCCATATTGGAATGTAATAGACAAATGAGGTATGCTGCAATGAATAAAGCATACATGGAAGTTTTTATTGAAAAATATTGATATCTTTGCTGTGTAATTGGGATTTTTCCGAGGGAGCTCTGGAAGAGGTAGATCAACGGTCGTCACTGTAACTCCGGTTGTGGTTATCTGCAACATGAAACTAACATATCACCCTGATCCTTACAGACGTAATGTCAGTTCACATGACCACAGCACGGGATGAGCGTCATCTTGTCCGTATGGTCATTACGGACCGTACAGCGTCCTCCACAGTGTTGGCTAGTCGCTGGACCACTGCAACAGGTGAGAACTTGTCTGCATCGGCGGTTCGTCGCCGTATGCTGCACGTTGGACTGGTTACACGCATGCCGTTGCGTCGGCTTCCATTGTCCAGAAACCACAAGCTCCTCCGACTGCAATGAACACATGAACACCGTCACTGGAGCGCTGAGTGGCAACATGTAATCTTTTCGGATGAGTCCCGCTTCAGCGTGTCCTACAGTGATGGCCGCACACGTGTCCGGCGGTACCGTGGTGAGCGCAACCTGGTGGTGCGGCATAGCGGACAGACACCAGATGTGATGGTTTGGGGCGCCATTGGTTACAGCAACCGATCTCGCCTCGTACGTTTTGCGGGCGCTTTGAACAGCAACCGGTACCTAACGGAGGTTGTGGAGCCTGAGGTACTTCCCCTTCTTCAGGCATCTCCACAGGCCACATTTCAACAGGACAGTGCCCGGCCACATATTGCGAGGAATGTACAGGCGAAATTAGATGAAAATAGCGTACACGACGACAACCATGCCGAAAAACATGGTTCTGAGCAAAACACGTCTAAAGTTTGACAAGCATTTGTCATATTAAAAAAAGGGACAAAGCTTGAAACTTACGGGATATAATCGATCCCTGGCCCATAATAACTATCGCCCTGGCTAGGGGATAGCCGCTTTCTGCCACCTCAACCTGACAGGCCCTCATATTCGTCCTCGAAGGCCTTTTCGCCGCTGAGCCCACGCTCGGGTTCCCGGATTCGATTCCCGGCGGGGTCAGGGATTTTCTCTGCCTCGTGATGACTGGGTGTTGTGTGATGTCCTTCGGTTAGTTAGGTTTAAGTAGTTCTAAGTTCTAGGGGACTGATGACCGTAGATGTTAAGTCCCATAGTGCTCAGAGCCATTTGAACCAAGCCGCTGAGCCAATCGCCGCTTGTGTCTCTGTCTTCACAGAATCGGCGCACTTCATCGCCGATTTTGATTTGAAGTGCATTTGCTACGTGCATCAATGCAGTATGGCCTACATTGAATAGGCGTACTGCCAAATTTGAAGCGGTGTTGACAATTTCGCTTCGGCTGGATGTTATTTACGGGCCGGCCGCGGTGGTCTAGCGGTTCTAGGCGCTCAGTCCGGAACCGCGCGACTGCTAGGCCGCAGGTTCGAATCCTGCCTCGGGTATGGATGTGTGTGGTGTCCTTAGGTTATTTAGGTTTAAGTAGTTCTAAGTTCTAGGGGACTCATGACCACAGATGTTAAGTCCCATAGTGCTCAGAGTCATTTGAACCATTTTTTGTTATTTACGGAGCGCATCTCGAAATGAAACTATTGAAACTTTCGTTCACATTTGAGTAAAACCGTACAAACAACTCTCCTGCAAATCTGCTTTATTCAAATCGGTATAAATAGGAGTCGTGGCATGGATAACGACTTGCGGCAACCGGTTCTCTAACGCTGTGGCGTGCCGTGCACGCTCAGCTTCAAACGTTCGCAGAATCATTACTTTTTGGATTTCGCGCATAATATTTTGTGGAATAGTTCTTCAGTGTCTATACATTCGAATTCCGTAATAAAAAATTCTAGTTTTTTTTTCGATCGTCACCCCGTCGTTACGCTTTAAGCAAAATCAGGAGTTGTCGATGTGGGAAAAGTGTTCGACAGCATAAAGTGGTGCGAGATGTTCCAAATTTGCAGGAAAACAGGAGTAAGCTATACAGAAAGACGGAAAATATTCACAAGCTGCGACATCGTTGCGGAAAAACAGTGACCCGTATATGTAATAAGTTTCCTTTAATTTAAGTCTATGGTCACAAACTTTTTGTTAACAGATTACCGGTTTCGTCAAATGTTCAATGTTGACGATGCCACTATGGCTGCAGTACATTAGGACTTTGTTTTCATGAAACAGATCTGATGATGGTCATTAAAGACCGAAACCGGTAATCTGTTAACAAAAAGTTTGTGACCATAGATGTAAATTAAAGGAAACATAGGACAATATTCAGTATGTACGAGAACCAGGAGTGAACAATGAGAATGGAAGAGGAGAACTGAGTGTTAGGTTTAGAAGTGATGTAAGACGGGGAGTCATTCGCCCCCAGCTGTTCGGTCCGCAAATTGAAATGGCACGGACGGAAATAAATATATATGGCTCTGAGCACTATGGGACTCAACATCTATGATCATCAGTCCCCTAGAACTTAGAACTACTTAAACCTAACTAACCTAAGGACATCACACAACACCCAGCCATCACGAGGCAGAGAAAATCCTTGACCCCGCCGGGAATCGAACCCGGGAACCCGTGCGTGGGAAGCGAGAACGCTGCCGCACGACCACGAGGTGCGGGCAAGGAAATAAATGAAAGGTTCGAGAAGTAGAATTAAAATTCAGGGTGAAAGCATATCATGGTAATATTCGCTGCTGGCATTGCTTTCCTACGTGAAACTGAAGAAGAATTACAGGACGTGTTGAATGAAATGAACTGTCAAATGAGTGCAGAACGTGGACGAAGGATAACCGAAGAGAAAAGGTGTAATGAGGAGTAGCATCAGAGACAAGGGTATCGTCAGTAGCGCCCCTGCAAACGTAATAGCTTCGCTATTGTTTTCTGTATACATAAATGACCTGACAAACAGGGTGACCTGCAATTTACGGCTGTTTGCCGATGACGCTGTGCTGTACGGGAAGGGGGCGCCGTTGAGGGACAGTAGGGGGATACGAGATGACTTCGGCAAAATTTATGCTTGGTCTCATGCATGGCAGCTTGCTCGAAATGCAGAAAAAATGTAAGTTAATGCGGATGAGTAGGAAAAAACATCCTGTAGCGTCCCAACGTAGCATTAGTGGACTGCAGCTGGACACAGTCATTTCGATTAAACATCTAGGCGTAACGTTGCGAAACGATATGAAATGGAATGACGACGTCAGGTTGGTAGTGGGAAAGGCGATTGCTCGACCTCGTTTCATTGGGAGAATTTTGGGAAAGTGTAGCTCATTCATAAAGGAGACTGCGTATAGAACGCTAGTGCGAGTCGTTCTCGACGTCTGAGTGTTTAGGGTCTCTACCAGATAGGATTACAGGAAGACATGGAAGCAGTTCAGAGATGGGCTGCTACATTTGTTGCCGGAAGGTTCTATGGCCGGCCGAAGTGGCCGTGCGGTTAAAGGCGCTGCAGTATGGAACCGCAAGACCGCTACGGTCGCAGGTTCGAATCCTGCCTCGGGCATGGATGTATGTGATGTCCTTAGGTTAGTTAGGTTTAAGTAGTTCTAAGTTCTAGGGGACTAATGACCTCAGCAGTTGAGTCCCATAGTGCTCAGAGCCATTTGAACCATTTTTGAAGGTTCGATGAGCACGCATGTGTTATGGAGATGCTTCGTAAACTCAAATGGGACTACACTACTGGCCATTAAAACTGCTACACCAGGAAGAAATGCAGATAATAAACGGGTATTCATTGGACAAATACATTATACTGGAGCTGACATGTGATTACATTTTCACGCAATTTGGGTTCATAGATACTGAGAAATCAGTACCCAGAACAACCACTTCTGGCCGTAATAACGGCCTTGATGCGCCTGGGCATTGAGTCAAACAGAGCTTGGATGGCGTGTACAGGTACAGCTGCCCATGCAGCTTCAACACGATACCACAGTTCATCAAGAGTAGTGACTGGCGTATTGTGACGAGCCAGTTAGTCGGCCACCATTGACCAGACGTTTTCAATTGGTGAGAGATCTGGCAAGGGCAGCAGTCGAACATTTTCTGTATCCAGAAAGGCTCGTACAGGACCTGCAACATGCGATCGTGCATTATCCTGCTGAAATGTAGGGTTTCGCAGGGATCGAATGAAGGGTAGAGCCACGGGTTCAAAGTGCCGTCAAAGCGAAAAAGAGGTGACCGAGACGTGTAACCAGTGGCACCCATACCGTCAAGCCGGGTGATAAGCCAGTATGGCGATGACGAATACACACTTCCAATGTGCGTTCACCGCGATGTCTCCGAACACGGATGCGACCATCATGATGCTGTAAACAGAACCTGGATTCATCCGAAAAAATGCCGTTTTGCCATTCGTGCACCTAAGTTCGTCGTTGAGTACACCATCGCAGGCGCTCTTGTCTGATAGTCCATGCTGCTGCAAACGTCGTCGAACTGTTCGTGCAGATGGTTGTCTCGCAAACGTCCCCATCTGTTGACTCAGGGATCGAGACGTGTCTGCACGATCCATTACAGCCATGCGGATAAGATGCCTGTCATCTCGACTGCTAGTGATACGAGGCCGTTGGGATCCAGCACGGCGTTCCGTATCACCCTCCTGAACGCACCAATTCCATATTCTGCTAACAGTCATTGGATCTCGACCAACGCGAGCAGCAACGTCGCGATACGATAAACCGCAATCGCGATAGGCTACAATCCGACCTTTATCAAAGTCGGAAACGTGATGGTACGCCTTTCTCCTACTTACAAGAGGCATCACAACAACGTTTCACCAGGCAACGCCGGTCAACTGCTGTTTGTGTATGAGGAATCGGTTGGAAAATTTCCTCATGTCAGCACGTTGTAGGTGTCGCCACCGGCGCCATACTTGTGTGAATGCTCTGAAAAGCTAATCATTTGCATATCACAGCATCTTCTTCCTGTCGGTTAAATTTCGCGCCTGTAGCACGTCATCTTCGTGGTGTAGCAATTTTAATGGCCAGTAGTGTACCTAGAGGGAAGACGATGGTCTTTTCGCAAGGCACTATTGCGCAAATTTAGAGAATGGGCATTTGAGGCTGACTGGAGCGCGATTCTACCCCTACCAACGTATATTCCGCTTAAGGACCATGAAGATAAGACGCGAGAAATTTGGGCTTCCACGGTGACTTTCAGAAAGTCGTTATTCCCTCGCTCTCTATAGACGAACTTAAAGAATGCTGCTGCCTCGTAAGCAAACTAACACATGTCAGATGAAATACGGAGGACATAAAAAGCATTGCACAGGCGAAGAGGGCATTCCTGACCAAAAGAAATGTACTCGTATCAAACATATACATTAATTAGAGGAAAAATTTACTGAGAACGTACTCTTGAAACACGTCACTGTATGGTAATGGTGCTATTGAAGAATGTTGAAAATTAGGTGGACTGATAAGAAATTACGTGTTTCCTCGCAGAATCGACGAGGATAGCACCATGTGGAGCACATCGGAAATAAGAAGTGACAGGATGACAAGATACGTTATGTGTTAAGACATCAACGAATAACTTCCATGGTCATTAGGGAGGTGCAGAGGGAAAAGAGCTGCAAGGAAAGACAGAGATTCGAATATAACCAACAAATTACCGGGGACCTAAAGTGAAAGTGCTGCTCTGAGATGAGGAGAGCTCGTGGCGGGTCGCATGCGGATGACCTAATTTCTTATCTTATCAGTCCCCCATTTCTTATCTTATCAGTCCACCTAATTTTCAGCATCTTTCTGGACCATCACATCTCAGTCGCTTCGATTTTCATGTTCTCCAGTTTCTTCACAGTCCGTGATTTACTACCATACAATGCAGTGTCCCAAACGTACATTCTCGAAAATTTGTTCATCAGGTTAAGCCCTATGTTTGATACTGCTGGACTCCACTTGGACCGTAATACTCTCTTTAACATTAACATATCATTTCCAGAGGTTATTATGAGAATAAACCGACTGAGAGTTGACAAGCGAAACTTTCGATTTGTAGCATGAAACCCAACAAAGCAGCCACCAATATTCATACATATAAATAAGTTATAATCGGTAAATGACTACGACAGTAAAATCAGAGAATTTATATCTCTTTTCGTTACCACTCCTTCCGCGCACCATTCGTAAGGGTGGTAAGGCAGGGTGGACATGATAACGTTGCACGAGGTACCTCACGTCACTCGCCAGAAGGTATCGTACGGGGTACAGAAGGAAATGTAGATGATGTGATCGAATAAGTAGTTGGAATCGAAAGAAGTAACTTATGGTTTATTAATATAATATTAACTACGCATTGCCACCTGGCTTGCAACATATAACGCAAGTTATGGGAGAAAATAACCGAGTTACGTAAGGTTAAAGTTGGCTCCATTATGCCATTCACATAATAGAATAACCTCATTGCGTGTTGCACCTGTTTTTGAAGAAGTGGAGCAACACTTCGTTAAATTGTGAGCGCTAGTGTCGTAAACTGCATCCTTAAAGTATCACCACAAGAAAGAGTTAGGCTGGGATAGGTCAGGAGACTGAGTGCACTACAACGTGTTCGAAATCAGTTCTTTCTGAAAACCCGGTCTAACAAGGTCTCGATGTCCTTGGCTGTATGAGCCAAAGTACTGTCCGGCTGAAACCACGTGTACTGCACGTATAGTGTCTGCAGACTGTGACACAGTCTGTACGCAGCGTTCACTGTTTACTTTGCTGTGAGAGAATGGTATGAAAATTTGCTTTCGGGACGTTGCAAGGAAAACACCAACCCTCTGCGCTTGTCGTGAGAACTCGTGTAGCTGACGTGATGTGAATTTTACGTAGCCCGAATACATCCGTTTAGAGCATTCACATATCCATCGTTGTGGAACCGTGCTTCGTCATATCAAAACCAATCATACATTTCTTCCCCTTCTGGCGGTTCAAATGAAATGAATCGCTGAAAGAAAGCAACACATTTTCCATTGTCTTCTGGTTAAAACACTACAACAGTACGAATGCTGTACGGGTGAGTCTTTAAACATTTGTACAATAACGTGTGAGAACTACCAGTGAAGAGACGAGATTGGCTAGATGGACGTTGCACAGACTTCATGGGACTCAAAGAATTATCACGCTACACGTCGCCTATCACGTTTGCTGGGTGTCGGTCGACATCGTCTGCCACACTTCCTGTCTTCTAGTAATTGTTGTACAGCCGCTTGATAGTGAACTCAGGTTGTATCCTTATCACGCTTTTCTCTGAAGCCATTATGAGTCTCGATATATTTGGTCATAATGTGCTGGATGAAAATGAATACTTTCTGCTGTAAAAGGAACCCTTTTCTTGTCATAATGTGTAGGACGAAAATGAATACTCTGTGCTGTAAAAGGAACCCATTTCTTTCTGAATTAAATAAGAATGATGCATGTTACTGGAAAGGAACATTCTTTCATAACGTTGGATCAATATTTGAACAACTAGTATGTAACATAAACGTGGGCGATGTTTGTCACATATCTCGCGTTGTCGGAATCTGTCTGTACCTAATAGATTTTTAAAACCAGTTGTGTTATTACTAAAGACATGTCCCAAGTGTCTAAAGCAGGTCGAACAAATACACCGAATATTCTCTATATAACACTAATTTTTTAATTCTTAGTTCTAATAATTCAGTAAAAAAGACAGTAGTTTATACGATATAAATTAACAATAAGTATATAAAATACTCTCTTATGTAGGAAGAATTTGAAATGGAAACAAAACAACGATTGCTTTGCGGTTAATGTATTCCTTCGATGCCCTTCGGTTTGCTGTTACCTCTGTATGCTTTTCCCGCACTGAGTGGGAAACACTTCCACATTTGCTGCAGTTTCTACTAATATTGTTGCTATATACAATATTTGTACTCTATGGTATTGTGAAACTCTTCAGTTAATGTGTGGCTCTTTAACTATCGAGCCAGTAAAACGCCGTACAGATTTAATACATAATCTGTTTGATAGTAGTTACATAAGTAACTTTTCTATTAACTATCCAGCTATCTAGCGAGTTGGTAAAACCTCGAGTCATCACAGTTCTAAGCAGATTAACATTCTATCCTGTTAATAGATACTAATGCATTTGTTTTAAACTAAGTTACAATTACATATGCTTCTTTACATCATACTCGACACTTCAGTGATGTGACTGCATTTTTACATTACTTGTTAAATAATATTTAAGAATTTTTCCGTAGTCACTGTCATTTCCATATCACATCAAGATACGTATTACTTCACCATCGGCACTGCTGACTTATATTCACACCTTCTCCATCATTGACATCTTCCCTCTCATTCACTCATTCCCTCTATGATAAAATCCCTCAGATTATTGTTTCTCTCTTTGTTGTTAACACCTACTCTAAACTACGTAAGTTCATTCCTAGATTCGTCATTTATTAGGATGAGTAACTTATATGTATTGGTTTCCCTAATTAACAACTGCGTTTCATCGTGATGTCTCCAAGATCCCACTTGGAGAGGACAAAATGGTTCAAATGGCTCTGAGCACTGTGGGACTTAAATTCTGAGGTCATCAGTTCCCTAGAAATTAGAACTACTTAAACCTAACTAAGGACATCACACACATCCATGCCCGAGGCAGGATTCGAACCTGTGACCGTAGCTGTCACGCGGTTCCAGACTGTAGCGCCTAGAACCGCTCGGCCACCCCGGCCGGCTGGAGAGGACAGGTGAACGCTACATGGTCTCAGGGGATCTTAAACCACCACAGTAAGGGCCCTGTCCTTTCATAAGTAAAGCAGACACCTTCTGGGAATGACGTGATTCATTTGGAGATTGTCTATCTCCACTGACCCAATCGCACTACCATACATCAGATGTTGAGTTTCGAAGATCTGTCTAATTATTTATGCTTGAATCTGTAATATCTTGTATTTCACCTATGTTGACTCGCTGTAATCAATATGTGTGATGTCACCGGGACATATTTCTAGAATGACGAGAAGAGCCTCTGCTAGTGGTCCCCGTCAACCTTCGAACCGCCCGCTGCGTACTTCTTAGGGTTACTCTGTGTCACGCCAGACACAGCCGCTGACTCTAAGCACTTGCTGCAAAGCCCACAATTGCAGTCAAGACTGCACTGTGCCATAGCTTTACAGCTGTAGCTGGCAGTGCTGGTTGGCAATTTACGGCATGATTTTGGCCGTGTTTTGACAGACTGTGCATAGTGTTGAAAACTTCCTTCTAGCGTGCTGGACGACTCAAGGTACTAAAAGGAGATTAGTAGAGCAACTCACAGGGGTCAATATACCTGTTCAAATGGCTCTGAGCACTATGGGACTTAACTTCTAAGGTCATTAGTCCCCTAGAACTTAGAACTACTTAAACCTAACCTAAGGACATCACACACATCCATGCTCGAGGCAGGATTCGAACCTGCGACCGTAGCAGTCGCGCGGCTCCAGACTGTAGCGTAATATACCTGTATGGACCAATATTTTGGGACCTAACAACTGAGCCGCTGGTGGTATCATTGGATATAGCATCTTGGCGGTGATCCCAGACGGAAGCGTGAAGAAATTGCTGACTATGTGCTCTCAAAGACGTAGCAGCACTAATGAAGGGAAGAACATGGCAAGTAAATTACCCAATCTACACTGCCAGAAAAAGAAAAATTGCTCACACTTTTAGAGATTTCTAGTTCACTCAGGATTTATTGTTGCAGCAATGGCTATGGAGTACATATGGCAGCAACAGCAGTAGCGGTGCTGAGGTACCATGTATCGACCTGTGCTCAAACACCCATATTAGTACGTGGTGTAGCCTCCTCGGCGGCAGTGCAAGCACATCCTCTGGCGTCCAGTGGATCGTACAGATGGCGAATACTGTCCAGGGAAACGTTCCTACACGCCCGCGCGAGCTAGTTCTGTAAGAGATGTTGGTTGAGAAGTCTCAAAAGTCACTTGTCGACCAATCATATCCCAGCCGTGGTCGATTAGCGACAAGTCAGGAGATCGTGCTGTCCACGGAAGTTCCTGCGCGTCTTGCAGAGCACGTTGAGTTTCACAGGCAGTGGGCGGACATTATCCTGTTGGAGAAACGCATCATCTTCCTGTTGCAAGAACGGCGAAAGAGTGAGTCCAACAACATTCTGCATGTACCGAGCACTGGTTAACATCCTCTCCAGAAACACCAAAGGTGAGCGGGAGTTGTAGGCCTGGGGTGGGGCCATTGTGTCTTGAACGAATGTGTGAGACAGCAGTCTCCAAGTCTACGTCTGACAAGGGGAGGACGCCAATTGTGAAATTCATATTCGATTCATACTGCACACAATAAAAGCTCATGGCCAGAGGTGTAATGTGGCAAAGCACCAAGATGCACTTCCCAGCCGTTGTCGAGAAAATCGGCAGTTAAAAGAAACAGTTGCGGTGAAATACTCTAAACGATTAATAATATTCTACAGCGTCGTGACGCAGCGGTAAGCGCTTGGGTTCGTAATCCGAAGGTCGCCGGATCGAATCTCGCGCCATGCAACTTTTTTTTGTTATTCAAATATATATATATATATATATATATATATATATATATATATATATAATTCCCGGCAATCAGTTGCAACAATTATGCATATAATACGTTGTTGAAAGTCGTTTGTCGTGGAAAAACTGGCGACTTCGAACATCATTGTGTTTTCCCCAAACAAAGTTGTATTTCACAAATGTTGTTAATTGTCTTCATAATGTTAACCACGTATAGTTAACGGAAGACGTAGAAACGATATTCCGAAACGAATACGTATAGCGTAAGTCAAACGTTCGAATTAGAATAGAGACACCACGAACACAAATTTGCTGTGGCAGGTATGAAATATAAACTCCGTTACTCGCTCGTTACACTTGAAGGACAGATGTTGAATGGGCCGAAACGAGCCACCGCGTAACAGCGTAGTTGCCTGCTAACTTCGAAAGAAGGTAGATGCGGTCCCTAGCGCAACTTATAACATCGTCGAAAATCAGTGCGGACGGGAGAGCTTTGGTACACCCTGTTAAAAAAAAAACGGAAAAATGGAGGCGGTACAATTGGAGAGCGATCCGCCTTCACCAACATGCATAGGCAATTCGTTAATAGTTTATATATATACACTCCTGGAAATGGAAAAAAGAACACATTGACACCGGTGTGTCAGACCCACCATACTTGCTCCGGACACTGCGAGAGGGCTGTACAAGCAATGATCACACGCACGGCACAGCGGACACACCAGGACCCGCGGTGTTGGCCGTCGAATGGCGCTAGCTGCGCAGCATTTGTGCACCGCCGCCGTCAGTGTCAGCCAGTTTGCCGTGGCATACGGAGCTCCATCGCAGTCTTTAACACTGGTAGCATGCCGCGACAGCGTGGACGTGAACCGTATGTGCAGTTGACGGACTTTGAGCGAGGGCGTATAGTGGGCATGCGGGAGGCCGGGTGGACGTACCGCCGAATTGCTCAACACGTGGGGCGTGAGGTCTCCACAGTACATCGATGTTGTCGCCAGTGGTCGGCGGAAGGTGCACGTGCCCGTCGACCTGGGACCGGACCGCAGCGACGCACGGATGCACGCCAAGACCGTAGGATCCTACGCAGTGCCGTAGGGGACCGCACCGCCACTTCCCAGCAAATTAGGGACACTGTTGCTCCTGGGGTATCGGCGAGGACCATTCGCAACCGTCTCCATGAAGCTGGGCTACGGTCCCGCACACCGTTAGGCCGTCTTCCGCTCACGCCCCAACATCGTGCAGCCCGCCTCCAGTTGTGTCGCGACAGGCGTGAATGGAGAGACGAATGGAGACATGTCGTCTTCAGCGATGAGAGTCGCTTCTGCCTTGGTGCCAATGATGGTCGTATGCGTGTTTGGCGCCGTGCAGGTGAGCGCCACAATCAGGACTGCATACGACCGAGGCACACAGGGCCAACACCCGGCATCATGGTGTGGGGAGCGATCTCCTACACTGGTAATCGTCGAGGGGACACTGAATAGTGCACGGTACATCCAAACCGTCATCGAACCCATCGTTCTACCATTCCTAGACCGGCAAGGTAACTTGCTGTTCCAACAGGACAATGCACGTCCGCATGTATCCCGTGCCACCCAACGTGCTCTAGAAGGTGTAAGTCAACTACCCTGGCCAACAAGATCTCCGGATCTGTCCCCCATTGAGCATGTTTGGGACTGGATGAAGCGTCGTCTCACGCGGTCTGCACGTCCAGCACGAACGCTGGTCCAACTGAGGCGCCAGGTGGAAATGGCATGGCAAGCCGTTCCACAGGACTACATCCAGCATCTCTACGATCGTCTCCATGGGAGAATAGCAGCCTGCATTGCTGCGGAAGGTGGATATACACTGTACTAGTGCCGACATTGTGCATGCTCTGTTGCCTGTGTCTATGTGCCTGTGGTTCTGTCAGTGTGATCATGTGATGTATCTGACCCCAGGAATGTGTCAATAAAGTTTCCCCTTCCTGGGACAATGAATTCACGGTGTTCTTATTTCAATTTCCAGGAGTGTATATATAAAAAATTGCATGGCGCGAGATTCGATCCGGCGACCTTCGGATTACGAACCCCAGCGCTTACCGCTGCGCCACGACGCTGTAGATAATAATTAATCGTAGAGAGTATTTCACCGCAACGGTTTCTTTATCTGTTGATTTTCTCGACAACGGCTGAGAAGTGCATCTTGGTGCTTTACCGCATTACACCTCTGGCCATGAGCTTTTATTATGCGCAGTATGAATCGAATCTGAATTTCACAATTGGCGGCCTCCCCTTGTTAGGCGCACACGGCCATCACTTGCGTACAGTCAGAATTTGCCTTCATCGCTGAAAGACTACATAGCGAGTCGTGCATGTCGATGCTGTGGCCTGAGTGGAAGGCGGGAAAGAAGTGTGCGTGCCTTTAGTCCTACTGCTAATAACCTGTTCGCAACAGTTCGTGGTTACACGGCTTGACTGAAAGGCCTCTTACCTGTGCTGTAGTAGCTGTACGATCTGTCACTGCTGCCTTTACAATACGTTTATCCCGGTGGGCGTCTGTGCTGCGTGGACGTCCAGAACCTCGTCTACAGATGTGAGTATGTTCAAGTGACCACTGATACCAGCACCGATGCACAACTAGTTCCAAAGAACGATCCCGCTACTCGGGAGGCCACATTTTGACCCCTGTCGAACACACTCAGTTGGCCAGAGGAAGCAAAGTGCGTGTCCGTGACACGGTTGCCTGGTTGCTTCATACGTTCGTACTACGCTGATCCTCCCGGCTGTAAGCGGTCGCTATTGAAGGGTAGACACAGCTGTTTCACAGAGGAAGACCGCACTGCAGTTCCTTCTCTAAATCCTCGCACGAACGAAAAAATGGCTGACATCGAAATAAGTGTCCAAGGAATAGAAAAGCAACTGAAATCACTCAACAGAGAAAAGTCCACTGGACCTGACGGGATACCAATTCGATTCTACACAGAGTACGCGAAAGAACTTGCCCCCTTCTAACAGCCGTGTACCGCAAGACTCTAGAGGAAGGTTCCAAATGATTGGAAAAGAGCACAGGTAGTTCCAGTTTTCAAGAAGGGTCGTCGAGCAGATGCGCAAAACTATAGGCCTGTATCTCTGACATCGATCTGTTGTAGAATTTTAGAACATGTTTTTTGCTCCCGTATCATGTCATTTCTGGAAACCCAGAATCTACTCTGTAGGAATCAACATGGATTCCAGAAAGAGCGATCGTGTGAGACCCAACTCGCTTTATTTGTTCATGAGACCCAGAAAATATTAGATACAGGCTCCCAGGTAGACCCCATTTTCCTTGACTTCCGGAAGGCGGTCGATACAGTTCCGCACTGTCGCCTGATAAACAAAGTAAGAGCCTACGGAATATTAGACCAGCTGTGTGGCAGGATTGAAGAGTTTTTAGCAAACAGAACACAACATGTTGTTCTCAATGGAGAGACGTCTACAGACGTTAAAGTAACCTCTGGCGTGCCACAGGGGAGTGTTACGGGACCATTGATTTTCACTACACATATAAATGACCTAGTAGATAGTGTCGGAAGTCCCATGCGGCTTTTCGCGGCTGATGCTGTAGTATACAGAGAAGTTGCAGCATTAAGAAATTGCAGCGAAGTGCAGGAAGATTTTCAGCAGTTAGGCACTTGGTGCAGGGTGTGGCAACTGACCCTTAACACAGACAAACGTAATGTATTTAGAATACATAGAAAGAAGGATCCTTTATTATATGATTATATGATAGCGGAACAAACACTGGTAGCAGTTACTTCTGTAAAATACACTCCTGGAAATTGAAATAAGAACACCGTGAATTCATTGTCCCAGGAAGGGGAAACTTTATTGACACATTCCTGGGGTCAGATACATCACATGATCACACTGACAGAACCACAGGCACATAGACACAGGCAACAGAGCATGCACAATGTCGGCACTAGTACAGTGTATATCCACCTTTCGCAGCAATGCAGGCTGCTATTCTCCCATGGAGACGATCGTAGAGATGCTGGATGTAGTCCTGTGGAACGGCTTGCCATGCCATTTCCACCTGGCGCCTCAGTTGGACCAGCGTTCGTGCTGGACGTGCAGACCGCGTGAGACGACGCTTCATCCAGTCCCAAACATGCTCAATGGGGGACAGATCCGGAGATCTTGCTGGCCAGGGTAGTTGACGTACAACTTCTAGAGCACGTTGGGTGGCACGGGATACATGCGGACGTGCATTGTCCTGTTGGAACAGCAAGTTCCCTTGCCGGTCTAGGAATGGTAGAACGATGGGTTCGATCACGGTTTGGATGTACCGTGCACTATTCAGTGTCCCCTCGACGATCACCAGTGGTGTACGGCCAGTGTAGGAGATCGCTCCCCACACCATGATGCCGGGTGTTGGCCCTGTGTGCCTCGGTCGTATGCAGTCCTGATTGTGGCGCTCACCTGCACGGCGCCAAACACGCATACGACCATCATTGGCACCAAGGCAGAAGCGACTCTCATCGCTGAAGACGACACGTCTCCATTCGTCCCTCCATTCACGCCTGTCGCGACACCACTGGAGGCGGGCTGCACGATGTTGGGGCGTGAGCGGAAGACGGCCTAACGGTGTGCGGGACCGTATCCCAGCTTCATAGAGACGGTTGCGAATGGTCCTCGCCGATACCCCAGGAGCAACAGTGTCCCTAATTTGCTGGGAAGTGGCGGTGCGGTCCCCTACGGCACTGCGTAGGATCCTACGGTCTTGGCGTGCATCGGTGCGTCG